>NC_136590.1:28373291-28813291 GCF_910589615.1 Taurulus bubalis | reverse complement strand
ACCCTGTGGACCCACCACCCGCAGGGAGAATTATCGGGGTCGGGTGCTATGTAGACCAGGCGGCGGGCCAGGCAGGGGACCTGGGCGAGCCGATCGCTGGCAGCATAGACTAGCTCTAGGGACGTGGAACGTCACCTCGCTAGCGGGGAAAGAGCCGGAGCTGGTGCAGGAGGTGGAGCGGTACCAGCTAGATACAGTTGGGCTCACCTCCACGCACAGCATGGGCTCTGGAACCAAGCTCCTGGAGAAGGGTTGGACTTTGTCCTTTTCTGGAGTTGCCCAGAGTGAGAGGCGCCGGGCGGGAGTGGGGATACTCACGAGCCCCCGGCTGAGCGCCGCTATGTTGGAGTTTTCCCCGGAGAACAAGAGGGTCGCCTCCCTGCGCCAACGGGTTGCGGGGAGTAAGGCTCTGACTGTTGTTTGTGCTTATGCACCGAACAGCATTTCAGAGTATCCGGCCTTCTTGGAGTCAGTGGGAGGGGTCCTGGAAAGGGCGCCGCCTGCCGACTCCATAGTTCTCCTAGAGGACTTCAACGCTCACGTGGGCAATGACAGAGAAACCTGGCGGGGCGTGATTGGGAGGAACGGCTTGCCCGATCTGAACCCGAATGGTGTTTTGTTGTTGGACTCCATAACGAACATGTTCGAACGTAAGGTGGCTCATAAGTCTTTGTAATCGTATCATCTGATCTGCGGCCGTATGTCTTGGACACTCGGGTGAAGAGAGGAGCAGAGCTGTCAACTGATCACCACCTGGTGGTGAGTTGGATCAGATGGCGGGGGAGTCGGCTAGAAAGACCTGGCAAGCCCAAACGTGTAGTGAGGGTGAACTGGGAACGTCTGGCAGAGGATCCTGTCCGGGAGGTCTTCAACTCTCACCTCCGGAAGAACTTCTCACAAATCCCGAGGGATGCTGGGGACATGGAATCCGAGTGGACCATGTTCAAAGCCTCTATTGTGGACGCGGCTGCCCGGAGCTGTGGCCGGGAGGTCATCGGTGCCTGTCGTGGCGGCAACCCGAGAACACAGTGGTGGACACCGGATGTGAGGGAAGCTGTCAAACTGAAGGAGGCCTTTCGGGCCTGACTGGCCCAGGAGTCTCCTGAAGCAGCTGACGGGTACCGGCAGGCCAGAAGCTCCTTGGTGGCAAGGCGTCAGGGGTGGATGAGATCCGCCCTGAGATGCTGAAAGTGCTGGACATTGTTGGGCTGTCTTGGTTGACACGCCTTTTCAGTGTCGCATGGGGATCGGGAACAGTGCCCATGGACTGGCAGACCAGGGTGGTGGTTCCAATCTTCAAGAAGGGGGACCGGAGAGTGTGCTCGAACTATCGTGGTATCACACTGCTCAGCCTCCCGTGAAAAGCTTATGCCTGGGTGCTGGAAAGAAGGCTCCGACCGCTTGTCGAACCTCAGATTCAAGACGAGCAGTGCGGATTCCGTCCCGGTCGTGGAACAGTGGACCAGCTCTTTACCCTTGCAAGATTACTGGAGGGGTCCTGGGAGTTTGCCCAACTAGTCTACATGTGCTTTGTAGACCTGGAGAAGGCTTTCGACCGGGTCCCTCGGGGGGTTTTGTGGGGGGTGCTGCGGGAGTATGGGGTGCCGGACCCGTTGGCACGGGCCATCCGGTCTCTGTACGCCTGCAGTAGGAGTTGTGTTCGGATCCTTGGTAATAAGTCAGACACGTTCCCGGTGGGTGTTGGCCTCCGCCAGGGCTGCCCTTTATCACCGGTCCTGTTCGTGACCTTCATGGACAGGATATCTAGGTGCAGCCAGGGGGCGGAGAAGATCCGGTTCGGGAGTCTCGGGATCGCCTCTCTGCTGTTCGCGGATGATGTGGTCCTGTTTGCCTCCTCGGCCCGTAACCTCCAGCATTCACTGGGGCGTTTTTCAGCCGAGTGTGAAGCGGCAGGGATGAGAGTTAGCACCTCCATAATCTGAGGCCATGGTGCTCTGAGGCCATGGTGCTCTGCCGGAAACCGGTGGATTGCTCCCTCCAGGTGGGGACAAACTGTCGAAAGGAGTCAGCTGAGGTGGTTCGGGCATCTAGTCAGGATGCCTCCTGGACGCCTCCCATTAGAAGTTTTCCAGGCACGTCCAACTGGTAGGAGACCCCGGGGAAGACCAAGGACACGCTGGAGGGATTATATCTCCCGGCTGGCCTTGGAACGCCTCGGGATCCCCCAGAATGAGCTGGAAAGTGTTGCGGGTGAGAGGGAAGCCTGGGTCGGCGTGCTGAACCTGCTGCCACCTCGACCCGACCCCGGATAAGCGGCTAATAATGGATGGATGGATTTTATCCACCTTTAGTGCATATTCTCAATGAAAAACAGAGATCCCAATCAGTCAGTTGCAACTCATGTTTATTCAAGAAACAAATCATACCTCCACAACACACCTTATGTTTTTACCTGCCATTTCTGGGTTTTGATAAAACAGTCAAAAAGAAACAACATAAAGACAATAACAAAGGTAGTCAAACGAACATAAATACAACAAACCACCACTCGTACTCTGCCCCACTGCTGCCAAATAAAAACTGCATCTCCTCCCCTCCTTCCCCTGCAGTGGGACAGCACAGCAGCCAAACAAAAGCTTCCCTTACTGCACCACGATCCTCTGCCTTGCCAGAAAACAGGAGAGACATAAAGAGCTCTAAGCCCCCCTCAAAACATTCAGATCCTGAGTGCTTCATGCAAACTAACTTGGGCCCATGGTTATATTTAGGCTGGTGTTGAATTAGTTTTGGTCATAATTGCATTAGAGGGCTATGTAGTGATGACAAGGGAATGATCTTCCTCTTGTTCTAAAACGAGAGCCCAGTTTGTCAGGAATGAAAAAGTAAAGCAAGAGGTGAAGTGCTGTTATCTGAAAGCAGGTGTTTGTCACTTATACATTTAATTGCATCTGGTTTTCTTCATTCTCAATTCCAAAGCTCATTATTAAAAGTTACAGACTGAGCTACAAGGGACAGTTGTGTGGATTTGTACTTCTTGTGAACAGTTTTGTTTCTTTTTTTCTTTCTTTAATCTTTGTTCCCATCTTTTTCATTTTCAAGATGATTTCAGGATGACAAAAGCAGCCAATAAGCTAGAAGCAAATGCAAAGGACGGTTTCATGTTCAATACATCCATGATGGAGTGCAGGAAATAAAAAAAAACTTTTGGAGATAAAGAATGCTAAAACCCTTTCTATTCATGTGTCTGTCTTCCTTTATTAACATCAATAATTATTCAATCAATACAAGATGGGGACGGTATTCACCAAGCACGACAGAGGAGAGGGGGTGGCAAAAGGATCATGGATCATGACACCCATTTTATTGTGGCCCATGCAGCTCCATGTCCAACAGCACTCCTGCTCTGAGTTGTGATAAATACCTTATACTTAGTCCAGTAAACCCAAACAGGCTGCAACAAACATCATTCACAAAGCTACATTACATCTACCGTATATACAATGCCATCTAGAGCTAATCAATGGTACTGCATGAGAAAACATGGCTAATGTGGGATCTAGTGTTGCTGACTATGGAGAAAGCAGGCTACTGAAAACGGGGTGACATTGAAAGCCAAACAGGGTGAAAGAACCATTGCATCAATCTGAGAAAGGCAACATCCATTTTCCTTCGAGAGCAGAGTGTGTTTCTATATGGTTGAATGTGATGGTGTGCAGTTTTACTAGTGTAGTTTCCCATTACCAAATAACAGTGAAAACATTGTCACTGTGGTGTGGTGTATTCTATACTGAGAAGAAGTGAAGTTAAAGACTGATCAGGTTTATTGTGCTTTGGTGGTATTGTTTAGTGGCAATTCTTAAACTCCCCAGGAAAAGGGATGCTTTTCTCATCTGAGCAAGGTAGCGTTGTGGCAGGTAAGGCATGAGGATTCAGTGTTTTGCTCTTTTAACTAATCATGGTCCTCTGCATCTGCTCCTCCCTCCCTCCCTCTTTCCCTCCCTCCCACCCTCAATCCTGCACTCTGGCTGCTGTCGTTTTCTGGATGCTTCCCCGTCTTCTTGCTGTTTAGCTGAGGGATGTGATGTTGGAACGACCACCAGGGGGCACTACGATACGGCGGCCAGCAGGCCGTATAGGGATGTCATCTGGGGTGGCGGGACCTGGACAGAGAGGAAAAGAGACTTGTAAAGCGAATTACTTGCAAATATAAGAGCAAAGAGTGCACAAGGCAGTCGGAAGAAATAACAAGGGTGAAAAAGAAGGCCAAATCGAACTTTAACGTTTAAAAGACAAATGTGGACAAAATAAAAATTGCTTCAGACGCAACAGTAGATTTGAAATTCACGAAAATGCTGCAAATCAGTTTCCTATTATTCTCTTGTCTTTGCAGAGAACATAATGGTAAGAGATGGAGAAGAGACATGTATTTCCATGAACACACTTTTAGAATGCCCATCTCTAATTATGTATTAATTTCCCCACCTGCATGCTAATTAGTTAATGGTGCAGTGCAGAACACTCCATCTGTGAGTCCCCAATGGGACAAAATAAATGAATATAATGTCTGTGGCAAAGTGGTGCACATGCAGAAAACCTCCAAAGTGTTATTGTGGGTTAGCTTCTACTTTTTTTTAGGTTCTTGCTCTTAAAACAAGAACGTGTCCCATTTGTCAATCCTTTCAGACTTCATCATGGGACAAAAATAATTGCTGTCATACACTTGCATTATTACTTTCCAGGACACATTTGTCTTTTGTCTATGATATATGTACGTGCCACTGAGACGACAGGGTGATTCCACTTTCAGCAGACCATGCCCTGTATGAGTGCTACTGAAACATTTACAGAAGAAGCTGCAGTTTGGCATAAAGCACCGTGTTTCCAAAGGATGGGCCAGGGCCTCTGCTGCAACAACCAACCAGCATATACATGGAAATAGAATGATGTCAGAGTATGATACGGTGTATCTAAGCAAACAATCTGTCCCATCTCATTCCAGACAAGTAAATCAACTCTGTAGGTGGTGGTCCCGGGAAAACTCAAATAGATTGACTCATACTGAGAGCACATACATGCACAAATACAAGAAAACACACAGAATCGTTACAAAGTCTGGGAAACCAAGAGCAGCCTTCCTCCCCTCTAAATCCATGTTCTCAAATGTAGAAATTCTTTCCGGTGGAGGTCACCGTCGTTTTTCATCGATGAGGTATCACACATAACCTGTGCTTGTAAAGACAGGTTGCTCACTAAAGCCAAAAGCTAAACACTAATCTGTTTAACAATGAGTTATCCACCGTTTAAAATATGACAACTATTCACGAAGACAGATACCACTGTAAGAACAGCTGTGTCCCGTCCAGGTAACTAGGGGTTGCTCTCATTGATTTACATGGACATGCTCACTCCATCAGGGATGGATGGAAACTATCCGGTTCACAGTGTTACCATGTGCGCAAAGTTTCACTGTTTGGCAGCCTGACAAAAACAATTTCTCACATTTGTTTTCTAAATCAAAGCTAATCCAATGCCTTACATATGGGCACAATCAGACTGTCACTCAGCAGCTCTGCATAATGGAACAGATGTCGAATGTGAATACATAGTGTTGTGATCTCTCACATTTGATAGGCTTCCTTAATAGAGCATGTCCAGATGCCTAGACGGAATTCTTGTACGCTGTGCATTTTAGGCCTTGAGCCAAAATTCATACCCAGCGTGACTTACAGCAAGTGTAACTGTGGAAAACATTTGGAACTCTAAAGCTTGACATTACAAAACGGTTGTAGTTAGAGGTCACAGTGTCCTAAGGAGCAATAAAAAACGAGGCGTGAGATACTGTAAGAGAGTAATTCAGCGGGAGAAAGGGATTTAAGGTGCATTTCTTAGAGATGAGTTGTTACAGGGAATGGCTGCTCTAACTGAGTCAGAAATAAAATATTGAGTAGTGCAAAATATGCAGTGCAAAAAATGCAGGAGAAGAGAAGCCATGATTTGCTTTGTATAATGTGAATAATACAGAAATACACCAAAGTACTGAGCTCCTATCTCGAATGCTATTTCATCTAAAAATGTAAATGAGCATTCCATCATAGACGAGAATGGGTCAAAAGTACAATTTGTATGGTTTCAATTTGGTGTAATGTTGACTTCATGTCAAACCCCACTAAAGCACAAAACAGAATTTCGTACACAAATTTTACTTCATGCTGTCTGCACTCTGGCTCATTAAAACTAAAAAAGCGCTTAAGTGGGCAACTTAATAACATGTATTAACAGACAATCGATGGAGTCTGGTATATTGCAGACAAATGCATGCCATACTTTGCACATCATAAAGTATAAAATGGGATAATAGGAGATTATTAGGTTACTCTATAGGCTTGAAGCTTATCACCAAGGAAAGTGAATGCATTATTCAGGTCAACATGCAAAATTGAAATCCTATGAATGTTGTCCTTCACATAAAGCTCAGTTGATATAAAGGGGGCAGCGATGGTGGAGCAACTGCTGCACATGCATGTGCCTCTGAAG
The DNA here is from genome assembly GCF_910589615.1 of Taurulus bubalis. NCBI lineage: Eukaryota > Metazoa > Chordata > Actinopteri > Perciformes > Cottidae > Taurulus > Taurulus bubalis. The sequence continues at coordinate 28,806,796 of NC_136590.1, read as the reverse complement.
TTTCAACGTACAGTATAAATCAATACAGACCATAAATAGATGAAGGCCTGGGTGATAGATGGGTAGGTTTGTATGAAGAAGCTGGGCTCACCACATAGTGCATGGTTACCTGTTAGACTAAATCCAGACTGGTGCAGGTTCCTGACGGGCTGTTTGGTGGGAGAGGTACGTGCTGAGGCTGAGGGGGTGCCACCACGGGACATGGAGAATTCAGACACGGGGCCGTCGTACATTCCCCTGGGTACTGCCCTCAGGACCGCCAGCTACGGGACAAACAGTAAGAGCAGAGATGGGAGGTGAGGGGAGAATAAAAAAGAAGCAGGCATGGGTAAGAACACAGAGAGACAATATGGTGTTTGCTATTACAAACAGATGTAATGTTACTAAGTCCACACCTGTTTGTCATTACACAGTTGTTTGTGTCTGAATTATATATGCATTTTTCAGAGAGCCTTTTTCCTGCTGAGAACCAGTTCCAGATTTACACATCCACACACAAACGTAGTCATACAAACACAATTAAGCAAACCATTGTACAGACTAGGGCAGAAAAAGCTGCATGTTTTCCAAGCAAGTTGTGAACAAGCCGTTGGTCAGTGGAGTGACTCAGAGGACTCTTTGAAACTCTGTGAAGAGTTAAAAGAGACATCTGTGAACGAAGAAAGCTTCTACCAAGATAAACAGTGCACTGTTACTCCAGATACATGTTCTCATCACCAGCCAGCTGCAAATTAGGAAATTGTTGAACAATGAGATTTTTGGCCCATGAGATAAGAATGCAGAAAGCAGACGGCAGGATTTGCTTTGAGTTTAAACTGTTATAAATCAAGCGGTTGAATGGGATCAACTCTTAATACTTTAAAGGAGATAGGAATTAACTTATTTATTCCCTTTTTCAGAAGAGGTACAGCTACCGGACAGTGAGTTAGATCTCTTGTGAGACTATCGTAAATTGGGATTTATGTTAACTGTAGACTTTGGTAACTCTTTTACTCTATGTGGTAGGTAGGTCTGGTTAGTCATACACATCCTGTATCATTTTTAAATCCATGATGACAAAGTTCGGACCACCCTCACTGCGTGGATATTTTGCACTATAGTGTCAGAGAGCAGCCAGTGCCCTGAGGCTAAACCCTGGAGGCTGATGTCAGACTTACTGCATCTCTCCCACGTCCCACATTACTGCCTCCATCCTTCCCTCTTTTCTCGCCATCACTGTAACTTCTATTTCAGCCAAAACCGTTACCACTTCCAATCCAAAATATCTGGACTCCTACCTTTCATCTTGGCTTATAGTTGCCTCATCTTCTCTCACTGAATTTGTTGTGTCACTTTATGAGGTAATTATCAAAGGCAGTATTTACCTGCTTCCTGGCTTTAATACGCTTGTAGGCAAAGTCGGGGAAGGCAGAGCAGGGAATGAAGCGACCCACGCCGGAGATGATATGCATGTTTCCATCTTCCAGAACAATCTTCCCCTGGCAAATCACCACTAGTGGGGCTCCACGCAGCTCCATGCCCTCAAAGACATTGTACTCAGCAGCCTAAAACACAGATTTAAAACTATTAGAGACTGAGGACAAAAGCTATGAAATAGAATAGAAACAATTGTGGGGTCAATACATTAGCACAAAGTAGTACACACTACTACTTTGGAGAAATTGTGCAACAATAAGTGCAGCATGTCTACATTTACAGTTATAGAAATATGTAGATTGATCATGTGAAAACTAGCAGAGCAGATAAATTGGCAGTAATACATACGTTGTGTAAATGTGAACCACAAGAAGAAGAAGAAGAAGAAGAAGAAGAAGAAGAAGAAGAAGAAGAAGAAGAAGAAGAAGAAGAAGAAGAAGAAGAAGAAGAAGAAGAATGATATCCTGTTAAACCATCAATAGAGCATTCTGTCAAACAAGACTGACTTTTTAAAAAACTATTTATTTCACAAGTCATATCAGAACACCATGTTGAATGAACATGGTGTAATTTTCAATTGGTTTATATTTAGAAAAATGTATCAAATTCAATTTGATCAATTTAATTTAATTGAGAGAAGAAAAAACTCCAACAAAATAAAACCTCCTGTAGGCTTCCCTTAATTAAAGAACTGATGAAGGTTTGGAGGAGATGAGGAAGACTAACAACAGGGGGAGGACGGATGAAGAGACAGGAAGTGGAGGCATAAACCCGCTTGCTCCTCTACTCTCTCTTAATCCTTGCTTTCTCATCATTCTTTATCATTCATTACCTTGATTCTTACACTTGTCTGTTTGGCATGTGCAAACAGCTGCCATCATCCAGCTGGTGTTTAATGACTCCATTCCTCTCCCTCTCTTTCCAGTTGTCTGTCTCCTTCATTCATGCATCCCTCCTTCTGTCAGTTTTTATCCTCTTGTCTTTCTCCCCCTCACCCACTCTTGCTTTTTTTTAATGTGAGCCCAAGATTTTTTCCACCTTGTGCACTATTCATTCACGTCCAATTTCCCTTTGTGCCAACTTTCTTTTCTCTCCATGTTTGTGATCTGTGATGGCCCCTCCCCTCATTCCATTGTTTCTTGTTTCCTCTGCACACAGTCCTGGTTTCTACTGCTGTCCAAATTCAGGCCTGAACAGTACATAACTAAGACTTACTGCATGCCAAACATGATGTCATGACTGCCGAGTGTGTCTCAGTGTGTGTGTGTGTGTGTGTGTGTGTGTGTGTGTGTGTGTGTGTGTGTGTGTGTGTGTGTGTGTGTGTGTGTGTGTGTGTGTGTGTGCCTGTTCTTGTTTATGTGTCAGAATATCCCTATGTCCATCTCTGTATTTTTGTGTTGATGACAACCACCAATCCACACCAGATGTGGGCTTAATGTTGACAAACTAAGACACAGCACAGTGTAAATCATATTCACTCTCCAGGAGAAAGCATTCACCAACACTGTGTGCTGGTAAGCAGGGCCGCTCCTGTTTGGCCTGGCCTCAGACTATCCATTAAGGTGGATTTATTGGAACTGGGAGCTGCCGTGTTCTGCTCTTCTGCTCTCCTCTGTTTTATCTTGAAGGGCGGCCAGCAGGAAATGAAAAGGTGACATCATTATGTAAGAACCCAAGGATCCTCAGTGGATGTATACTCCATATTTGGAGAAGGCGTATTATCAGTCCAGTTCTCTCTGTCTCTTTCCATTCCCCCAACTGGAGACAGAGAAAATGTTCCATCTCTCCTACTAAACAGTTGCCATTAGGTATTTTAGCAAGGCAAATTAAAATCTACAAACTTACACACGGCGTTAGTAAATTAACTCTTTCCTCCTTTGTGTATTTCTCTATAGGCAGGATTTGTGCTCGGTCAGTAAAGCCTTCATTTCCTGTGCAGAGACTTCCTCTGCTGCTTATTGGACTCTCTGGGATCTTCTAATGTCTGTTTAATGGTAGGAACCGCATTATGTATATGTGTTAAATGTGTGTATGAGGCCCTCAGAGTGAATACAAAAACAAAAAACTGCATTTGCATAATACAGTTTCACATAATATAGCTTCACTTTTAAAAAGAAAGCAGTGCTAGCAGGACATACATCCCAAATTGCAACAAAATCTGAGTGCAGGAGAAGCAATGTAGATTGCAATAGCAGAGAATAGAGTAAATGGTGGTCACGCGACACAATCAGCTCTGAATCAGACTGCACGAGACGTTTCCCTTGACATCACATGTTATGAGACAAGTGGTCAAGCAATGATTTTCCACATTTTTCAGGTTTGTGGAGGCATTTTAAATATTAGTTTCTACTGTTGCATAATCCTCTGCAATCAAGGACATTCTTTAAACCCACTATGGTTGTCCAATCATGAAAAATATGTTTGGATGATGTATTCAAGCAAATGTCACGTGTAGTGAAAGGAATACCTCTTGATTATATAACTCATAGTATTGCTGTTGATTAACTATTTTGGACAATGTTTGCTGGACTGACAAAATATGTGTGCATTCATCCTGACTTTGGTCATTGCTGAGAGTTGTATGGATATAGTGAGACTCAATTTAACAGTGATGTGAGTAGATGTACAGCATGAGATTATTATTAGTAGTGAACGTCCACTGAGACTTCATTTCCGTTCAGAGGAACTGAGGACTCTCTGGAAACTGTTCAAAAATTTTCTCTCCCTCTCTCTCCCTCTCTCTCCCTCCCCCTCTCTATTTTGCACACACACACAGATGTGGACGTGTATCTCTTATCTCATGTTCTGCTTTACTCTTTCACTAAAGATCAAACCATTTTCACTGCATTTTTTCATTTCTCAATTTTTTCCAATCGGTCTCATAATGATTTCTTCACCCTGGCTTATATATATATATATATATATATATATATATATATATATATATAGTCTGCATACCAGAGCAATTGGATGGATGCCATCAGGGTTACTGTAACAATAACAGCACAGACATTACTCAAGAAAAAGTCCCCTCATTGTTGGTGTACTCCCCTCTACATTTATGCACTCGAAACTCAAACTAGTCTGAGCAATAGAGTAAAAGGAAAATGTAACTGAAACAAATAAAAAGCACATCCTTTGACGAGTGCACACCGTACTTACCGAATTGTGTGTCTTGGCAGTGATGGTACGGATGGAGTCTGTGTCCCAAATGACCAGGTCAGCATCAGAGCCCACGGCGATCCGACCCTTGCGAGGGTACAGGTTCAGGATCTTTGCTGCGTTGGTGCTGGTGACTGCCACGAACATGTTCTCGTCCATCTTACCTGAAGTCTGGGAGGTAAACGAACATAAACAGGGAATAGTAAGCATTTGTCAAAAAAAGATTGGTTATAGGATACAGTGGTGCCCTTCATCTCGTATGGAAATATGTTCTGCTCCTAGATATAGATGGATTTACATTTTCTTTTGGTTTGAGGGATTTCTAGACCCGGTGGAATTTCCCTATTGAACCGACAAAGGAATTGAGGAGGCACTTTACTTTTTAATCTTGGTATTAGAATTGTTAGGTGGATTGTGGATTTCTCAAAATTGTCAGGGTTAATGGCACTGTGTTGCTTCAGTGTTTATCTTCCACTGAAGCAACACAAAGACGATTTACTTTACATCCTCTATTCTGGTCCGGAGCCGGACCGAGTGCCGAATTAACTTGAATTCTTGAGAATAAACAATAATCTTCTCAGAGCGTTGTTCTTTTCCCGACAGCTATAGAGTGCTGGCGCAGCTAATCCAGTTGACACGGCAATAACTTTCCTCAATTGAGCCAATCAAATCGATTGTTTACCATGCATGGACAGTTTGCTAGACAGAACCACAGTGTAAGAAAGATGTGAGAGAAGACAGCATGGAGATTGAAGCGATTGACCTGTACTCTCTGGCTACAAACCCCAGAATGCCTTTGATGTTGACTGTAAATTATTGGTGCCATGTTATAGATATGTCATTGAGTCCGTATGAACCTTTTCACAAGGATCCTGGTATGGCAACCTGAATGTCCAAACCAAACGTAGTTGCAAAGTGCAATAGATGTAAATGTTCCTGTCCCTTTTTTAACATTCACCTTTTTAAACATATTGTATAGTCTTTATTGTTGTGCTGTTATGTGTGTACTGTCATTGTTTATCTGTGCTCTGCTGAAAGCCAGATCTCTCCCAGTGGGACAATAAAGAATTGTCTTGAACACCTTGTTGCCTTGAGGTGGGTTTTTCTCAAAATCATTGATAAAATGGGACATCGGATATTATGAACAAGATATTAAAAGAATGTTGTATTTTTTGTTTCTTGGCTGATTTAAATGAGAAGATTTATAATATTTTCATGTGGATTATGTATGGAGCTGTCGAGCTTATTTTAGCATATAGATGGAAATGGGGAAATGCCTAAATACCCTAAAAAAAAAAGCTACCAGCACTGCAAGAAACTTAATTCAGTCAAAGTATAGTGTGAGCTCGGACTTTAAGTAACTACTCAAAGAAAATAGATTTAGTGTAACTTTTTAAAAGCCCATCCACATTTTACAGGCCGCACAGCCCTCCACAGCTGTCTAAAGCTACATGCTGTGTGTCTGTTAGCAGTACACTGATGTAGTGATAACAAGAGACAGGAAAGGGAGAAGAATTAGGGCAGAGTGCTGTATCCGAGGGTGAAGGAAAGGACAGATGTAGAGATAGAGAAGGAAATGACAAAGCAAGCAAAATGTGAAATAAAACTTGAGAGAGTTAGAGAGAAAGTAATAACCGAAAAGAATACTGTGGGGAAAATAGTGAAAGCCAAAAGAAACGAGGGAGGCAGAGGGCTTTTAGGGCTTTTAGGGCTTTTAAGTCCAATGTGTGCTCAACATCTGGGTCCAAGAGAAAATACAGAATATGCTCAATAAAGTCCACAAAAATATTGACATTTACAAAGATAAACTGGAGGAGAAGGGATTTGATTTTTCAGTGACGAGTAAAAGTGAAAAAACTTTGACAGCAATATTTCACAGTCTACGATTCCCTGTCATAGAAGTGGCAGCTCTCAAAACGCGATAGATAAATTTGCTTCTTTGTATAGTTTTTTTTTCTTCAAACCGCTTTAATTCATGAACTGTGAAGCTGAACGAAACAGAATGGAAAATGGACCAAAAGTATTAATTTCAGTCTGATTCTGATTAACGGGATACGGCTTGTGAAAATAAAGTCTAGAATAAATCTTCATGTGCACCTCTCCTTATTGGTTTGCTTTTTGTACTTCTCCTTCTTATGAAGTTTTATGTACTTTTAAAGCTAAGAAAAAAGAACCAAATGCGTAGTCCTCACCACAGCTTTATCCCAGACAAGGCTCATCCTCTCCTCCACCCCATTAAGACCTTCTGGGATCTGAGTGAAGTCATCCTTGCCAATGGCCTTCTGGGCCACGCTGAAGGTACAGTGGGCACTGCCAGTCACACTCAGGTCTCCACTGGGGGACAAAGAAACATACAGAGAAAAATACATAGTTGTGATGGAAGTATACACAGCACAGCACAAGCTGTGAATCTCAAGTAAAGATGCTTATTTACTTAATCAGGACTTGCACAACAAAACAAAACAAGGTGTACAGTGAACATTTACTGATGTTTCCTGTTTCCAGATGACGCTCAAATTCACTTACCAGATGAAGCTCATCAGAATGCATTAATCTAAAGTATGCAGGGCAGTAAATAGTGGCAAAGTCCAAAAAGTCATCACTTGCACTCCATTTCTTACAAGCTCCATTTCTATTCAGGGATCTTCATCAGTCATAGTGCATGTTTGTGGCAGCTTATGTATTACTTATTTCTTCTGCTTTAAGCCTACCTCACCATAATTGCCAAGGGGAATGTTGGGGTTGTTACATGTTGTAATTAAATCAGTTATGCTTTATTTGTAGCGATACCACTATGTGCGATAACCATGGAGTTAATTAGTAATATCCAAGTGAGTGTTTGTATATATCTAATTGATTGTAAATGTTGTTCACTAACAAGCAGTGTGTGATTTGGATATGAATTTATGAGTATAAGACGAGTAGATATGCTCTTGTGTTGTGTTATGTATGCATGTAGTGCATTTAGTAATATCACATGATACAATATCATGTGAAATACTTTACTTATAAAAATAGGTTGCATCACATCTCAGCCAAGCACGAGATGAGTCAACCAGAGGGGTGTGCTGTGATACGTACCTGGACAGCAGTGTGTTCAGATAGTCTGGAGTGGTGGGATCAGGGCTAAGAGGAGGTGATGTTACAAAGGAAGCCGCCTTTGCCCAATTCTTGCTCCAGTAATGTGTCCCGTCAGTCCCCAGGCTGGCTGTGATTGGCTCCCCAAACACAACATTTCCTGAGAAAGAAATAACAATGAAAGCCTGTTCAGAGATTCAAATGTAAAGCGGATCAAATTGATTTATTTTTAGTGGTTCTTGGCAATCAAGAGTTGCATCAATGAAGCCTGGTTAATTTGTTGTCTGTGTTTGCAGCACAGGAACTGAATCTAAATAAGCCAAAAAATCTTCCACGTGAGATGAACAAATGTCATGTTGGGTCAATTGTAGTTTAGCTTGTTCCTCTATGCATGATGTGTTAGACTTTCTGCGAGGTCCTTTGCTCTCACACCTCACTGTTGGATGTCTTTCCTGGTTTAAATGTAAGGAAATATGCTTGGGAATAGTTCCAAACAAAGGTGTCAAGCCAATAAAGGCCCCCAAATGATGTATGAGACTGCAAGTCTTTCTGAGGTCAGCCTGTTAAAACCTAATGTGGCCTTTTGCCAAAGACATCCACACACACATTCTTCTTCTCCGCCCTTTCCCGTTTTCCTGTTCCATTCTCAAAATTGTATATTTCACCTTCCATCACAGCCAGGCAGCCCCTCGGCTCACCTCTGCTCTTTCCTGGTACTGTGAGGAATGGGCTGTGTGACAGCTGAACCACAGAAATGACAAATCTGGAAATTCCTCTGCGAATAGCCTCTTTTTTCATTATGTCAAGCAGAGCCAAACTCTGTGTACAACAGCAGCTTCAGGACAGACAGTAAAATCCTCTTATAAGGGCATAGGTGTAGTGATGTGCTGATGTGTGCATTCCAAACAACTCAGAAATCGGAGAGGAAGATGGGAACCAATGAGTAGAAGTAAAATATCAAATAAATATTGAAAGCAACCAAAATAACAGCGCTGTTAAGTAGTCATTTGTAAGATTCAGATCTAATCTATCTACAAGATATCCAACTAATTGTTGTAAACAATTTTAATAAGATGGAATAGATGGATGGATGGATTTGTTTAGTGCGAAACATTTGTTTTGAAGATGATGCAAAGATGCCCTTTACTCAAATACACAATGTATTAAAGGACCACAATCTCCACAACATGAAGTGGGCAACGCCCAGAGATGGAACTCAGAAATCTGATCAATCTCAGGAAATATACAGTATCTGAACTAAGAGCTTCTGTCATATATGCTCCTTATCATCCAATGTCCAATTATTTCTTTATTTCCTATGTAAATATCATGTAAATATAAAACATGTAAATACAGTACCACATCAGACAATCGTTTATTAGATATAAACACACAGTTTAAAATATTCTGCATTGTGCGGTGAAGTCTAAATTCGTCCATTTACCTTTTTTCCGGGCCTGCGAGATGAGGTCAGCAGCGCTCTTGCTCATGACTTTGGTCACATAGAGAGGACAGTTGGTTTGGCTGGCGATGGTAATGGCACGAAACACCGCCTCTGCCTCCAGCTACAAAGGGGACAGGACATTGTGGTTGACTTGGAAATGTTTTCCCCATAAGGATTTTCTCAAATCAACTTAAAATATGTAAACCACGGCAAACTACGTAGTACCACATTATTTTTTATTATTCATTTTAAACAAAATGACGAATGGAAGCTTGTAATTTTAGCGTCATAAAATATATTACATCGAGTTTGGGAAATAAAAGTAAATTTATGAGATTAGGAAACAAATGCGAAATAAAAAATTGCTCATTTACTTAATTTTTAATTTTTTTACCATTTGGTGACTATTAATTTGCTCAAATGTTTGTGGTACAACAAACAACTTCCTAAATGGTTAACGAGATGCCAGTAGAGGCCAATGTATGCATCCAGTCTTCATGTGCATAACACTTGGATTATTGTGCTCTTGTCTACAAGCTCAACCAGGGTCCAATAACCAATCCATTAAAACCAAACAGGACACCAGACACTGATAAAGCACTAATCCCACTTTGTCTCTCTTAAATTAAATCATGGAACTGAGCTTTTGATTCTTAAGACGCCACTTAACTGCATGACACTATGAGACTGGAAGGTCAACTCCACCACGCTCCACCACAAAGTGAAAAATCCCAGTGAAGCTAAAGGCAGACAAATTGCTGAGTCGAGAGCATGGCTTTTATTCACTGTTTTAAAGGAACATTAGCGGCAACAATTGGCGGAACCAGGGAATTTTCACCCAACGCCTCTGATGTGTCTGAAATCACATGTGTGTAACAAGAACAATGTGTGTGTTTTAAGAGCAATCCAAGAACATCATCATGGACAATGTGAGTGTGCGTATGATCCTCGGAAATTGCCAATATCTCAATAAAAAGGCTATGTATCCAAACCACTGAACGTGGCTAATTCAAAATGTGAATATAATCAGTGTATCGGTGTGTGTGTGTGTGTGTGTGTGTGTGTGTGTGTGTGTGTGTGTGTGTGTGTGTGTGTGTGTGTGTGTGTATGTGTGTGTGTGTGTGTGTGTGTGTGTGTGTGTGTGTGTGTGTGTGTGTGTGTGTGTGTGTGTATTATACCTCTTCTGGCCTACTCAGCACGTGTCCTTCCGGTCCAGTGATACCCATCTGCAGCATGCGGGCCTGCTCCTGTTCAACAAACACGCATAAAGTAGACTCCTTAGGTCATGGGTGTGAGACTATTTCTTTCTCTCGGACAGATGTAAATTTTTAGTCACACTCCAAAATGATATTCTGTTTCTGTTTCTCTCTGCCTGTGCGAATGATATGAGAAGCCGTTTTATCATCTAGGTCAGGCCACACACAGAGGGCTGTGGGAATCCACAGACTGTAGAGGCAGCTCTTTAGTGTCGCAGTAAGTGCAGAGTTGACCCTTGCATGGAGACCCTTTGGCATAGCATAGTTAAAACATGTCCTCTGTACCAGCACTAAAAACACACACTGGTCTAAAAAATGCCTCTCTATCTCATGAACTCTGGAGTTAAATCAGGACATGACATAACCTGGGGTTCAGGAAATCAAACTCCATCAAATTTGTGGTTTAAGACTGATTGAAGATCTGGGATTTGCGATGAATCAGATCTCTCACACACACACACACACACACATACACACACACACACACACACACGCACACACACACACACGCACACACACACACACACACACGCACACACACACACACACACACACACAGTGACAGAATCCAGGCATGGTCTGCAGCTCTGACTAACACCAACCCTCTCAATCCACCAATTATTACAGGTCATTCACTTTCATTTGTGTAAACTACACCCACACATTGCTGTCCTACAGGAAACACATTGTCCCTCTCATCAGTGACAGTGTGTTTAGTCTGTAGGTAGTGGAAATGCACTGCGATAAGGCTCAACCAGACCGGCTGCATGAAGTGAACTAAACTGACATAAATCACAAAACAGATTGCAGAGTTGGCCCCGAGACAAGTAATGAAAGAGAGGGCAGAAAAGAGTATGAGGCAGGGGGAAAATGTGAAGAAGAGCTGTATCTGTCGGTATATTTATCTTTACCTCAGCGATGATCTCGCCATTTTCAGCATGGACCTCAGCGATGCCTCCCCTCTCCGCCAGGAAGGAAAAAACATCGTACAGCTGGAGGCGAAAGACACAGAAAACGGTGAGATAATTACACTGTTTGTATGTTTAAAATCCTGCCTGCCTGTATACACAAGAATCAGACACTCCTTTTCATCCTGGGGGTCATCCTCAAGCCACAATTTACAAAAAGCCCACAATTTACATGATGTCGTCCACGACACGTATTGTGTGTGGTCTCCAGAAATGGTTAAACTCTTTTGGGATGACCTGTAGTTGCTGTTATGTTGCTGCACCACAGCTCCTGAGCTGCATGACATCAGTTTTCAAGCTGGACTATTTCAGTTGCCTCATGCGCTCCTCTGAGCGACCGAATTAGCTATGGCTGTGCATGAGAAACACAGAGAGTCTCGCCTCACACAGTCTGAACTGAGACCTTGTTTTTTACATTAACAGCTTGACTTACATGTATGAACTCACTATGCTGTGTATCACAGGCTACAAGTTACATAAGGACAGAGTGTTTCATGCGAGAACAAAGATTCATGGCAAAACCAAAGGGCAGCATTTACTTACTTCTTAGACTTTTATGGCAAGTCAGCAGTGACTGATTTATATTGATTGCAATTGGTCTTATTTGATTCCCTAAATTAGATAATGATATATAAATCACTCACTGAGTGAGACACTGAGATGCTCTATAACAAAGATGACGCATAACAAGCTCCGGCAATGGTTTGAAAGGGTATACACTTCCTGTCTCCTAAGTGGATGTGGTCATTGCTGTTCATACTGGCCACAACTTAACTCCATTTTAAGAAATGGGGGGAGGGGGAAATGCCACAGTCTGTGTAAAGCTAATATTAGGACTTCAGGAGTCTGACATCAAGTGGAAATCTTCCAAAGTTACAGACTTTTTAGGACAAACATTCCAACTTTGTGGTTTGGCAAATTAGTGCGGTAAATGAGATTTCGGGTGAGTTGTTTTTCATTTATTCAAACTATTAACTATTGGGTAGCGTTTGTGGTGGTTTGTGTTCAGCGTAAGCACCCTGTCTAGCAAAAAAGATGCAGATAACTGAAAAAAGGAACTGGCAATTTTGCCTCCAATCTCTTTGCTGCCAGTGCAGAGTATAAACTGTACACTTTAAATATAGTGTGTCCACTAAGTTAAAGTCAGTGTACCTCACTGTTGCTCAACTGGTAATAGTCCTTGTAAGCCATGTAGACTTGGAACGAGTTGACACCTGTAACAAAGAAAAACAACATAAGAAAACGAGCAATGCTATTAAATCTTCCTAAAAGGTTCAAAAACGGATATAAAAATGGTCGGTAGATGTTATGCTACGATATCACAGCCTACCTTTCTCCTTGATGAGGGTATCCACCTCCTGCTTTACGCTGTCGTTCCAGTGGGTGATGTCCACGTGGAGGGAATAGTCGCAACAGGTCTTCTCATCAGCCCACTGCCTCCACTGGTCATAGGCCTCCATCAGGCTGCAGCCGGGATCTGGGATCACATGGTCCACTGTACAGTAGAGGAGAGAGGACAGAGGGATGACGTATGAGGAAAGGGGAAGAGATGTTCGTAAAGAGAAAAGGGGTTTTAGGAGAGAAGGAAGGTGATGGATGCAGAAAGGAGAGGTGGCAGTGGAAATGAAAATGAAAATAATGGAACGACAAAGAAGTGTCAGAGTGGGTGACAGATGGGGTGATGCTAGGATTTCTCTGCTGGTGTTTCTACTTTCCCCCTATATTGTTTATCTTGCATAATCAGCTGTCTGTCTGAATTCCTGCGGTGCTCAGCCAGCGGAGGCCGACCTTGTCGGATGTTACATTACATTTTCAGAATCTTTGTCTGGGTTCGGGTGTCCTTGATAAAATTCGAGGCCATTTTAAACTATGGATATTTTCAGACTTTTGTTTTTGGTTATGGAACCACAATCTTTAGAGATTGGACTTTTCATGATGGGATCGCCCACGTTTTTGGTGATATTAAGGTTCTTGTGTTACAGCATTTAGTATATTGCCAGTAAGATTTAGTGGAAATGTATATATATTTAATAATATATGATATATATATATATATTAGATGTCCAAAAACTCCTATAAAATCATATTAATCAACAAGCAAGTAAAGATTATGTTCAAGTACCTGAAATCACAAATATAATAAAAGACTTTTAAAATGTGAGTTTTCTATTATTTAGATCAGGGGTGTCAAACTCATTTTAGTGAAGGGGCCACATGCTGCCCATTTTGATCTCAAGTGGGCCGGACCAGTCAAATCATAGCATAAAAACGCATACATAAAATGACAATATTTCTTTAGGTATTTGCATGATAAACCCTATTTTAAGGTCTTTCTACAATAAACTAGAAACATAAAGACCAAAAATTCAGACATCAGTCCACTGTTTACCTTCCTGGGCTCTCCTCTGCAGATTCCTTTGCTGTTGAGCAATATCTCTAGTAATGTCAGATGTCAAAACAGTTGTGACTGTGATTCAATGGTTCGCATGCCCAACTTTCAAGCAGAGGATCAGTGGTTTGAGTCCTAGCTCAGCTAGTTTCTTTTCTTAATTTTTTTTTTTTCTTCTATTTTAAGAATTAGCCCGCGGGCCGGACTGGACCCCCTGGCGGGCCGGATCCGTATGTTTGACACCCCTGATTTAGATTGTATAGTAAACAGAGAGCACATGCTTGTCTTTTTGTATGCCTACGATAAATGTCTGTTTTTCACTTCAATTATTAATAGACAGTAAATCCTCATTGTACACAACAGGATCACTGTGCACAAATTATCCCGCTTCATCTTACTCAGCTGTAATACAATTGGATCGCCTGCTGGCTCACCAGCTGACTGGCGTCTTTATCTCATTAAAGATATGCCAATCTGCTTATCTGGTCTTTGCATGTTATTAGCATTGAGCTGGAAACGGCAGTCACAACCCCTTTGTGTTCCCCTTCACACAAACACAACATCATCTGTTTAGTGGGGACAGACATATACAGCAACATTACACACAGGAAGACACCAAACACAGTGCATGTTTTTTTACATTCTCTCTAACGACCCACTGGAATACAATCCCTCAATGAACAGAGCCCATGAATAGAGCTTACTACAGTAGCAGGTCTGTTAGTGAAGGCCTCCGTCTGAAGACGAGCAGCAGCGTAGCAGCCAGCTCAAAAGAAGTTAATGGAATTAATGAGACTGTGGTGCCCGCCAGCTGATAGCTGTGATGGCGTCTGGTCTGTCAGCTCCATGAAGCACACATATACATACCCCCATGCTGTACATAGATGGGGTGCAGACAGACACTGGTGCTGTATCCCCCCCCCTCTCACCCACCTCCCCCTGATCCTACCCCCCTACACTCAGTCTTTTGTATGGTCCACTTTTGGAGAGCTGCCCAAAAACAGACCAGAACCGCTTCCCATCTCTTTTTTTCCTTTTCCTTTGTTCAGGTCTTATTTTTTCCCTCTTTTTTAGCGACAGTCTCTATCTCAAACTCTTACAGCCCTTACCGATCATGGTCGTGCCCCCGGCAAGGGCAGCCTTTGATCCCTGGGCGAAGTCATCCACGGTTGTGGTTCCACGGTACGGCATCTGGAAGTGGGTGTGGATGTCGATGCCACCGGGGATCACCATCTTCCCGTTGGCCTCGACGGTCTTCACCCCGCCGGGCACGATCAGGTTGTCGCCAATCTGCCTGTCGAGGGAAGTGGACGTTGTCATAATTGTATGACGATGTGATGTTGCATTCATAAAAGAGGTTTAGACAGCAGAACATTGTGTTATTTCTTTTCTGGGCCTATCGGGCTAAACACCGATGTGCAAGAGGAGGCTGATTTATAAATATGTTGTCCCAATCGGATATTAGCAGGCATCTTTTTAATACATTTAAATCATAGGCAAATGTTTTTAACTTTAGACTGGCCCCCAGAACAATGTCAGCCACGCTTGACGCAGCACATTGTCACCATGCCAACACATAAACATTTCACCCCTGCTAACAGAAAATCTTGTTGTTCAGACTTTATAGAGGGGACACGCCAGGCAGACAGAGAGGCAGGCAGAAGCCAGTGTCTCTGTCTCACTGCCAGCAGACCAATGGTCCAGCAGGCAGCTGGGTGTTTATTATGCAACACCAGGCTTTCCATGGGTGCCTCTCTCTGAGCTGCCTCACTAAGGGACCAGGGGGGACAAAGAGCCTGTAATTGGAAAATCAGTGAGTACCGGACTGGGGGGGAGAGAGATAGAGAGAGAGATAGAGATAGAGAGAGAGAGAGAGAGAGAGAGAGAGAGAGAGAGAGAGAGAGAGAGAGAGAGAGAGAGAGAGATGGAGGGGACCGACTGATTCGGGGAGACACAGAAAGAGGAATTCAGCCCAAGCTCCCCTTGAAGACGTGCTCATACTAGAGCAGGGGTGGGCAATTAATTTTCCCAAGGGGCCACATGAGAAATTTGGACCGTTGTGGAGGGCCAAACCAATTCTGAACTTTATTCAATGTTATTACTTTATTAAAAAACTGTAAATTATATGGTTTTGAGCTGCTACTGGTAAGAATACATGTTACAATAAGGCTATGAAAATAAGTAAAAAAATGTAATGTATTTTTGTAAGATTTTTTTAAACCTTACCGTAAATATGAATGTTAAAGACCAGCAATTTATTAACTTTAAACAAAAGCAATAAGTGCTTTTGATGATTTCCAGTTGTTCTTACTCGGTGAGAAAAGTCCAGTCTGTGTTGCTTGAACAAGAGCCTGAAGTCTGGTTGAATGAGGTGGAGATGTGACAGCTGACAGGTGTCAGTGAGAGAGGATCTGATCTGTTGAACTTCATCACTAGAATGTTTGTTCTCATGTAGGTAGATCCAAAGAGAACCAACATCTTCTGAGCATCTTTCCTCATGTGAGGAACGTTCTCCTCTTTGAGAGAAGAATAAAAATCCAGAAGTGATACTGACTTAAAGTGCTATGCCATAGTGGATCAGACCGCAGGTCAGATCTGCGGCGGCTTTGCGCGATTAATTTTCAATCTGGAGGCGGAGACTGCAGCGCGAGGCTCCTTGGGAGGCGGGGGTCTCGCGGCAGCACCCGCTGCTCGCTGAGGACAGAAACTGCATAACAATACACTTTCACTTCAGTCTCCAAGTCGGCAACACTGCCCGTCGTGAGGCGCGTGCGCGCACACATAAATAAATCGCCTTCAAAGTAAAAGCAGTGCCGTTTGTATTGCATTCATGGCGTGCACCTTATTTATTTATTTTTCATTTTTGATTGACCTCACCAGGGCCAGACTGGGAGAGCCGCGG
The DNA here is from genome assembly GCF_910589615.1 of Taurulus bubalis. NCBI lineage: Eukaryota > Metazoa > Chordata > Actinopteri > Perciformes > Cottidae > Taurulus > Taurulus bubalis. The sequence continues at coordinate 28,790,181 of NC_136590.1, read as the reverse complement.
GCCATAAGATGCCCAGGTCTGTACTAGAGGATCAAATTGGGGACGAGACTGGCTGTTATCATCATAGCTTGTCTTTGACCCAACGGAACAAAGACTCCAGAAAGAAACAGTGTGCATGATAAAGCAGCTTGTGCTCGTGCATTTAGGGATTGAAGTTTCCGTATCGCTCATTTATAATTAGACTGCTTTATTGTTTGGGTTGCTATTTGAGAAACATGGACTATATACAGTACAGTAAGGATTTCTAGGGGATTAAGTTTCTGTATTTACTTATACTTTACTTTCAGTCAAACAGATTAAGATTATCTCTGTGACACTGAAGCTTTTGGAAAGATGGAGGTTTGTGAGGTTTGTGAAAAATGTGTTAATTTCTGCAAAAGCGATCTGCCTTCTCATAGGAAATATGCTGTTTAACATGAGGGAGAGGGAACAGGTGAGCCACATACAACTTGGGTGAAAGACAGGGAATGGATGATGAGCGAGTGGGGGGTGGAATCAAATGAATAAAAGTGGAGCAGAAGGGAGGACAGCGGAGGACTTACTTAATGATGCCATCTTCCATGTAGATATCGCCATGGAAGGATTGGTCGTCATTCACGATCCTCCCTCCTTTGATCAGAAGCCGATCGCTCTGTAGAGAACGGGATGGAAAGGAGGGGAGGGACAAGAAGAAAAAGATTGTTATGAATCAATGACATTTTCTATCTAACAAAGAACCACTTTGGCTTGAACCATTGTCAAGTAAGCAAGCTTCATTAGAGGATGATCTACGAAGCCATATCTGCTGTATATTTAGAGCTGGACAATGCTTTTCTATTTCTCTTCAGTTAGATCATTTCCTTCTTCTCTCACCCAGAGGAGATGAACAATATCTCATTGATTCGTTCATTCATGGCAAGGAAGAGAAAGGGCATGTTTGTCAGTCTTGTCCCATATAAACACACCACATACAGTTTACCTATGGTCAACCCCGGGGGTCTGTCTGACCACCTCTCCCAAGCGGTCTGACCTTTATTTGCATCGACATTTTCTTGACATCGTCGTTGAATTAGTCCATCAAATAAAAGGCGAGGCCTAACTAGCACTGTTCCTCAATGGAAATTGTGCAATAATTCTACAACCAATACTTGTGGTAGTTGTAAGTGTTGTAAATTTAATTATAGTCTGCACTAAATGCTGGAATGCTGCTGTGTTTGACGAGCACTCAACAGGAATCGTTCCATGACCTTGCAGAGCGGCTTTTATGTCTGACCTAATAGACCTGAGCTGGTGATGATCATCGTCAGTGTTAACGTCCTCATGGTATCTACCTTCCAGCTTGCAAAGGTAACATTTATTGGTGCAAATTCGGAATCGGCGTGCCAGTTTGATAATGATAAAATAATGCAAATGATGAATCGAATTTCAGGAGAAGGTATTCCTAAAGGAAGACAGAGCAGCTTTCTCTGTTGCTTTTATTCCCCAATCATGGTGATAACGTTTGGGAGGCTGACATGTTGCTGCTAGTAGCAGAACTGAAGCTGCTTTTAAGGACTGATCATGGATTAACATTTTAACCATGTTTATCCAGATTCCATTACGCAACAACTGTGGATGTTATTTTCTCAGTTTAATCCATTTATGCCACAGACCAAACGTCATCGGCAATAATGCTCATTGATCATTTGAAGGCAGGATATTTTTAATCTGCATGAAAAAACAACAATCCCTCTCGCTGGATCGTTGCTCTGAAATGAAACTGCAAAGCTTTGTCCCTTCAACTCAACATGTCGTAATATGGTCTGATCTGGGCGTTGCCGTGACGCCACGCAGTCAGACATCAAATCTGCTGCTGCTGCTGCTGCACCACGGACTGACTCGAGCAGGGCGTTGTCATGGCTACGGTTGACTGCAGGGAGAAAGACTAGAAGAGGACGGGATACTGGGTGCTGATTATTGGAGAGCTGAGTGAAGAACATGGATGTTGAACCAGGTGGAGGGCTTCATGGATAAAGGGGAGGTGTTAGTTGGTGAAAGGATAACTGTGCAGGTGGTTTGGGAATCTGTTTAAGATAAGAGGTTATTAATCGACTGGTCACATTGAGACGAAGGCTCAATGTTATGGGGTTTTGTGCTATTTTGGGGACAAAACAAGCATCAACTGTATATCAGTTATACTGAATGAGAAATCCATCCATCAATGTTAATGTTGATGCTTAGTTTCTGTGTTCTACTCTGTTGTCTTTAATGTTTTTTTTATATTTCTCTTGTATATTTGTATATAATATGTACATATGTATGACGAGAGCAATGTGTAAACGGAGTCAAATTCTGATTCTGATGAAAATATCCATTAGTTACAGCCCATCACGAGCAGTATCTAAAAAAAAGGGGCCATTCTGGAGTTTCTGGAGAAGAAATGTCTTGCTGTAATTTAAGTCTATAATCTATAATCTATAATATTAGGTTGTATTTAAAACAGCATGGATTCAGAAATACATTCACATGCTATACAATAGTAGGACTCATCCTTGGCCCTGCTAAGAAGGACACACCTCCATATTTTCCCAACAGCACATGTGTGCAGAGATTTACACCCCTGGCAGTGAACCCAGAGTTTCATCACAATAATGAACTGCAGCCACTCCCTCACACAACAGAAGAAATATGGTTTTGTATTAATCTCAGACGATAAAAGCTATATATCTGCTGAGCTCATAATCACACGCAATGTGTGTGTATCCCTGTGTCTTTGTGTTTGTGTGTATGTGATTTAGACGGTGATGCAGTAGTGTGAAACAGAGCCCAAAGCTTTCCCTGGAAAACCACACCCTGAAGGAACACATTACAGCACACAGTCATCAGCGGTTGGAGAACCGCACCAATGGAGAGCATACTGTTCAGCATGCAGCTCTAAAACATGTGGCTCATTGGCTCACAGCTTATTGGGATGATCGGAATATAATTCTGTGGAATGGATGCTTTGGGAATAATCAAAGTCAGTACCTTTAAAGAGGTGTCAACATTTCTTGATTCTGTTTAAGACCTGTTATGTAAAAACCTTATGTATGTAGATTACAGAACACTTGTAATGCACCGCAGAAGGATTAATGTTTTGTTTTTTTGTGTGTGTCCCACACTGATATTGGTCTTGAAAAGACACAGCTTTATATTATAGACTGTGGAAGTAGTCTTTGTGCATTTAGATTGTTGACAGGAGAGTCATAATCATGTTGTGAGGCCAGTGAAGATGCACACCTATAACCTTAAAAATCCATAAATTGCATTGAATAAATAACCCACATTTAAATAGTAGAGTGATGGAGTCATACACCAAGCATTCATGGTTTCCAGCTTCTTAAATTTGAGGAACTGGAAGCTCGAAGCACGAAATAAAGATGTTGTTTTATCAGATTTATAATACTGCAACGAGGGCTGGACTCTCATGCATGTGTGCCTTTCTGAAGTGCTTTAGCACACACACACAAACACACACACACACACACACACACACACACACACACACACACACACACACACACACCCCTTTGTCTGTTTCTGCCCACTCTCCCCACTGGCCTTGAACAGCATGCACGAGACCACAATCATTTGATAATCAATAACATTTCCATCACAACCCAGCAACTGCCAGTCAGCTGATTTCCGTACTCTATTCCAGTTAATGCATTGCTGGTGACACACATAATGTATTACTGTGACTGTGGACTGTATTCGATACTAGACTTGAGTTGTTTCCAGTCAGTGCGAAATTAGTTGTTAACCGTCTAAGAATTATGGGTGTCAAACTGTCAAGACTTAATTTTTTCTTCTTAATCTCACTTCATTTATCTAAATACAGTCAGACATTTTATTGTGGCTTTTTCTAATGGAATCTTTGACAAGCAGACGGTAACATTTCCCAGTGCTCATGTCACTCGACCACCAACAGCAATAGGACACTTCCAGCATTTAATAGAACATTTAACAAGTGACAGCATGCTGTTTTTCATTATTGCAGAACAGTTATGTACTCAATGTGTGCCAAACGACTGTTTATTGTTTCAGAAGTTATCCAGGATTCCGTTGTTTTTTCCAAAACATATTGCTCAGCATTTCTGTCTTTTCTTTATTTTCACTATAAGTAAAAAGAAAAGAAGGACAATAGATGGTAGTGACACATGGCCAAAACATGTTTTTCCTGCAAGTGTTGATATTGCCAATCATAGCACCAGGAAGCCTTCCCATCAACTCGGTACATTACATTGTTACGATTTAAAATTATAACAAATGTCTTCCTGATGTATTGGAACTTAACCTCTTGTGTGAGTTAAAACCATCTGTGCTGTTATGTGGTAATGGTCTAAACCTAACCATTTGGGGCCGCACCACAGTCAAAATGCTGTCTGAATTTTTGCTGCAGCCCTGACTTTAGTAAGGACGATGTAATGGCAAGAATGAAACTCAACTTTGTTTTGTTATGTTGCCTGTACATCCATGTATGGAGGATCTGACCGTGGATACTGAAGCCTTGCTACTGTTTACTTCTTTCTCTGTCGCTGCTGTTTCCACCATAATGAATATAGATTTAAATTGATTCTTGCCCACGCACACTTCCTCCTAAATCCTTATTGAATATTGATTTCAACCACTTGAAATCAATGATGTTCGGATGTCAACGATCAGAATTTCATTCAGCGTCCGTTTATGGAACTTTTTTATGGAACTTTTCTTTCTGGGTTTCCCAGAATAAGAAGCTCCAGTATAGAGGAACAGCGGCAGAGCATGTGGAAGTACAACCTGACTGAACAGCCTTTGTATATCTGTCTCTTTCTGAAGAGATCCAGTGAAATTGTTGGTACAGTGTGTGACACGCTTCAATCATTCTTTCTTTGTAATCTCATCTCATACCCAACCAGGTTTCACCAGAGAGGGCCTTAAGACCATTTCTAATCTACTTTAAACATGTCTACACTTTAATCTAGTAACATGATATGCCCTTTTCACAACAGCCATTTTGACATGCCATAGCAGGGTAAACACAGGTGTCCCATTCCATTTAGTGTGCTACAGTCATACCGGCGAGCACTATACCAAATTAAAATCGTAAATGTAAAGTGGCCATAATAAATGCTATTCATTACACCCGTGTTTGTTCACCCTGCAATGACATGTCAAAATGGCAGCTGTGAAAAGATATGTAACAATGATATTAGACCCCAAAGATTCATACCATCTTAATGGTTCAACATTGTCAAGGCAACATTAATGCTGTTGATGTTGATCCTGATTTGCTCTGACCTTCCAGGGTCACTGGCCATGTCCTCATTTGTCAATCAAGTCATTGTTACAGGAAGGGAAAAATAACCTCACTGGATGAGCAGCACAATGTAGTCCTCGTAGCTTGTGCAGTCCGTGTATATTCACCATAACAGCCAATATATTGACGATACAGACATTTGAGGTAACTAGCTATAGGTGGCTACCTAGCAATGTACACACTAGGGGTGTGACAATACATCGATCGGGATCAAAATACCAATTTAATGATCAACATCACTACATACATCATTGAGACACACCTTTATTTTGAATTTCCCATGCCATGTCTGAGGAACATGAGGATAAATTCAGTAAGATTAGTGCACCAAGTGTAGCTGTTACTGGCCTGTAACACACTAAACAAACTGTGTGGTACCAATTAAAGAACCAAAACAACACAACCTTTATAGCTGGAGAGTAAAATAAAATTGAATCCAATGAAGCGATGCCTTGCTCTGGGGGGAAACATTTTAAAGAAACAACTGTTAGTTGCAGCTTGTTACGTCTCTAACCATCAAAATGTTCATCTTCACATCCACAAGTGTACTTGTTTATATGTGATTGCATGCGTGACTGTGACCTACTCTTGCCGCTGGGTAAACAGGAGAGGATTTGGTGTTTCCACAAATTCGGACAGTTGGAGGAGGATTAGTATAAACAGACATCACGCAATCACAATTGAGGCGAACCACAAATGTTTATAAAAAGGTCCTATCCAAGTTGCTGCAATCAAAGAAATGTATAATAATGTCTGCCATTAATCAACTTATACTAGAAATATGCATGGTTTAGGAAAGTGTGTGCTTCCAGTTGCTTTACTGATCTGATACATTTTAAAATTTGAAGTCGTTGGGGAAAGAAGTCATTAATCTCTTTTTTTCCTTTCGCATCCCACCTCTCGATCTGACAAGCTCATCTATTAAAATATCTGGCAACGACGTAAAGTAAAGTTCGGGTGGAAAAAAAAGATTGCCATTCAATTTTAAGGAAAAACAAAGCATCAAAAATAAAGCACTTCTCGCTCCACAGGAAGCTGTCATTTTCTGTTACACAAGGCAGCGGCAATGATCAAAAATAGACGACAGGATGTTATTCTTGTACTACGACGCTGATGTGCACTGACAACTTTTTTTCCACTTCCACCAGACTCGAGGGAGAATCTCATTAACTGGGACGCAGATTACTAGTAGCCCCTCCTCCATATGCTTAATACATCGGGAAGGGACACGTTTATGAAACAGGCCGTGATAGACCTCCATTAGCTGTGAGGGAGATCCTTGTGTGGGGGAGAGAGCAGGAGGAAGGCAGGCGGGACCAGTGGAGGAGGGAAGTCATCCTGAGTGTGCCTCTGCTTCAGCCCTGTTGCCTAGCACGCAAAAAATGTTTACTCTTTACCCAAAACTGCACAGGATTTTTTTTCTCACATTCTGGAAAAGTGAAAACAATGAGACGTATCAATCTAAATCAACTGCGGAAGCTCCCACCATCCGCGGCCGTAGAAACAACCCGACTTGACTTGAAAGATGATATTGTGATGGATTGAAGGAGTGAAACGGTGTTACCACGGCGACACAAACAACAAGAGAAATCCCAACATGGATCTGATTGAGTCAGACAGGTTGAATTACAAACTCTCTCAGTCGAGGAGTCTGAGAAGTGTCGGTGACTGAGGTGTGTGTCAGATCACATCCCTGCACGAAAAAACCCGACCGCGGTTGTATTTTTCTGCCATCACAACTGTATGTTGGTCGCCATGGTGAGTCGCACGGCAACGCCTGGGTGGCCACGGGGTATTTTGTTTGCACTCGAGCCCACTTTGCTGCAGCCTTCGCGGTGATGGCACACTCTGGTGTGGCGGAGCAGTTCTGTGGTGCGTCGACGGGGGGAAAAAACGGGTTTCATTTCCCCGCGGCCGTGCCCACAGATGCTCATTCCAGCTGGAGGGTATTACTGATGACATGGACCAGCCTGGAACAACACTGAGGCGGCTGTGAGCGGGTATGAGGGAAGGGAAGAACCACGCCTAAATCTGACATAGCCACTCTGGCAGAGAGCGGAGGCAAAGGCAACAGCTGGAATAGAACGGGCAGGCTTGGAATTACAGAAGGAGAGTCCGCGAGGGGAGGAGGGTTATGAGCAGTGCGTACGCCAAATGATTTAAGACATCCAAACTTCCTGGGGAGTTGTTAGTCCATTCACAGAGATGATGAATATGCTCAAGTTTGACCTAATAAATCAAGTGAACTGGTATAGAGTTATAAGTGAGAGCAAGCAGCCACTTTTCAGAACCACCTTCCAAACCGAGATGTGCTACGCAATTTATGGTCAAAAGGCTGGCCTCTCTCTCTCTCTCTCTCTCTCTCTCTCTCTCTCTCTCTCTCTCTCTCTCGCCAATGTCACCAACATTATACCATTACAGTGTTTATGTCTTCAGGATTGCAGAATCGAATATCTAATTATTAAAATGTTCAATATATCAAACTCCATTATGGAGACTATTAGGGACTTTTATTTTGCTATAGCCATTCAATGTTTTTGTGTTCTCTTTATAGGTGTTTTCATCGTTAACGGCAGAGTCTACCTTCCTGTGCAGGATTAAAATGTGGTTTATTTGAGCAAAAGAGATTCACAGGAAAACGATTAATGCATGGACTGGATGTAACATAGATGTAGTTAAATAATGTAATGGCACTAAATAGCTGAGCTTGTTTTTTGTTGTATTTTTGAGAAACTTGTAGTGTGTTTGCTGCCCCGAGTGGTGGATACAGGTATTAATTCAAACAAGTCCACCAAATTAAACGGCAAAATACTTTTTTTGTCCATACCCTCCAGAACGTCACATAGAAGTGTTTTCTGATGACCTAATTCGTCAGTACCCTAAAAACGTTTTTAAAAAAAATTCTGTTTTATGACTTTTTTTTAGGGAAAGATCATGGTTTGGGCTCGCAGCCAAGCGGTTGATAAAGGTATAATTCCGAACTGAATACTGCCCTGTTATAAAAACAGTCTTGCCATTACCAACAATAACCACAGGGATCACTAAATCAGCAAGGAATTATTATAACTTCAATCTGTTGAAGAGAAAAATTACTGGACTACTTTGATATGTTGGAAGCAAATAGTGATTTGAGTGGTTAAGCAAGGTAAAAACTCTGCTCCTTTCTAATGTGCGTACTGTGCTCAGAATACAGGCAAGAACTGTACAGGCCAAAGCTACGCCAGTTGTCCCCCTAAAAAAAACACCAATTTGGTGTAATATCAGCTGAGGAGACGAGACAAAGGCTGTGTCTCCCACAGCCAAGCAACACACCCCTGACTGCAGCCTGAGCTGCAACAATGAAAACTGGATGGCAGGCGTTTCTCACACACACACACACACACACACACACACACACACACACACACACACACACACACACACACACACACACACACACACACACACACAGACACATAGACACACACAGAGAGAGAGAGAGAGAGAGAGAGAGAGAGAGAGAGAGAGAGAGAGAGAAGGAGATGGAGAGGTGTCTCTGCAGTAGTAACACAAACCAGCATCCAGCTGGCTGACTGAGTAACACCAGGCTGCCCCGAATTCAACCTCCACCCCTCGCTCTGCCTGGAGTCTGAATCTTTCTCCTTCCCATGAGGCAGGAATACAAGCGCCCCACTATAAGGCCAGCTTATCTCAGCTCATCACAAATGGGCGTGTATTTCCCCCACCTCTCTTTTTACTCCCCTCATTCTCCTCTGCACCAGCCAGCAGCATGAACAGTAGCCCATGTCTTTAGTCTCCGGGGGACACATTTAATTATTTGTACTCAATTTATTTTTAAAGGCCCTCTTTTGAAATAATGAGCTAATGCACAAGAATTGCAAATACATTCACACTACTCTACCTACATTTACGTTAACTTGTTTGCCAAAAAAAATTGCTATAGGACTTTATATTAAGGTTATAGAATTATTGGGATACTTTGATCACTAAAAACATTGTTCATCAAAATGGCGAGAGAAGCTCTTTGAAAGGGAGACTAGCGTCACTGATCAATAGCCTTCCATAAGTGATCAATTAGGCCCGAAATATTCTCCCTAAGAGAGAAAGGACCGAACACATTCTTGTCAAAATGGCTAAAACGTGATTTTACTGCTTCAGGCGCACGGATTGATGGGTATCTATTGATTGATTTATTTTCAACATGTAAATAATATGTGTAACAATGCACATAAATGTAATATTATAATGATATGCCATCAAACTACAAACTACACAAAATAATCAAAGACGATCGGCTGAGCATGAACTCACATATATGCACTGCAGAGAGCAGATGTCCCTGCAGAAACATTATATTGATTTTTTTTTTTTTTTTTATGGGCGAGCCGGCTCGCCACACGCATGGAGCCCCTCAACAAAGAAGATGCAGGACACCTTTAAGAAAACGCCTCATCGCCCTGCCTCGCTGTCACTAAGGCAGCCAGTCATGCCATTTTATAGTCCGTATTTTTTCCAGCGACTTCTAGCGGTCAATACAAAGAAAAAATGACAAGCCTCAAATTCGCGTTGAGGGCTGCTTTTATGTTCATGACACATCGCTGTTGAAGCGGCAGCGCGGAACACTAACGCAGTGATTTGCAACAGCGGGCATCAAAGTTCCCACAGCCAGTGAAGCGTAAATAACTCCTTTACTCACTGTGATCTTTGGGATGTTCTTTTTTCCTTGGTAAGACATGTTTCGTCCGATTCCACCTTTAACAGTCAAGCTCTGAAAAACGTGATTCCCTCTCGGATGCTGCAGCGGCCCTCGCCTGGATGAGAGCTTCAGGGAATGGTCGCCGCTCCGTCAGTGCGATGTAAAGTGCCTTGCAGAGCGCTGTAGGAGCGTCTGTGGCTCAGTCGCCCGGCCCCTCCCTCAATCGGCTCAATTGGAAAGAAGTCATGTCACAATCTTTCCACCGGAGGGCGCAGTGGAGCAGCTGCTGCACAGCCTGCAGCCAGTTGTCCTGCAATGCTGAGCTGTCGCCCTTTTTTTCCTTCTTTTTTTTGATATGCGACATGAGTCATTATTTACCGATAAGATATTTTTCTTCCCTCAAAAAAATAATCTGAACCATCTGGTTTTAAATACAGCATGTTGTGGTCTAATCTGCATCTGTGTATTACAGCCAAAGCTAAGGAGTGAATTGATCAGAGTAGAAGGCCAATAATAATTGACTGAGAAAGCAGGACTCTCTTAACCCCTCACCATATTTATATACGTTATTATTATATTAGGTACTGAAATAAAAAGGCTATTTACAAAGTCTACCAATGCAGTACTGTTCAACATACCACCATAAACTGAACGAATAGACGAAGATAAATGAACAATGTTTTAAAAGGGATTTTGAAATTTTGAAATAAAAAAAATTATCTAAACATTTTCAGAAGTCTTTTTTCATCAACACAAGCACATCTCTTTCGATAACATGTACTTAAATGACTCCTTACAGGTTAAGAGTGTAAAAATTACACATTATGATTAAAAATGCCCTACAGATTTAGTTTTTGTGAACACAGAGGAGGAGCGAAATGGTGTAGCAGCTGTCACAGAGACTGCCCACTACATTACACACCCCACATGTCTACTAACCAGGAGACACACACACACACACACACACACACACACACACACACACACACACACACACACACACACACACACACACACACACACCCTCTCTGTGCATGTCCCCACCCAGCCATGTGTCTCTATTGTTTGGACCTAAAGTGGATCCCCTTCACTCCACCGGTCGTTTCCTCCACCACTCCCCTCCTCACTAATGCACTCATAATGAGGTTGAGAGACATGTGAGGGTGTGCTTGCCTCTGTGTGTGTGTGTGTGTGTGTGTGTGTGTGTGTGTGTGTGTGTGTGTGTGTGTGTGTGTGTGTGTGTGTGTGTGTGTGTGTGTGTGTGTGTGTGTGTGTGTGTGTGTGCGTGCTACAACCATCAACTAAAAAAAACATACTCTCATTCAGTTTTAATTGTTAATAGTATAGTGTAGTAGTTAAATATATTTAACCTAAACAAAATTTACTTTGTGAATAATATATGCTGATGATCTCATACTGTTAGTCTTATACAAAGTGTTTATTGAAAATACTTTTAATTATTTGTTTTGTAAATGAGTCACTTCATAATTCTTCATTTCTTGAGGTTTCATTATATAAAATATATTTTTGTGTTAATGCTTTAAGTGTGTGGGTGCATACATGTGTTTGCCATACCCTCTGTCCCTGAACTTTTCTCTACAATCATACATTTAATATTTTGGGAGGAGATTCAAAAGTTGATTTATTGTCCATGTTAGTTCATTGTCACTGGTTGTTTTCCTCCTGCTTTTGGCTGCAAGAAGAAGCGCCTGCATTCTGGCATTACCTTTCATGGCCGTGAAGCAGTAAGGCATTACCTCAGCATTCCCCGGCCTCGGAGAATGCATCAACAACTCGCATCAAGTTTGCAGACCTGCTCCCACTGCCGGCCGCATTAGCCAGCTGACACTGATAGACAGACAGGGGGCAGACAGATCAAGGATGCAGAAAAAACTCTGTCAGGTCCTCAAAGCTGCACCAGCAGAAGAAGCACCGAGGTGGCCCCAAATGGAAGAGAGAAACATTTCCTTCAATACCCTGTAATCATATTAAATTACATTATTCACCTATACACATTAACATGGTCGTGTTTACTAACAAGGGATTGCTTCATACATGCTTCTTACTGCCATATTTTGGTGAAGGTTTTAAATTTTGTGGTGAGGACATTTTGTTTATGACTTAAATAGTGCATATCAAAGTGGCTTGAGATAACTTCAATTGTGATTTGGCACTATGTAAAGATATACAGTACAGTCTTTCTGTTGCAGATTTGAAGTTTCCTAGCGCAAGTCAAGATAACCCTGACGACATCACTATGACATAATCATGGTTATTTTCTCAGACCAGACAAAGTTCCTCCAAAGCTACAGAAGACATAGTAATAACTGTATTTACAGCCTGAGTAGTACTCCCTATGATGAGTAAACTGACCATTATGTGTAAAATTGGTGGAGTAAACCGACTGAGGCTCTCTTTCTCTTCCCGATTCCTTCTGTGAATCTGAATTACAAGCTCACATTTCAACTACTGCAGCTTTAATAACTACCTCGAAGGATGCCTTCATAATTTACGTATTAAACTTGTGGCTCACATGCATAGATGTGAATGGGCAAGCCTCAATGTGTCAATGTGTGTGTGGTTTACTATATGAGTGGGTCAGTGTGAATGTAAGTGTATAAAGGGCTCCTCCCAGTCTGACCACCAACCTGCAGGATAACAAAGGGTGTGCCCCCCCCCCCCACCCCTAACAAGCTCCCCTGGGACCCTGGCTAACCACTCCCCACTCTTCACTCCATTACAGCAGCTGATCGCACTTATTAGTTGAACAGACAAGAGGAAACCAATACAATATATAGTCATGATAGTTATTGTTTATTACTACCATTAAATTACATTTATTTATATGGCGTCAAGTCATAAAATAAGTTATCTCAAGGTAGCCACGGCCTAAAGCATACTTTATTGTCTATTTTACTCATATTTTACTCACTCTTTGTCGCCCCTTGCTGGCGATCAGAAGAAATGCAGGTTTAAGGCTCTTCCACATTGGCATCATCTTTCAGGACTGCAGGGGCCAGTTTTTCAAAAGTTTTAATCTGGATCAAACTGATCCAGATTTGGAAAACCCTTTTTCTGCTATCCAGGATCACGTAATCCATTTTATTTTGATGCCGGTTTTTCAAAGCAATGTGGGATTGGATTACTCTGATCCAGATTCAAACTATTAAGCATTACCAAATCTGGATTACCTGTGGTCTAAATGGGACTATCACAATAGCTACATAAAGAACAACAGGTAGAATAGTGTGGGGTCACTCCAATATGCTTTATTTGAACAGAAAATTGGACTGAACGGAACAGCAAACAAACAATATAAACATCCCCCTCCATTGTCCATTTCTTGGAAACAGGCAGTCCGCTCATCTGAGACCTACACCAAATAAATAAATACATACTTTACTCACAAATACATTATGGATGCTTTTCATTATCCTACACAACATGGCGCAAAGTCCTTCTCTGTGATGACGTCCCTGATGCACCTGAGCCCATTGGAGACACTGACCAACCTCCGGCATTCTGTCAGAATGAGGGCCGACTGGACGACCAATAAGAGATGCAATTGTTAGACACTATTTTTGAGTCCATGACTGATGATTGTGTCAGTGTGATTAATGTTTAATGAACAAAGACAGTTTGGGGGATTAATTTATGGGGCCGAAATATTTATAATTTATAATTTGCTGTACTGAAAGGTTGCTAGCCTACATAGCCTACCTACTTTATGTACTTCATGTTGAACAAGTCAAGTGAAATTGATGAATAAATATAAATACTGTAAAATGCATGATATAAATGTTGTATTTTTTAACTAACCAATTTTAGTTACCTAGTTTTATTACTAATATCCACCATGAATCCACCCTCCTGCTGGGATCAGTTTAATCCTGATTTTTGGGATCAAAATGATCCCAAGTTTTGAAAAACCCAAACTCAAGGTTTGATCCGGATCAACAACAAGATTGGATTACGTGATCCAATCCAATTTCTGAATCCTTTTTTTCTTTTGAAAAACCCATTTTCAAGATTTGATCCAATCCGATAGCCGTAATCCAATCCGATTACTTTTGAAAAACCGGCCCCTGATTACTACAACATCCATACAAGCTTATTGAATATCTAAATTATTTGACCAAAGCCATAAAATAACCACACATTAAGCCAAACAATTAACAGACTATAACTACAGCATATATTGTGAACTAAATTCGGAATTAATTGAAAACGTGAAACTAGTGCACTTGAAACTCTGGAAAAGAGACACTCAAACATGTCATTAGTTTGCATAAAGAGGTTAATGTTCAACCAAGTTATCATCCAGACTATAATGTCAGAAGAGTAAGCATATCCTGACTCAGTCTGTTGTCAGTCTGATGTCGTCAAACAGTTTCCAAACAAAGCACAAAATGTGCACAGTCTAACTATGTCTGTTGATTTCAGCTGAATCATCTGGTCACTCAGGATGTGCAATATTGTAGTTCAGTATCAAACCTCATGGGGGTGGAATATTTTAGGTATGATGTAAGGATTCAAAAAGGTTGGGTAGGGTGCGTGCACCGGCCCAGTTTCCAAACTGTCTTCTGTCAGACTGTAAATCAATAACAGCACAGGAATCACTGAGGTGTAAATGATGAGGACAAACCCTTCAAACTAAATACTCAAAAACACATTTGTCATTTTTACTTTAGCTCATTGATCAATATTCTTAAATAAACAGTGTTGTGTCTTCAATCAGTCCCCTAGAATTAGTCTTGTGGTCTCACAGGAAGGTCTGTCACTCTTCTGTTTGCAGCTGTGTCTCCAATGAATCAATGTTGGGAGACAACAGAGGGCGATAAGAGATCTGCCACTGCAGCAGAAACAGCAGCAGTCGTGTTTTGCGTATGTGGTTAGACTTGGAGCAAGCAGTATTTAAGCTTTAGAAACATTAGGTGGGACTTGCATCATGCATGCAAGAGTATTTAAGCGTTCTTAAAAAATAATTGACCATCTTTCTAATTGATGTGTCTCTTTTTTTGTTGATTACATAATTGAGTCTGCAACCAAAATTCTAAAAACGCATATCACTAGTGCTGATTGGGTGTGTCAAGAGTAGTGCTGCTTTCCCAACAAGAACGAGGGTTATGTTGCGGTACTGAACATTGTGTCTCCTAATTACAAAAAGTACTGAGATCAAACACTTTAATGACATTAGTAAAATCAAAAAAAACTAGATGTTACAGATTTCCTCTATAAATATATGATACTGAGTTGTCATTGTCATCCTTTAATGAAATACACAGCATGTAGTACCATTCTAAACATGATTGCAACAAACACAATCACTGCTGGTGCTGACTTCAGACCAGAGCTAATGATGATGCATTTGACATGTTGTATTATGTCATATCATCTCACAATGTTTAACTCTTTCCTGTCTCTTATAAAACATATAGTATCTACCTTCATACTGTAATAATTAAATTGGTCACTGCATGTGTGTGCCAATAAGTGGCCAGCCCTGCAATGACTAACTAGTAATAATACTCGCTTTGTCTAAAAGCTTCTTTTCTCTCAGAGCCAAACTTGCGAGTGTGTGTGTGCCAGCGAGAAATTAATCATAATTTTTGGTGCCCAGAGAGTAATCTCAGGCCGACAGTAGAACCAACTTTCCTGCTCAAAACAAGTGCTAACAGCGTGTGTAGTAAATATGTAATGCCTGCTTCATAGACCGTACTTCTTATTTCTCCAAACAACTTGTTTTGCCGAAAAACTCCAACAAAACCTACACCTTTGGAATCAGATACAAATGTAATTGTCAAAACTGGTGGCATGATGAGAAGTGGAGATTGGGAATTAATCGTACTTTAAACGATTAATTTAATTAAAAGTGTCTCCACATTTCAAACGATATGGCCTTGTTTTATGTTTTTTTTGTCGCAAAAAAAACACGAAAGGATTGTGAAATGTGTTTTCTGCAGGAATAAATAAGGCAGGCTTGGAAAAATGTCAAACCCTGTCTCTTTAAGAAGACATTTAACATGTCACTGAAGGAAAAGCACAGGAGTAAATAATAACATTATTGATGGTTGGATTCCATTTTGCTGATTCAGTTTCAAGGTCCAGGTCACACAGTCATAACTTACTGGAGGATTTTAATACAACAATCAAAAATCAACAATACTCAACAGCTGTGCTTTTCCTGTCATCACAAGTCTAAATGTATTCTGTGAAACAAGCCTATCCAGCAAATAGTTCCCAGTGTTTAACATGTAACATGTTACAACACTACTGAGCCAGTTTTAGGAGTTTAGATACTAAACAAGTGTAACTACTACAAATGACACTACTGACTACTGCTGCGTACCATTACATCTACTAGTATAACTGTGTGACTAATAATAAAAGCACACCCTAGAAACCATGCAGCTCCTTTTAAACAGCCACAACCACCACAGTACATCACTAGCATCAGCATATTTCTCAGTTGCATTTGGTTTGTAAATAATATCACCTTCCCTACGCAGGCACATAGCAATAAAATACAAATTTGGATGTCTTTGCCATACGACGATTTATTTCTGTACCTTGTTTCTAGGTTACGTCGTTGTTTTAACTTGGAACAAAAAAAAAACACTTGTTGAATTTTCCCCTCAGTATATTGTATATATTGTCCTGCAGTAGTCTTCAAGAGTTTGAGAAGTATACAAGCCAAACAAATTGTGATGAAAGTTGGCAGTGCATGTGTAACATAGTTGCCAGCCATTTTTGCAGTTTGTGCATTTACCTTAATTAAAAACAAATTGTGTTAGCTGGGAAAATGTATTACTTTTTAAGGTGCCTCTGGAATGCTGTTATTAAAGTATCTCTATAATTTCTTGAGGAAGGTTTATATTCTTTGGTCTATAATCAGATATGTATATTTGATATGATGTGTTCAATATTGGTTCCCAATGCAATATGCATTCCCAGCCTTTCTCAAGGGAATACGCTTATAGGACTTAGATGATGGACGGCTTTCAAATTTGACTTAGGTGTGGTCCACAGCTTGCATCAGGTGATTGTGCTGTTTTTTGCTCTTTCAACTGGTTGCAAGCCTGTAGTCCTATACCTCTCCATCTTTCATTAACTTTGAATTGTCTAATATTACTAATAGAATATTTTGCTCAGCATTAAAGCATTAAACACCACTTAAAAACACAACAAACAAAGGTTGGTACCAGAAGAGAAAAAGTATAAAAGTCTGCAGCCATTCACTCCAAAATAACAATCTTCTTACCTTTTCATCTCCCAGGTTCTGCAACACTTCTTTGCCGCCGCTGGTCCTGATCTCGACCCGAGGAGAGACGTTCCCTCCTCGCCTTTCCACGCCAGGGGAGATCCTGTTGTCACTCACCGGGCTCTGCGCCTCCTGGCCGGTCTCCCGTCCGGCGGTCCTAGGGGTGCGGGAGCCCCTCTGGCCGACGCTCAGGGAGTCAAAGTCTATGGTTTTACTCTCAAATGCGCCCTCGACGCTGCAAAACAAACCGCCGTATTTCTGCCGGGGCACCTGGTCGGCCGTGCCGGGCCGGGCGAGATAAACCGGCAGGTCGTCCTCTGCCTTGTCCCGGTTTCCCCTGCGCTCTGCCATGGTGGAGCTCTGCACGAGTGACCGAGAAAGACGGTTAAACTAGTGCTGAAGTGCTGTGTGTTTACGTGTGCTGTGGAGAAGCCTGAGCTGACAGGCAGTCAGGAGTTGACTTAAAGCTAGAGGTGGCACTGTTGCCTGGGTATATGGTTTACCGTTTCTGTCAGGTTTTAAAATATATTAATGTTTTAATGTGCGCAGGATTGTGGACTTAGACTGTTTGTAGTTCAAATTAGCAATAAAACACAAACGCATCTGCAGTAAAGGGGCCGGTAGACCAAGGGTCTGCCTGGAAACATGTAGCTTGGCCTACTTGTTTTAAAAACGTACCTTTTCATGCAAACACCGAACCTCTCCTTTCTGTTAGCTGGATATAAACTTCACTATTGTATTCGCCCTTAAAGACGCCAAAATGCCCATCAGTTCCAATAATCTGCGGTGCTGATATCGAAATCAACCGATTGGTTTACTCACCAGGTAACGTAAAGCAGGTAAAAAGTTTCTAAGGTGCAAACGGAGCTGTCCACTTTGTCGCTGTCCTTTCAGCACCACGACGTTTGACGTTTAACCGTAAAAACACCTCTTGGCTAGAGGCGAATGCACCTCAACTCAAAGCAAGCAAAATCTGCAAAAGTTTCTGCGCGCGTGTGTTCGTGTGCGTGCGTGCGTGCGTGCGTGTTAATCCGGGTCTTCCACGGCGACACCTCACGCGCCAGCACAAATGAGACAGGATCGTGTCAGCAGAGAGAGACCAGCAGCTTCCAGGCAGAAGGTCTCAAACTGAGAGGCTGCTGAGTCCACAGGAGGCAACACCGTCACTCGGTTATGCAATTATGTAACGGCCATATATCAGCATGTTTCACAAGTCGGAGTGGGGTCAAAGTAGTGTCACTGGGTCTTTTTGTTTGTCTTATTAGTCATGATAAAGGTTAAAGACAAAAGGAGAAATATGGTATTACCCTGGATTTTGCTCCTGTTCAAACGAGCTAGAAAAATACTTAAATTAAAATGACTACAACCATATACTCGGCTTATGTCATCGCTGATTAGCCTTCAGTAGAATCACATCACATTTCTAATGTATTACCTTTTGTACTGTCACAAATCCCACTTACAATTGCTGATATGGATTATAAATTGAAAGAACAATGGCAGTTTAGTCTGGTACAGTAAGAAGATGGCTTTTGTGTCACTGTGAGTTTGAGGCTTGTTGAACATTTCCATCAACACAACAAGCAAACATGCCTTTCACATCAAGTGTGTGGGTACCTGTGTGAGTCCACAGAGATGTGTAAGAGTATATCAAGGTCAGTCCCAGTGTATCGAGAATCACACAGGCCACGTCCTCAGGTCTCACCTAATAGGTTGTAAGCAACTGATATGAAGCCCATGGTTGTTTTCAGACAAAGGTCCACTTCATGGGGAACGGTAGTCTGAGCCAGCATTCAGCACTTTCCTATCATGCTTCTGCAGAGGAAACTAACTCATGAATGGCAACAACTTTAAACAACACCTTTTTATAAAGTCAAATGGTAACATCTAACTGGCAAAAAAACTATCTATTTTGCAGTAAAGGAATTAATGCTAGAAATAAATATAGTACTGCACACCATTTCCCCTTTAGTTAAAATGTAAGTTGCTTTGAAGATGGTATTGTTGTTCTGATCTTATGTGCATTACATGTGTTGTTGTTATTGTGTGTCATAGTGGCTGACATTGCCTGTTTTTACAGATTATTTGACATTCAGAGAAAGCACACAAATTAAAATGCAGATGGGATGAGGAGGGTTGGGGGGGGGTGATCAAGCTCTATGTTCTGAAAAGATGGCTTAGTGGGGATTTTGTTTCAGGGGACTGAAGCTGAGTAAAATATGATAAGTAGCTCTATATCCACACATTCCTTGCTGAATATCACTGTTGCAGTTCCTGTTGCGCAGCAACTTGTCGGGCCAGCAGAAATTTCCCCTTACATGAATGTGATTAAAGCATCATGGTTTATGGAGATGCCAAGAGCCCGCTAAAATGCCCTGTCTGTAATTCTATGGTGACTTACAGAGTTTCTGTGTTTTAGGGCCGTCTGTCCTGTCGTCTGTTCCTCCAGTGTGTTACTTGTGTTTAGACAGTAAATCGTGCAGAGGAGGAAAAAAACAAGAGAGAACTCCATGACAGTATTCACTACATGTCGACACTTTGTGCTTTGGCTGGTCTACGCAGTCATACGCTGACACCAACCAGCTCAGATGACTTGAAAAGGATTAAATACCATGTGAGAGAACAAGGACAGTGCTCCAAGGCTAGTGCAGATGTTTGTTTTACTGTGGTCTGGAAGGAGCAGACAGACTGGGAGGCAGTGGTGCCTCCAGCTCACACTGTCTGGTTCTCAATGTCAGCAGTGTCATGATAACTGCAAACCATGCAAACAAAAAATCCAGTCATTCAGGGTACACAAGTCATCTAGTATGTTTTGTGTGCTAATAATGACCAAAGATTTGGCGTTGCATTGTTTGAGTTAATGAATGGTCAAGATGCTCACTCACAGGATATTCCCCATACTTAATGAGGCTTTTAAAGCAATGGCAGCCTTGATGCAGGAACAAAGCAGGAGACAATCCCCCATCTACATATTAAAAATGGATGTAAGGTAGGCCGGCAAGTTAAATGAATGTCCCCCATAAGAATACAGCTCTGATGATTCCACTGGCGGAAGTGCATGTGCATCCAGGCATGATGGAATGGCTGCAGTAGAGGACAGGGTATTGGTGAATCCCGATGTCTTGATAGATGTGGCAGTGAGAGCGAGAAAGACCTTTGAACAACTGGGGAAGTGGGCCATTGTTCCACAGGCGAGTCAATACGAGTTAATTCAAACAGGGAATGCATACGGTCTGACAAGTTCCAAGTAAGCTCTGCATTGGCGCATTATTACTGCCCACAGATGATCGCACCGCTTACTGTGATATTTATATGTATCTTTTATGTGTTGAGTAATGTATGTCTGTCAAAATAATGTTTCTCAGCCACGAAATACAAAATATAATATGTACACAGAGAGATGTATCTTATTGTAACAACCATAAATATGTTTAGTCTCACACACAACACACCTTTACTTAAGTCTATGTAACATCAGACAGTCTGCCAGTTAAAAAGCAAAGATAAAGGCTTACATTCCAGGCTTGCCTGATGTAGCCAAATAATAAATGAATGGAAAACAGAGGTCAAAGCTACAGAAGAAAAAAAACACTTCAGCTGCTTTGCACTATTAATAAACTGCTGGAAATGAATAAGTATCACTGTTGTTCAAAAAGATGAAAAGAAACCAAGTGAGCTGCCAGTCTAACATGTTTAAAAGGAGTATGAGCCATGAAGTCAATGTTGCTAAGCAGCTGAACAAAGTACATTGGGCAGCTGCATCCATCTTGGATGGTTTGGCTGCCGACCAGCTGCTGCTGAAATAAGGTTAAAGAGCCTCCACGGATGTACTGTCAGACATTTCTATCATGTATCCCTTCCAGCGAGGCTGGCTTTCTAACAAGCAATGACTCAAGGGTTTTCATGTCATCTAGTATGACTCGACAGGAGGATCATGCTAACGGTTGCGTGTGCGCGTGAGTCTGTGTGTAAGTGAGTGTCCATTGCTAATCTTGCATTCTGCTGTAGAAAACTGCAAACTATTTTGGGTTTACTGTCATGGCTGCATGCTCAAGGCCCTCTTGTGGCTGCAGTGGCTCACACTTTCTCAGAAATAACCTTTTATTGCCTATTTTCTACTGCCAGTGGCCGCCTGCTGAGTCCTTACCCACTAGTCCTAACCAGCCCCTGTAGGGGCTGCTAATGATAACACTATGTGTGTGGTGTGTTTGATAAACGGCTAACGGAACCAGCAGCACACACACTGCTGTGCCTCTGCTTGCAGCTTTTAGGCAAGATTGTGTTCTACTGAGTGCACCTTTCTAGTTACAATATGAGTTTTAAACTGCCCACTCTTTACTGAGTTTTATCAAAAAGGTTTTAGCTGAAAAAGCATCGAACAGTAGATGTTCTGCAGAGGAAGCTATTTCTATTTACACACATCAATGTCTTTTGATATTATGTGTTTAGAAACTGAGAAACATGCAGAATTGAATATAAATAGCAGAAGGAAAATGGCACACAAACTCTTTTCACATGGTGCGTTTTAAAATGAATAGGCAGTTATTCAGTTAGCCAGAGCACAGTGACCTCCGACAGTGACCCCTGTGTGGGTGCTGAGAAGAGGACAGATATAAGTGCTTTCATAACAGTTCTAAAACTTTAAACCTGACTCGACCCCTGTTCTCTTCTGGCTTGGCAAGGACAGTCAGAACTAAAGTTGTTCGTTTTTTATGATTATCGTAATATATCACAAGTCTTAACATGATTCATAATGCTGAGCTCTAGCATGTTCGATCTGTTTATATGAATTCATTTATGAGAAACTTTTGAAATATCACAACAAATAATTACATTTGCATTGAAGAATACTATTGCCATAGCTATTTCTGTCCATTGAGTGAAAACATGTGCAGCGCACTTCAGATGGAAGAATAACCAATACCAGCCACTGCTCATAGCCTATTTCCCTCTTCCTGACCTAAAGAAAGCAGAGCCCTATTAAGGACAACTGATGACAACCAGTAATAGACACCGACAGGAGTCAGCAATAAGATGCACCACAAACACGGTGCATATTGTAAAACTAAATCCTGTTCACCAAGGTACCACAGAAATAAAAGATTGATAAATGATGAGTTCATTCTTGACCCAGGACCCAAGGGGTGATACAACAAATGCATATCTCTGAGCCTTTTATATCAATAGAAAGCTCCAGAACAGCTATTAAATGCACCTTGTGTTGAGATTGTTTCGTCAACTGCTGATTCCAAGGACAGGAATTCATTTTTAATCTCGATTTTTAAAACATGGATGAGAAACGCTCAGGAACCATCTACAATTCCATGACAACTGGGCAACTTCATCTGTCGAGGAAGATCATATGATACGATTTTCAGCTCCAGAAAAGCTACTAAATCTACTTTTTGTTTTGACTGTTATATCTGACAAAATCATGAATAATCCATTTGTTAAATAAGTTTGAAATAATATTATTTAAAGACTACATTGTAGATATGACAAATTAATAAATGAGAGAAATGTCTCAAATTGTTAGTATTATTCTTTAACTCTCGTAAATATAGTTAAAAATGCTCACACACAAAACATTTACCAAGCAAACCTGCAATAAAGATGCAAAAAGAAGACAATTTATTCTTTAATGTCAAAGGCCATGGTTTGTTTTATTTTTTACAGCATTACTCCTTTTTTCTGTTTCTTTAATAATCTAGACGAAAGTAGGAGAAGGGGTTAAAGTCTCGCTGGAAGACAAAGGGGTAACGATAAAAAGAAATCCTCTGTGAAATAAAGAAATATATATATATATACACATTACATTATATGATAATATCAACCGCTTGAAACAATAATCGTTAAAACTGAACATACAAGCGGATAAAGGGGGGCATTTAAGGCCACTGCCAGATAGCTGAGTTTGCACAGAAATAGTCTCAGTCATTCCCCTTGATAAAGTCAATGCAGTGGGCGATAGTTACTGTCCGCTATGTAATGAGATGCCTTGATACACTAGACCTGTGAATGGAGGGGTGGTATGGTGGAATAGATACACCAGCTCAGGTACATAGGGAACAAGGACGGCCTACTAGTAAATATTACAGGGACTGGGCAGTTGGCTTGACAGAAGAGAAATGGAGCAGGTGTCTTGTTGCGTTCACTTTCTCCTGTTTCATTTTGGGGAAGTGGCAAGTAGTGTTTTGTAAAAGAGGCTTGTTAATATCAAAGACATTTTTGTTAGTAAAAAACAGGGGAACCTGCAGTGGTCTTGGGACAGAGAAATGCGTGGAGTTATAATGTCTGTTTCTGTCTTCTGAATTTAGCTTTTGTCCATTTTTGGTGCATCAAGGAAGTACTGATGACATAATTGTTATGTTTGAATTTTAACCTAACCGACCAATCATCCGACCAGAGTTGATAATGATATTTTGCAAGCTAGTTTGAAATTTTTTACAAGTTTGTTCAAAGATTGTGTAACTTTATAGGTTGAATGAAAAGTCGCTCAGGTGAAACCAGCACCCCCTTCTGGCCAAACAGAGCAGAACATTTTTTTAGACAGTAGCTTAATAAATACAGTAATATGTTTGTGATAAAAGGGAGAAAGAAAAAGGAAAGGGGAGGCAAAAATCTCATTATTCCACATTCATATTTCAACAATTTTTTCATTTATAATTTTCAAGGAAATAAAGTTCATCTTTGCAGCCGTCACCACAATATAACAGAGCAATGTATACCCTTTTTAGTCATTTATAAACTACATCAACTGTTCAAGCTGCTTAAGAGAGTAAAATAAAACTTAAACTATTCACAGAAATAAAAGGGGAGACTAAATAAAATAATTCAGCGACATGTACATATCAACAAATGTATATATTACAGTACAGAATAAGGATGTAGTTCAGTGGAAATATTGGGACACAGAATATTGGTGGTAGGAGCTTTAAAAAAAAAGAAAAGAAAAAAGAAAGACAACCAGAGAGTAAAGCTCTTACAGTCTGCTGTTTTTTGAGATAAATTAAGAAGCGGTTTGACAATCTGTGGACATCCACGTTGAGTGGTGCTGGATCAGAGAGTAATTTCCCCCGTGATCTTTTTTGTTCTCTTTTTACCTCTCCACTCAAGTCTGTCATGTCTTTCCGGTGAAGACGCGTCAACCTGAGTGTCCTGTAACCCCCTTTTAGTGTCTCTACACACCAGTCTCGGCAGCGCAGTTCTGCCTTTTTCCAGGTACAGTATAACCTCTGGAGAGTCCAAGCAGTGTGTGTAAGCATCCTTCTGAAAACAGCAAGGGCAGGCCAGCCCAGTGACTCACCATGTCCCATCATGTTCTTCATAACAATCTGACCCGAGACCAATACTGGCCTCTGCACTCATGGGCCCTGAGTTGGCTCGCCTCTATTCACCAAGAGGTTGCATTCATAAAGAACGTCCTTTCGGGTTTGGAAAGGAAAGGAAAGAAGAGAAGAAGAGAGAAGTTGTGGTCCGGTGGTTTGTTTGTCTCGCTGTCTATCAGGAGCTCCATCTGTTTATATTCCCGATGTGGCTAAATGTTGGTGAATGACATATTATTACCCTGCATGGCAGAGAGAACATTTCCCGGGCTTTGGTTTGGATTTGTCAAAGCGTGTGTGTGTGTGTGTGTGTGTGTGTGTGTGTGTGTGTGTGTGTGTGTGTGTGTGTGTGTGTTTGCATCTGCATGCGTCTGTATATGCATGCGTGTCTGTAAATTGTGTGCACATAGATATATGTGTGTCTGTGTCTCTGCATCTACTGGAAGTGTCTTACTAATTGTGTGTCATTCTTGCAGCCTGTTACAGTACTCCCAGCTGTTTGGAGAGACATTTGATGTTCAACACCGCTCTTTAAAAATAAAAATAAACGTCATCCTGTGCAGTATCCTGAGAACCCCACCCCCATTTAAAAAAAGAAAAGAATAAAATCTTAAGTGTGAACGTCCACAGCCAACACACGACACATCCACCTATACTGACAGCAGTCGCTGATGTTAGGACAATAGCAGCCACTGCTACACACATTGTTCCACACTTGTCCAGAAAATAAATAACACTGCAGTCACAAACAAGATCTCCAAGCTCACACACCACCTGAGAGACAGAGGGAGAGAGAGGGGGGACACAGAGAGTTAGGAGTCAAAATTACTGGGACAAAGAAAATGTAACACTGCACATTTTATAAGATTGTATTATTCTAGTATTTAGCAATGTTCCAGCAAATCTGTCAGCAATCCACACTCATTAAAACAACTGTAAGTTAATTGGTACAGTATACTCTTAGGTATAGACTGTTTTCATATTTTGCAGGAGTGGTATAGTGGCAAAATGCTGACATGGCTAAATGCTAAAGCACCAGATATTTTTCTCAGATGTAGTTGGAGACCAAACTTTGCCAAAAAAGGTGAAAACAAGTAGTCTTCTGTAGCTGGTAGAACAGCTACAGCTGTGCAACAAATTAGCAATAACAGCTTCCCCAAGTGATAATATGTCCCTGTTGTTCTCAAAGCTTGTTGCGCTGCCACAAAGTGGCTGAAAAAACAACAACGAAATGTTTCTGCAAGACCATTTGCAATCACCCAAAGACTGTATGCATCATTTAAAAAACACATGTAGAAACATGGGTTAAAAGTCAAGAAATGTCAACAAACAATTGCACAATGGAGAGGGAGAGATGATGATGTTGATGGCACTGTTTGCTTTCCGAGCTGCCTGGAAACCTTTCAAGAAGCCAAAAATTATATACTGAAGAAATATAGAAAAATAAAACATGAACGTTAACAGCAATGCCTCAGTGGAAAGATGTTGAGAGTGCAACGATAAAGAAGGAATGACAGTTGAGTATTTCAAAGTGAGGCAAGGTGAAGCTACTAAATGTGGAGGAGGGAGAGTGAACAGACCAGGGTCAAATTAAGTGTGCTTCTGGAAAGCACTGGTCCTCCCAGTGGTCACATTGTGATAACAGCAAAAGAGCAGCCTGTTCCAAATGTCGCCGTTCCACGTTCTTTTTTCTTTTTTTTTCAATATTAATCTGAGGATTAAGTGCAGTCCAAGATAAGTATTTTGACTTTATTGTACAATGTATACTGCTCTCAATGTATAGATAAATAATGGCATTATTTTTGTTGAAATGTAGTTTCCTTATATTGGCATAATAAGTAAATACCTAATTTAATTATTTTAAAACTATTTTTCTAAATAAAAATAAATGACCACCTTTTATTCTGTAGGTCGTAAGCACATATCAGAAAGTCTTAATAATGCAACAGAAATGCATTGGTGCGTGCTTTTCAAGGCCAAGTCAGTATTCCCAGTTTGTACTGTGGCGGCTGCACAAAGCCAAAACACTTGCTATTCAGGTTTTGCTTTAATGGAAAAGTATTTGACCGAGGTCCAGAAGAGAGTCGGTGGTGGAGTGAACTTTCTACTCAAAGCCCTCAGGACTCACCTCTGCTACAGGACACGCCAAAGACTTCAAGGCCAAAGGATAAAGGCAAGAGAAAAGAACAAGAACAGAAACAGAAACTGGAGGGAGAAAGAAAGAAGAGATGAAGAAGGGACAAAGAAAGTGAGAGGATTAGAGGCATACTCAGGATATGTTAGTCACAGCAGAGACAGAAACACAAGTTCACTGTACAGGGAATCTAATAATCTAATTTTATTTTGAGAGTAATTTCATTCACATAATGTGAAAAGAAATAGAATAGAAATACACCCAAAATTCAATTTGATATTCATTCCACAGGCTTGAGATGAACAAGTCTATGATCTTGGCTGCCTATCCGCAAAGATATTTAAAAGTATCAACTTGGTAGTATTTCAGTTTGTAGTCAAGCTTAGTTAGTGAACGTATTTATTGTTTTAGAGAAAGACATGAAACATGGTTTACCTTTTCCTCCAGGTCTTTAATCTGCCTCCTCTGGATTTCCGTCTTGTCTTCAAGGTCACGAATCCTCTGCAAATATCCACAGAGAAAACTGTCAGGATTTGTAATTGTCTCAAATGAAACGCACAAAACACACAGAGCTCACACACACAGAGCTCACACACACACACACACACACACACACACACACACACACACCTGGTGTGCCTGGTGCAGCAGCTCCATCCTCTCCTGGAGGATCTGGCAGTCGTACTCCCGACTCTTCCTCAGCATCTGCCTCCTCAGCTTCTCCACCGCCGTGCGCAGCTCGTCCTTCTGAAGTTCATCCAGAGGCTCGCCGTACTTTATCACCTGGAGGAAGAAGACGGGCATCAGACACAGTATATCACCCTTTTACCCTATTAGACATGTATGTGACATTGTCAGAAATAGCATCTGTATTCTTGAATTATGGTAAAAAGAGAAGAAGTGTTTTGTGAGGTCACGGTGACCTTTGACCTCAAAATTCTCATCAATTAATTTGCATATCATGGTGGACGTTTGAGCCAAACTTGAAGAAATTCCCTTCAGGCTTTCTTGAGATCTAGTGTTTACAAGAATGTAACGGACGACCTAAAAAAATAATGCCTGTGGCTGTCTGTGGCGTAAAAAAACCCACTTAATTTAACACACTTTTCTAATCCTAAATCCTAATGGTTTTATGTGAACACTCTTATGTTATGTTTCCTGGAAGCCATAGTTTTTATGGTGTGTATTTATAATCACAAAGTTTCTATAGTTGTTAGAGAATGAATCTGCAAGTAACCTTATAAAATGCTCATGTGGACTCAATGTTCCAGATTAGTGGGATGTGCATGATCACAAGGTTGTACGTCAAAGTTACATGAATAAAAAAGAATTGTGACGCATTTCTTGACATTTAAATTGATGTCTTAATTTCATAAACTTCACCCCTTTAGTATGAGATACCAGCATTGATGTTTTACAAAGTAAAAACTGTTTTGTTTGAAATTTACAATAGTTTTCGTTACGATAAGTCTGTAGTGTGTTGTGACAGGAAGCACCTTGTCCTGCTGTAGGGCGTTGTATAACGTTGCTTCCAACTCCTGGATTTGCTGTAGAGAGGAAAACACAGGATTGCTTTTTAGGTCAGACACACAAAAATATGTACAACTTCATATTAACTTACCTACATTGCCTGCAGGCTCAACCCATGCATAACCCCAAACCTTCATCTGAAGCTAGTCACGATTCTAACAAAAACCTAAAAACCAAGTTTAACTCGGAAAATAAAAATGAAATCTTGTGAGAACCTGAATATGAGTCTCCATAGGGGAATTGAGCTCCAACTGTGAATAGATTCTGGCCCCACAAAGTGATGCATACATGACACACAAACACACATGTACCATGTAGGCCTGGTCCATGGCCTGTTTTCTGTAGTCCAGCTCCTCTTCTAGATATCCTTTCTGTTTACAGAACATCTCCTGAACAGAACAAGCAGGTCAGAGACATTAGTTACTGAATTATATTTACTGTGGTGTAATTGTTGTGTCTTTTTAACATCTGTTTAATTGATTGTTTTTATCGTTTTATTTGATTGTTTTCTTCTTTTTAATAATATCTAATTTGTGTAAAGCACTTTCTAAATTGTGTACTATGAAAGGTGCTATACCAAATAAACTTCTTATAATTATCTTATATTAAACCAATATTTTACAACTATGGTCTAAGTGCTCTAACATTAAAAGACACAGGATTGTTTTGACTCACCATCTCTATCTCCAGGTCCATCATCTTCTGGTGCAGCGATGCCTCCGTTCCCTCAATCTGTTGAATCCACTAGAGGGCAAGAAACAGCAAAACGTCAGCACCAACTAATCTGTGTGTGAATTGTTTTCATGTTATAAGAAGAACCATGATGTGGTTTCAAAACGTACCTTTTCTGCTAACGACAAAACAGTGCTGGCCTGAATAATGGCCACTTGCTCTTCATTTCTTAAATTCTATTCAAAAAGGAAGAAAAAAATGTTTTAATAACGGGTCTGTTTTGGCATCATATGTTGATTTGTTAATTCAATCTGAATTACCCCATTGTCTCCCAGGATATCTAGAAGTTTGATGAGATCTGGTATGCACACGTCCTGTAAAGAAAACAGAATAATCAGGAGCATACAAAAAAGACATTTACATTTAATTTGTACTTGTTTCCACTATAAATGTTCAGAGTCCGTTGACATTAAAATTGGACTAAAAACAAAAGTCCAATTTTGCGCTTAAAAATGTAATTTAAAAAAAAGGCTCTTCACAGGCCCTACTTTGATGTGGTCATAATAATTGTTGTATATGACACAGCGGCATCGCTTGCTTTTATGATTAATTACTCAAATGAAAGCAGACGAGTCCTCTCACTGTGTACCTTGACCCCCTCCTTCATACAGTAGATCTGCAGAGCACTGACTCCCTCAGAGAAAGGATGCATCCTCAGGTGGTTGAATGGAGGAGACTTCCTCTCGCGCTCCTACGACAACAAAAGCAAAACATTTGATGGTACAAAGTATGATCTATAACTGAAACGTTCATCACAAGCCTCTCTTGACTGCGTTTTTAAACCTGGATGAAACAGCTTAAAATCAATGTTGACATTCAGAGCAAAACACAGTTCTGTGAACCAATCCTTGTTTCCACTTGTGCACTTTTATATTTTTTAATGATGTTGTTTAAGTCTCAGTAAGTGCTGCTCTTTGCTTTGTTTAACCTTGAAAGTGCTGTCTCCCCATATTTCAGACAAATTGCTACACTGAAGGAACATCAAACAAATGTCTGATAGCAACAATGAAAGCCTTTAATATCATTTAGGGATGAATCACTGTGAACCAGTGTACTGAGCACAAACTGTTCTCCTCTCTGATCACTAGATGGCAGCTTTGGCCGTCCCAAGCTACCGTCAGTATCTGCACTGCAGCACAGATGAATCACAAAGACCACTGTCAGTGAATAATCAGCCTGACTGACGGACTAGCGGGCATCCTGTCTCCATGGCTGAATGGCTAACTTGGTAGGATTTCCACTTAGTTACTTATACAAAGGAAAGGTCACTCACCTCCAGCTCCAGTATCCTAAACTCCAACAGTTCATTCTGATCTTTGGAGTCTTGCAGCTCCTGCTGCAGTCGACTGCAGTCTGACTCCATCTTTTCCAGCTGGATACCAAAGAGAGACAGAATTAATTAGACGAGGCAGTTGTCCACTACTTTAGACTGTTGTTACAGTCAGTATGTTATGTAATATGGTGGTGATACAGTGGCAATTAGGCAAGTCATAACTGTAGGAAAGTACCTAAAAGTTGTGAGGCTTTAAACGATAAATACCAAATGTACCACCTGTGACAGATGTAATCAAACTGATAACAAAACACATTGTTTTTCAGACAATTATAATGCTATTTTTAAATAATTCTGCACAGAAGAAAGTAACTAATCGTGAGAGAAAACATTAATATAAATCAAGATTCTTTAAATTATACTTTTTTCACACAAACATCTTAAGAAAGACTGACACTGTTTGATTATTGCAAATAAAACTCAGGTTAAAGTCCAACCTTATCATACAGCTCCTGATTCCTTCGTAAGAAGAGCTGCTTCTCATCCACCCATCTGGAGTCCTGATAAGAGGACAGAAACACCTAGTGCATTAAACCAAAGCTATGGAAAGACAGTAGAAATGTAATTTAACACATTTTGTTTCAAGAGATATCCCCTGTTAAGCAAAACAATAAGCTAAACTTGTCCAGTGATGGCCTGAAAATGAAACAGCTTGCTACTTTGATTGGAGGACAAGAGGAATCACAAGACATTGATGAAGAGACATTGAATGTTGTTATATTTTAATTAAATCTTTTTATTGTTGTATAAGTTGCCCTTAATGAGGAAATGAAATACAGCACATACAACGTATGTCATATAACTAGTCCTCTGTATCAACACTGTAAACAGTAAACATTGTAATTCTGCCCTCTTCTGTTAAGCTGCCTTCTATAATACAAGTACATGTTTTGAGTGTGTGTGCTGCTAATAATTACATATTGTGTGGTATTCCTATTGTTTTGTCCACCACCCTACATGTAATTTACCTTCATTCACGCGCGTGCCTGTGTGTCCTACCTGTCCCTTCAGGGTCAGTTCCTTCTCCAAGTCCTCTATTTTGGCTTTATACCTGAGGGTGTCTGCTTGGAGCTGCTCCTGAGCCTGAAACATAAGCAAAAAGAACTTTCATTAGCTTTAGGGGGCTGTTTCTCAAGTGGCGGTCCATGAACTTCAATGTCCTGGTATTGCAGGGGACATTTTATTTAAAATAAATCATTATCAGATCACAAAAGACACTCAATTTGTGTCTAATTTCAATTTCTTGGAAAGTAACCTTTCATGTACTTGTTTGTCATTGGGTCCTTGAGACGGATTGTTATTTCCATGTCCATACAGGTCGCTGTGTTTGTGAACTACTCATCCAGGAAGAATCTTTTTTGAACTGACATGTACATTACTTTTACAGATATTGTCATAGGTGTTGCAGCTGCAGATGTTGGCGGGCAAAATTGACCACCAGCAGATTTACTTTATTTTATGTAAAATTCCACTCTGGTGACCTTTATTAGAAAGGTGACACATGGTTAACTAACATTTTCCTGAAATTATCAGTCTAACAGAGTAAATGAATAAAAATCACATGCTAGCATCAATGTATAGAGTATAGAGATAACCAAATTGTGGTTAACTAAATTACCGGTATACACCCCTAAAGCAGCCATATGACCTGACCATGAATGTGCCATCAACCTACCCGAAACATTAGATTTTTTTATGCATTTTCTTCGAATGGATTGCAAAACAGAATGATATTGATCAAATCCTTTATAAAGTCTAATTTAAAATGTGTTTATCACGGTAACCTTTGGGGCTGCAAACTTGTACTTAATCAATTCTTAATGTATCTTTCTGAGGACAAAACACATAACAAACACAAACAACCGCTTCCAATTGCTTGATTGAAAATATCAAGCAAATCGAGCGATTTCACTAAAGTTCAATGTTGTCAGATGATAAATCCTGTAAGTTTTGTATTGATTGGACACACTGTTTTTGATCTATAGTATTTGAATGAAACTTTTGTGTACATATCCTGTAGGTTTTTTCAATGATTGGTCAAATGGTTGTTGACTTTGTTTTAGTTATGTGCTGATGAGCCAGCTCTTATTTTCCTGTCTTCTTCTGTTCAGCCTTCAGCCTAGCTGGTTTGAAGGAGAAGCTTTCATCCAATCAGATTTTTTTCTCCGGTCTCTCTATGTCAGCAAAGCAGTTTAAGCAGGCCTTTGCAGATTAAAGTACACAGGGAGTGGATGCTGTGGTTGATTGTCATGGACTTCAACAAATCAGATCTTTAGTTTTACAAGCTATTCTATGACTGCTATGACTCCTGTTGGCCACATATTTCTTGAGTTTC
The DNA here is from genome assembly GCF_910589615.1 of Taurulus bubalis. Taxonomy (NCBI): domain Eukaryota; kingdom Metazoa; phylum Chordata; class Actinopteri; order Perciformes; family Cottidae; genus Taurulus; species Taurulus bubalis. Next base: position 28,757,539 of record NC_136590.1, on the reverse strand, counting down.
TAGCTTGCTCCAGCTCACAGGAAATTGAGAGGCAGTAGAAGACGACTAATAATATCAATAACAAACTGACACAAACTCGATAGGAGTTAATTAGGGTACACAAATAGATTGGATAGGAATAAAAGAAAAAAACACTGTATGTACCCTGGCCTCCATCTCAGCATCCAGAATGCCTCCTTTCTGTTCCTGCAGCAGGGCGTAAGCTCGCTGTAAAGCCTGATACTCCCTGGTCAGCTGACGGAAACGCAGTTCAGACTCCTCGTTGGCCAGACCCTTGTTTGACACACACAGGTGAGAGGTCAAAGTCTATGGCTGAATTGTTTGACAGGATTTCCTTCTGCAGATGTAGCTGAATGGGTATTGAATCAAAACAATTCGCTGTGACTAATATGAAGTTCTCACCTCCTCCAGGTCTTCGTCTGGTGTCGCAGGAGTTCTGTCCATTCGGAACGAAGCCACGGAAGATGTCTCCGAGTCCATAGACTCGTCATCGTACCCAAAGAAGGTGTCCACTACGATATGCCTCTGCAGAAGAAGAAGTTGAAAGATTTACAGGTCTAGAAATCTCTGATGATAAATGTCTAACAATCAATATGCCTCGTTAACATCAGATCAAAGTCCTCTGTGTTTTTTCACCGTTCCTTTCCTTTTATATTATTGTTTTCAGCTAGATACACCTTTATGGCACTATCAGAGCCTAGAAATGATATCATCAAATCAACAAAGTTTGAATAGAGTTGTTTTAACATAGACCAATATTGTTGGAAGCTTTTGAAGAATTACTTTTCCCAAAAGTGGTGAAAGATTTAATTCCGTCACAAAATGTGTCTCCTGGTATTAAATAATATCAGCCACACAAAGTACACTTCAAGATAATTAGATAGAACCACATTTAATTATTTATACCTTTATTGGCCTCGAACTTCTTTTATGCCTTTTCTTTCTCAGTAGTTTTTCTCGGTCCTAGAAAAAGAAGATAACACAACACTGTAAGATGATCCTTTTTTATTCCCTTCTTTTTTTAAGTAAATAACATAATAGAAGAAGAAAAAATGACAACACAACAGTGAAATAAACCTCACAAATTACAAAATGTAATCATACCAATTTTAAGATGGTTAATCATCTGAAAACTTAAATTCTTACACTTTTCTTATGTCTCACGCTATAGTGTGTATGTTTTACTCCAGTTTCTTAAGAAGGGTACAAAAGCATCCAATGTCCACATGAGCTCAGGATCGAACACCTTGATCCCAACTGCCTTAACAAAAATCTGATAGCTTTTCCTCTCATTATATCAAAAACAACATACTCTCGTCAGCTCATCAATCATGCTTTGTTGCTCAAGGACTTGAAGCTTGAAAAAGGCTATTTCCTGGTCATCATGTGCTTGGTCCAGGTCATTCAGAGACTTCAGCTTCTTCAGTGGAGGATGGGAACTGATCTTATCCTTCTGCAGACAAACAGCACACAGGGAGGAAAGTCCTCTAAAGTCACAATATCACACCTATAAATCAGTCTGTCCCTCAAAACTAAATGTATTTATGATGACAATGTGACTTTGTGCTGACCATCTCGTGGTTCTCCTTGGCCAAGTGCTTGAGTTTGTCCTCCAGCTTCTGGATAGTCAGAGTCAAATCATCATTCCTCTTACTGAGCAGCTTGTTCTTGTCCAGCAGCGGCTTACACTGCTTCTCTGACTCCCGAACTCGCTTCAGCTAGTGGGGAGAAAAGCCCACAGGGATATATTGTTACTGACATAAGGATAGTGGACAGGGAGACACAGAGTCTGGGAGATTTGAAGAAAAGATAAGTGGCAGAAAGAAGAGAGAGAAGGAGATCCATCTTTAACTAAATGATTTTGTCGTACCAGTTCATTCCTCTCATCGACCAGCAGTGAGTTGCGGTCCTCTAATTTGCGTATGGTCGAGTTGAGTTCAGCAAGACGCCTCTGGTTTCTCCTCAAGTCCTGAAAACAAACAAATGAAACAAAAAAACTGTTAATCATTTCAATCAAAAACCAGGGGAAATTGTTCTGTCAGGGCCTGCTAAGCCTTCTCTGCTGGCCTAAACAGAATCACAAAGTTATAGCTTTTTCATAATTTATTAGTTGTTGTAACAAAACTACCACATGAAGTTGGAGTTCAGCATTGCTAATAAGAAGTGGACTTCACACAAAAATATAAATGAGAAGCCAACAGGACTGTAATGTGCTCACATCTCATGGACGTTATAACTTAATCCCATTAGTGGTCACGTTAACAGTGGGTGAGCTCATGACGCTTTAATCAAACTTTGATCAGCAGAATTGCATTTGAGCGTGCGATCCAGACCACTCGATTCGGAGTTCTCTCCGGCTGTCCACACAAGCACACAGCTTGTATATATGGCTCCTCTGTAGGGACACAATATGACTACTGAGATGGAGCTGTGCTTTCATGGTTTAGTTTAAGCTCGGGGAGACAGACATAAGTCAGCATGAGCAGCTTTGATAATTACAAGTGGCGGCTTAAATGTTGTTATACAAGTCTTGTTGTATGCTCAAATCATGCATTACAAAACTAGTCGCGGCGAGTAAAGAGCAAAAAAATGGGGCTCAAGAGGTATGAAATGAATATATTGATTGATTTGAGTGGATCTTCTCCTTACTATGCCTCTATACTTACTGGGCTACCACAGTGCTCAGCTCCATCTCCAGCTCTGCCTGGAATCTCTCTCTTTGGGCTCCCCATGCCACACTCCGCCTCCTTGACGAGGAACAGTTGTTCGTCAAGGGCGTCCTTCTGAAGCTGCAGCTTCTGTAGGAAACCCGCCGTTGACTCCAGTTCCTTCTCCAGGCCAAAGATGGTGCGTTCTTTAGATTTGATTTCATCCACCTATCGTAAAGGAGAAGGAAATGATGGTGTTTCAGAAATTGCTGAAAGGACAATACTTACTTTTTTTGAACAGTGTGTTTCTTTTTCACAGTGAAACAGTGAAAAAAAAGAGGGATTTAAATCAACTATTTTGCATTTAATTGGGACGTGAAAAAGTGGGTGGCCTTAAACTGTAGCGTAATTTGAAGGTACAGAGGACTGAAAAAAAAATATCTTTTTTTATATAAAATAGGAATAAATAAATTGTTTTGGAAAACATTTTGAATATATTGTTAAGTAGATGCACAAAAGGACCAGGGATGTGATCTTACATTTTTTTTAATTCCATCTCAAATCTAACTGAAAACGTGCGATACATGCAGGACACCTAAATATAAGCATGTCATAATATGGTGTCACGTCAAGATGTACTTGGACCTCTTAGACCAGGGGTGTCAAACTAATTTTAGTTAAGGAGCCACATACTGCCCATTTTGATCTCAAGTGGGCCAAACCAGTAAAGTCATAGCATAATAACGCATACATAACGACAATATTTCTCTATGTTTAAATCATTGGTGAAGGTTTTTGGATGATAAACCTTATTTTAAGGTCTTTCTACAATAAACTAGAAACATAAAGACCAAAAATTCAGACATCAGCCTACACTCTGCAGATTCCCTCGCTTTGTGACGCGTTTGTGACGCCACTTTCATGACTTCATGACTTTCTGCCTGAATTTTGTCACAACGCCTGTTTTTCTCTCGATCATTTATGGTGCACCGTCTGTAGCCCCACTGACAGCACGGGTCCAGTCCACTCAGGTCCGGTCCAGTGCTTCAACGAGTGCGCTAAAAATGTAATTAGCTGTAGTGGTGTCTGTCATGGGTACCAACTCAAGGAACTCCTCGGTGACCGCCAAAGTCTCATCAACACCACGAATGAATACGGCCAGTTGAGCAACATCTTTAGTAATGTCTGTGTTCTCATTGATTGCAACTGAAAATGCTACAAATTACTTTACTTTATGCTTCTTTTGGCTATCCAAATCTGCTGAAAGATCGGAAATCCTATCCATCACAGTATTCCTTGTTAGGTTAATGTTGGCAAAAGCCGGTCACTTTTCTTCTTCTTTTTTTTTTCTTACAGTTATCCGGCGGGTCGTATGTTTGACACCTCTGTCTTAGGCTCTGGTTAACCCTGTGTACCTTGTAGTATCCAAAGGTTGCTGTAAATATTCTATTTTAAAAAAGGAACAGCATATATGATTCAGGGGTTATTATATCATATGATACTCATATGACTGAGTGGAGGGGTGTTCAGTTGGATGCAATCTAAAATCTCACCACTAGATGCAACTAAATCCTACACACAGCTCCTCTAAAATTACATAGAGTTGGGGACCTACATTTTATTGAGGTTGTGTAAAGTAGACTCTTTTTTTTAAGAGTAAATGATTCATTCATTCTCTGGATTTGCTCAAATAATTCATGACTGAATTAATACTAGCTGACTAAAAATAAAATTCCACACCTGTAGCTGCACAGACTTGGTTAGGCTCCAAGAACCAGCTAAAGCCACCACTTGCACTCAGTATGTTTAATTTGTAAATGTGCCCCTGTAGCTTGCCAACAAATTTCAACAGATCGCATGAAACAGAAATGTATCAGGAAAACAATCTACAGCACTATGCTCCAGCTCACATCACATGCTGCGTAGATAACCAACATCAGCAGTGTGCCTTGCTAATATTTTGAACAATGTTCTTAATCATGTCAGTTGTAATGAATTTAGTAGCAGTGACTGTGCCTACCAGTCTGCGGATGTCTTTCTCACTGTCCCACTTGATCTTTGAGATCTGCTCCTGGTGGTGCTGGTGCTCCACCCGCAGGTCGCCGGCCTTCATCTTGTCGGACTGGATCATGTTGCTGAGAGCCTCGTCGGTCTGCTTCTTCGTACTCTTCAGCTCCACTATCTCCTGCAGGAGCTTCACTCTTTCCTGGTCAAAGAAGCGGCGCGCGTCCTCCTTGGCTTCCAGGGTCAAAGCTGTGCGCACCTGAAGAAGCAGGATGAAGAGAGAGGAAGGGTTTTTAAGAAGCTTGTCAGGATTTCCATTGTTGTTTTTTATTATTATTATTATCTGGGGAGAAGAAAGGGGCCGTTCTGTCATGGTTTACTTTCACAGTTGCTGTTTGGGGATTTAATTTGGGTGAAAAGTATCCACTTATTACTGTATGTCTGTGCTATGACTGCAAAAGCATACACAAGCTTCACTGCCCTTTGTCAACCTCACCTTCTCTCCGCTGCCATCACGCATGGCGCTAAGTGCGGCTTTGAGCCTCTGGTTCTCCTGGTCCTTGATTTTGGCATGGCGGGCCAGTTCCTGCTCATGCTGCCGTGTTAGGTTTTCCCTCAGAGTCTGGAGCTCCTTTTGCTTTTCCTCGTGCCACTTTGCCCGCTGCTCTGTCAGCATGGCAGTGTGCCGGTGCTGCTCCTGCTCTCGCACCCGCTTCACCTCCTGAAGCTTGTCGCGTTCCAGCTTGCTCACCTTTGAGAGAAGTGGCAGAGGAGGATGAGAGAGGAATTATCTTATTTTATGTCACTGGCATATTACTACTGTACTCCAAGTTTGCATCAGTCATTGTTTTTGAAGATTTGACTCTCTGTTTTATCTTTATTTTCATCTTCCTGGATTGTAGTGTACCTGATTTAGTTGAGGTTAAAAGTTTATTAATAATTTTGTATTTTTGACAACCAACTTTCACATGAATTCCAGGACAAAGTAATAACATGCTTGTATATGAATTTGGGAAATATCAAATTATTGGTATAACAATATTTAATTTCACACAGACACGTGCACGCTCACAGGTGAGCACACACAGGTGAGCAGCGAGAGAGACAGAGAGCGGTGACAAATATGTTGTGTGCTTTTCACAATGGGATTTGCTGCTTTAAGCTATCACTATTTTAAACTATCAGCTATCACGTTTAAAGCCTAATAATTAATGTATTTGCAGGTCAAGACAAACAGCCTGCGGAGCTCCATAAATTACGTTTCTGACTTATCGAGAGGCTTTGGAAATATTCTTCCAAAAGCCCGACAAATACACTGCAGTGACAAAGCCTGCACACTTTGTGGTTGTCATTAAAATAAATGAACACCATGTTTCCTTTAAGTTAGTATATATCAAACTGGGGCGGTATTTATTGCAGGTGGGGCGCAAGAGGAAATGCTGATTTTTAAATGTTTACCGTACGGCGTTAATAGGTTGCGCATGCGCGACGTGACGATTCTTGGCATTTTGCCACAAGCCGATCTTTATGAGATCTCCGTGAGGTCGTCTTTTCTGTTGTTTTGTCTCTCATTAGAAAACAGATTTAAGCTCAACATTGAGCATGAATTGAGAGTGGCCGTATCCAATCTACAACCCCGTTGTAAAAATATTTGTAGAGGAAAGCAGCTCACTGCAGCCACTAATACTGAAACGTGATGCTCACACATCTACACTCATTCGGTTTTGTTTTGCAAAAAAATAGCTTATTGTGTTCCACAATAAGATATTTAGTAGTAACTCAATATTAGTTTGTTTTTTTCATAACTTTATTTTAATTTGTCTAACAAAGTGATAACACATTTATTTATTTTTGTCTGATGCAGCAATCTGGTTTACTTGAAACACTGAATACTGAATACCAGGCATCCAATAATTAGTATGCATTAACACTTCCATGCCAGTAGGTAGCGCAATAATTACCTACCATACAGTGACTTGCAAAAGTATTCATACCCCTTGAATGTTTCCACATTTTGTCACATTACACGCCACAAACATAAATATATTTTATTGGAATTATATGTGAAAGACCAACACAAAGTGTCACACAATTGTGAAGTACAAAGAAAATTATACATGTTTTTAAAAAAAATTCACAAATAAAAAACTGAAAAGTGCAGTATGCAAAATTATTCAGCCCCCTTGAGTCAATACTTTGTGGAACCGCCTTTTGCTGCAATTACAGCTGCAAGTCTTTTGGGGTATGTCTCTACCAGCTTTGCACATCTAGAGACTGAGATTTTTGCCCATTATTCTTTGCAAAACAGCTCAAGGTCAGTCAGACTAGATGGAGAGCGTTTGTGAACGGCGGTTTTCAGATCTTCCCACAGATTCTCGATTCTCGATTTAGGTCTGGACTTTGACTGGGCCATTCTAACACATGAATACGTTTTGTTTTAAACCATTCCATTGTAGCCCTGGCTTTATGTTTAGGGTCGTTGTCCTGCTGGAAGTCTTTTGCAGACTCCAACAGGTTTTCTTCCAAGATTGCCCTGTATTTGGCTCCATCCATCGTCCCATCAACTCTCTGCTGAAGAGAAGCACTCCCAGAGCATCATGCTACCACCACCATATTTGACAGTGGGGATGGTGTGTTCAGGGTGACGTGCAGTGTTAGGTTTCCGCCACACATAACGTTTTGCATTTAGGCCAAAAAGTTTAATTTTGGTCTCATCTGACCAGAGCACCTTCTTCTACATGTTTGCTGTGTCCCCCACATGGTTTCTGGCAAACTGCAAACGGGACTTTTCTTTTAACAATGGCTTTCTTATTGCCACTCTTCCATAAAGGCCAGATTTGTGGAGTGCACGCCCAATAGTTGTCCTTTGGACAGATTCCCCCACCTGAGCTGTGGATCTCTGCAGTTCGTCCAGAGTCACCATGGGCCTCTTGCATCTCTTGTCAGTGCTCTCCTTGTTCGGCCTGTAAGTTTAGGCGGACAGCCATGTCTTGGTAGGTTTGCATTTGTCGCATACTCTTTCCATTTCCGGATAATGGATTGAACAGTGCTCCGTGACATGTTCAAAGCTTGGGAAATCTTTTTATAGCCTAACCCTGCTTTAAACTTCTCCACAACTTTATCTCTGACCTGTCTGGTGTGTTCCTTGGACTTCATGGTCCTGTTTGCTCCCCAATATTCTCTTAACAAACCTCTGAGGCCGTCACAGAACAGCTGTATTTGTACTGAGATTAGATTACACACAGGTGGACTCTATTTAGTCATTCGGTCAACATTCAATCATTTAGCAGTCATCAGGCAACTTCTGAAGGCAATTGAAAAGAAAAGGAAAAGGGGGCTGAATAATTTTGCACACTGCACTTTTCAGTTTTTTATTTGTGAAAAAAAATGTAAAATCATGTATACTTTTCTATGTACTTCACAATTGTGTGACACTTTGTGTTGGTCTTTCACATAAAATTCCAATAAAATATATTTATGTTTGTGGCGTGTAATGTGACAAAATGTGGAAACTTTCAAGGGGTATGAATACTTTTGCCAGCCACTGTATATGCTCTATTATGCTACAATGTGACATTTTGTAATGTTTTGGGGGGATTCTTTTATTGTAGAAAATGTGCCGCAGCTCAAAAAAGGTTGATAAACACTGCTTTGACTGACCAAATGATTGTTTTAAGACAAAAAAAACATTCTTTAATCAGCCCTGAGTAATGCCTGCTGTATTCCTCTCAGGCCATGTTCTCCTCCAACAACCTCTACAAGTAAGGCTTTATCCAAACATTAACCCTGCGAACTTGTGGACTGAACCCTTCTGTTGTTCATAACGTAGCATGTTCAGTGGCATCGTGTCGGGTCAGTGAGTGCACTGTCTTCTTGTGACACGTGTCCTCACTGACATGTTCACAGTTTTCTAAATGTGACGGCAAAGTGAGCCAAAACTGCTGTTCTATACAACATGTGTTTTACTGTCTGTGCAACATCAGTATTTAACTTGGACTGCATACTGTAATTTGGGGAAAGCTGTATATTAACAAGTGCATTGTGAGTGTTATTTGGTGTGGCTGTGTATTAACTCTTTTGGCAACGTGATATAGTTTACTGTATGACTGCACAGTGTACGGTGTAGTACACTGTGCAGTAAAGTAGTACGCAGAGCTTTACCATTAACTGTATTAATGACGGATGCCTAAACATAAGCATGTCATATATGGTATCCTGTCACAAGATAATTGTTCACCTCGAAGACCCAGGTTAACTCTGTGCAACATGTAGTGTCCAAAGGCTGTCATAGTTTTTTGTGACCTCAAGTTATTGAGTGGCTTTCTTAAAAAAGATTATAATTTAAACTTTGTTGATGTATCAAAGTTTAAATCTACTGAGCTTAAATTGTAATTGAGCTCCAGCATTTGAAATATTATGGGCAAATGTATGTATGTTGATGTTATACAGTACCTTGCATTTTTCTTGGTGTAGCTCTATTTGAATGTCAGTCAACTTGGACCTGAGATCTTCATTGGCTGCCTGTAGGGCAGAGATGAGCGCTTCGGGCTTCTCGCTCTTCGTACGCCCTTTCTTGGCCATTGAGTCAAATACTAGAGAGGCTCTTCTAATGCTTTCATTGAGACTTCACAGAAACTTTCCAAGGCGCTCCCAGTGGTTTCCAGTTCCTCCTCTTCCTCATTCTCCTATCAGAAGAAAAGGGCTTGGGTGTGGAGGAGAGACAAAGAAAGACAGAATGAAACATAATACTTTCAATTGAGACTTTTGGTATGTGCGGACAAGCTTCCACGCATGTGTGTGTGTTTGTCAGGGTGAGTTGAGAAGGAGCGATAGTGAAAAGTTACTTATGCGACTAATGACAAGCAGATTGCCGGTTATAATTGTAAATTTCTAAGCGACTAAATCAAAGAGCCTGCAGCCAGCATGGCTCTAGAAGGCTGTACTTTGACACAGAGGTGTTTTGAGCTAGATGCTAATATCAGCTCAAGGCTACATTAACCGCTGCTAGCATAATACAGCTGAATACACCTCTGACTGAACTGTTAGCATTCAAGTTACATTTTGGGGAATGTGGGCACCAGGATTTGACAAGGAAGAAGAATGCATGGAATGTGAAATACATTGTCTCTAGTTCTGCTGCATCAATTAATATACTTTTTCTTTTTTTAAGTATCCATTGTAAGTTTGACAATGTTATAAGACAATGCTTAATTAGTGGAACCCTCTTTTAAGGGATCACCAAAGTAATTACAATCTGTTCTGTGGTGAACACAACTGTCTGAACCACATTTAATAGTAATCAATCTAATAGTTGTACTGACAGCTCACTCAACACCACAAATGTCAACCTCATGGTGTTGCCAGAGGACAAGTCAGGGGATCACCAAAGTGCCCTCTGAAGACCATGAACCCAATCTCATCCCAATTTCACAGCAATTCAGCAAACAGTTGGACCAAAGTGCTGGACCAACCGATTGACAAACATCGCCAAATCTAGAACCATTTCACTATCTTGACCAATAAAACTGTGGGTGAAGTAAGTGAAGCTCTTCAATGGAAAATAAAATACTAAATATAAATATATTCAGAAAGATATTAAGGCTCAAACTGGTCATCTGAACAGTGAATACTGGACATACAAGTCTTAATGACTTAGCTTCCAGTAACTGTCTATTTCCAAACCACTTGAAGGTCTAACACGGTAAAAAGGGCATTGGTTTGAAGAATCTGCACACATAACAAATACCGTGTGTGCTCATTGACTTCGGGTGCCTATTTGATTGTATACTATGCATTTTCTAAATTTCAACATGAAACTGCTGTAATATTTAAAAGCAGATGTTGATACAGAAATGATTTTGCATGCTAATCGTTTCCCAAAGTTTGGTCGGATGGTGTCTGTCATAATCTAGAGATGAAGCAGTCGCGAACATCACATATAGTATACACAGGACCAGTCACTGCAAACAGACTATTGTGTATATGTCAACACATCATGCGAAAAAAAGAACAAAGTAACAATGTTGAATGTTAATGACGTTCAAACACTTTGGTAATGTAAAAGGCTAAGACTTATGCCTGTCATCAATAACTATATTATGAATATGCAACGTTTTGTGGACCTTTCGGTTAACTTGACTTAGTGTGTTACCTACAATGTGTACACTATAACAGTATAATGTCCATTGTCACAAATAAACATAAGGGAATGATATACCTTGAATGCTTTCTCAAATTTAAGCATAACATTGTGGCACATTATATAGCATTTTGGCAACAACTAATATTTTGTCAGGTCATCTTTCAAATTAATGAATTCATCATTTAGCCTACTGTATAAACTGTCTGCCATAGTGACAAGTTACAGTGAGTATAGATAAGTGAAAAACTGAAATGTATTCAATTTACAATGGTATTAAAGAATTAAAGAGCAAGCACGGCTTTGAATTTGAGCAGCTTTTACCTGTTAATTGTATAGTATTTTTCTATGATCAAAAGGTTAAGTTTTAGATGTTTGCAACTTTGGCATTTTATCTTATTCCATGTGAACTTTTGGAGGGTTAGACTTTACGGGATGTGTGTGCTGATAAGAGGATGTACATTATTGGTGTGCTGATTATGGGACCATAATACCCTGAGGCTGTCCTTTCTCTGAAGGCACAATTATCTTTAAGTAAAACTAAGTGGAAAGTCCGTCCTGTGCGATCAAATTATTAAATATTATAGGATTACAGTACAGGCATGTACTAGGACTTGGATTTAAAGATTAGTTTGAGTCACCCTCCTGACAGATATAGTTTGTTTGCATTAGATCACCTGACTGTATGAGTGTGTGCGCAGAGCAATGGTTGTTAGCTAACAAGTGGGGCACGCTCTCATGCACAAACATGCACTAAAAAGAATCCATGGCACACAGTGGGTAAGCGACTTCATTCTCTACTCAGGAAAACATTACACCACTATATCTTTATGTTGCAAATAGTTGTTTGACGCATGTATTAATGCTCTGAATCTGCTATATTGCACCTTTATTCTCTCCTGATGCTGTAGTATATTTGCATAGCATGATAGCTAAGAAAGACTGTCAAAGTTGTAGATTCTTAATGGAACAAATGTTTTTTTTCATAATAACGTTTGTGGTTGAATACAATATGGGCTCATTATTTACCAGGACACAAAACACGTCAGCCTCACAAAGGCCAATGTAGTGAAGAGGAAATCATATCGAAAAAGCTACATGGAACAAGCGGGAAAGGGAATAAATCTAGACAGGATGCTGCCAGGAAAGGGATAGCCAGGCCTTTCTAAATAATTAATATGGTGACAATATTGGCATGAGCCCAAAGAGAAGTGCTTTGATTATGTGTTATCCTCACTCAGCACTATCTTCTCCATCGGACTGCCTGTAAATATAAAGTTGGTTCCATATTAACGCAAAAAGATAAATCAGGAGATTCCTCTCCCATGAAGGAGAGATTTAGCTAATAAAGCTATCATACAGGATAGTTACTTTAGTTACTCTTCCAATCTATATACTGGTGCTGATGTAGTACCATAATCCTGTGTTTTGTATTCTAGATCTTCCAATTACATTTTTTATAGATAAAATATACAACTATTTAATTCTAAAAATGCGTAATCAGCTTTTAAGAATTATTATTTGGTCCCACTTTCTGACATACGGTGCCTTTTATCAAGAGTGTAAAAGATATACCTAATGTTTTTTTTTAAATGGTTGCGAATTCATCTTATAATTCTGGAAACATTTAGGTTTCCAGGCTGTGAAAAGGCCCGTTGGCTGGTGTTTACCCTTTCTTATTTGGAACAAGTGTTTTACAAATGTTGAAAATCCATTAACTACTGCTCAAAGTCCTCGTGAAATGAATATTAGAGCGTGTTCAACTTCTGTACTCTGACCTATTTCACAGTGAAATGGAATATTTCAGCTCTGTACAGTTTTGAGACTAATAGAGACTACTAGAACTGCTAGAAAAAAAATTAATGAATGAATATATACTTTAATTAATCCCCAAGGGGAAATTTTGTGTCGCGTAGCAGCCATTTACACATAAAATGAGATAGGATATAAAAACAACAGGGATGAAAGATATATGCAATAATAATACTAATAGAATGAAGATAAAAATAACAACAACAATAAAAATAAAATAGCTGGATGAAAGAAAGAATAACAGAGTATTAATTTAGGAATTAAATTAAATTAAACTTAAACAGTAGAAGTGCAAGAGTGCAAGTATGTATGTGCATATTAAGTGTGTGAGGTGTAAATAAAAATTAAAGCTGCGAGCAGCTGTGACTGGGCCCTCGCTTCAAGCACGTCGGGGTAAGCCGAAGGGTCGCCGGCTCGTCCGTCCGAGAATGTTCGCCTGCCAGGCGGATGTTCGAGGCCGGGAGAGTCGGCGACCCGCCGGCGTCCCCGACGTGCTACAGCTTTAATTTAGAGGAAGATTATATATATATATATACATACACATATATATATATATATACACACACACACACACACACACACACATATATATACATATATATACACACACACATATATATTATATATATATATACATATATATCAGGGGTGTCAAAGCGTTTTTCACCGAGGGCCACAAACAGAAAAATATATGAAAGTCTGGGCTACTCAGGTAAGGTATATGGCCAAATGAATCAAATGAGGTCAATTATATATATATATATATATATATATATATATATATATATATATATATATATATATATATATAAAAATCACATCAGAGGAAATTTGGCCTTTTCCAAGCTCCAGTAGAAGTCGGTCGGGAGAGAAACTGAAGCTGGTTCTTCAGAGATTCATCACTGCATCTCCATCAGTTCTAGTTCAGACTCTCTTCACTTCTTCTGCATCATCAAGAAGGGAGTCGAGAACAGCTTGAATTCGTTCTCAATGGCAGAAAGATCTGGGAAGCGCAGACTGAGTTCTGTCATTTGATGTGATGACAGACACATATTTCCTCTTTTTCGCAGAAAGGTTGACCTCTGGAAAATGGAATATATGTATATATATTTTGTACATGTAAGTATATATATAAAAGATAAAAATATGTATTAAAAGTGATCAAAAGCTTGAGGTTTCATGGAACGGCGTGGAAGTGGTGTGACGACTATTGCATATGGTTCGTGATCATGCAGCAAGCTGTTGTAACTTCACTGTACTTTGTCAAAACTGTTCCAAAGTTAACATGCTTTATGAGAGGCATGGCTGGAAGACTTCTACATGCCAATATGAACTCATAGTCAGAGCGCCACTTACTGGGAAACTATGGCAATTTGAACTAGAAATGAAGGACGAAAATGAAAATGGCCGACTTCTGGTACGGTTTAGAGCATGGTCCCAAGAGAGTTATTTTTAAGTTTCTATGTGGTACATACGCCTATCAAATATTGTATATCTATGTTGAACGTACTGCAAGGGCTGCTTTGTTGAATTTAGTTGAATTTACCCCTAAGAAGTTAATGGGTCCTTTTCTTTTGAACACAATGAGATACAAACAAGCTTTTGATATATTTTTATGAAATTGAACCTTTAATTATCCACAGAGAATTTTGTAAAAATCGAAGCCAGCGTTTAAGATTTGAGGAAAAAATTGTTTTTATCAAAATTCAAAATGGTGGAAATTCTAAGTAGGCGAACTATAGTGCGACCACGTACTTTTTTGTAGAGCAGACACAACCGGACATGTGTGCCAAATTTCAGGTAAATTGTTGATAGGGGGCAAAAACTGTGGGCTTTCACAACTCACAGGTTGTCAAAAAAAACATGTTTTTTTAGGGGGCGCTATCTGACTTCCTGTACGGTTTAGAGCATGGTCCCAAGAGAGTTATTTCTAAGTTTACATGTGTTACATATTCCTAGCAAGTTTCATACATGTAGGTCAACCGTAGCGCTGGGGCTGATTAATTGAATATTTGTAGGGGGCGCTATCGAGCCGAAGTTCCAGTTTTGAGTCATTCAAGTCATATCAGGCAACTACATCTTTGCCTTTAAATGTGTGTGCCAAGTTTAGTTACGTTTCGAGCATGCTTAGTCCCTCAAAAGTACCTTCGTTGTTGACCGCGAAGGATGGGGCACCACGGCAACAGCGTTACACAAAAAATCAAAAGCTTTAGGGGCTGACATCAAGAAAGTCTTATGTTTGTCTAGAAGTAATTGGAAGTTGATCTGATTGACCGACTAAGAGAAGCAAGCCAAAGTATAGAAATATTTACTTCATGTTGCCATTAGGTGGCGCTATGACTCTAATTAAAAATTAGACTGCACATGTCTTCAGGCCTGGAGGCTGATCAAACATGTGAAACCTGGAAAGGATCTTATCATGTGGAGTCGAGTTACATCGGTTTATTCGGTCATGGCGAAGGATCGAACTTCTGCGATGGACCGACGCTATGCCGTTCAACGGATCCTTACAATCTTCAAGGTGATGCATCATCAATGTCTTAAGTCTGTTCCGACGCATTTTGAGAGGGATCTGAATAATCTGTGAGGAGCACGGTGTACAAGTAGAAAACATGTAACTTCCTGTTGCCTCTAGGTGGCGCTATGACTAGGATGAAAATTGATCATATGGATGTCTTCAGGGTCAGGAGGTCATGGCATATGAGAAATATGGAGTAGATTCCATCATGTACGGCCGAGTTAAAGCAACTTCCATTTTCATGGAAAATGGTGTCTCTTTGTGAGCTACGGCCCAATCTGACAAACTGTGGTCTGCCTGTGAGGTAGTCAGTGATCCAGGAGATGGTGGACGAGTCTACCCCCACCACCCGCAGCTTCTCACCCAGTAGCAGTGGTTGGATGGTGTTAAATGCACTGGAGAAGTCAAAGAAAGTGACTCTCACAGAGACACCAGTACCATCCAGGTGCGACTGAGCTCGTTGCAGCAAGTAGACGATGGCGTCGTCCACACCCACATGAGGCTGGTAAGCAAATTGTAGAGGGTCCAGCGACGATTTCACCTGCAGTCGGAGGTGGGCCAAGACCAGCCTCTCCAGCACCTTCATCACATGGGAGGTGAGGGCTACCGGTCGGTAGTCATTGAGGATGGATGGAATCGACTTCTTCGGGACAGGGACCAGGCACGACGTCTTCCACAGCACCGGAACCTCCTCCTGCCTCAGGCTCAGGTTGTAGAGGTGCTGCAGGACACCAGACAGCTGGGTGGCGCAGGTCTTTAGGACTCTGGGGCTGATGCCATCAGGTCCTTCAGCTTTGCCTTGGTGGAGTTTCTCCAGCTGTCTTCTCACCTGGTCAGTCGTCACAGAGAGAGGGGGTAGGGTGGAGGAGCCCATTGTTGTTGAGGGCTCATTGGAAGAGCCATTGGGTGTTGAGGGCTCAGTGATTGTGCAGCTCAACAGGGGGGGCAGAGGGGGAGGTGTGGAGGTGTGGTGAGAGGAGGAGACGGATGAGGGCTGTGAACTAAACCTATTGAAGAAGCAGTTCAGCTCGTTGGCCCTCTCCAGGGAGCCCCCTGGTTGTCTCCCTCCAACCTTGAAGCCGGTAATCTGCTTCATCCCGGTCCACACCTCCCTTGTGTTGTTCTGCTGGAGTTTGGCCTCCAGCTTCCTCCTGTAGGTGTCCTTGCCCTCCCTGAGCTTCACCTTCAGGTCGCGCTGGACTCTCCTTAGCTCATCTCTGTTTCCAGACCTGAAAGCGTCTTTCTTCTTATTAAGAAGAGCCTTCAGGTCCCTGGTGATCCAGGGCTTGTTGTTGGGGAAGCAGCGCACAGTCCGGGATGGTATGGTGGTGTGTTCACAGAACTTGATGTATTCTGTGATGCAGTCGGTCATACTGTTGATGTCCTCCCCATGTGGTCCACACAGCACATCCCAGTTCGTCGACTCAAAGCAGTCCTGCAGGGCGTTGTTAGCCTCCTGAGACCACCTCCTAAAGCCTAGTTTATGGTTCTCCGTCAGGTCGACGGCGTACCTTCGCCGTAGCTACGCCGTCGACGCAGACCCCTACGCCGTAGCCTGACGCGCACCTCCAAAAAATCCTAACTACGCGTCGCGTTGACGCGGACCGTAAGCGCTGTGATTGGTCCGCTCAGAACGTAATCTTCGGCAGTTGCTTTTTCCCAGCCTCGACAGGTTTAGTGGTCTTACAGACCACCTCCGCAAACGTCTTCTCTGTCGCCTGCGCTTCAACATTTGCAATACAAGCATTTGCTCTTCAATATTGATGAGCTCCAACTTTAATGCAGCCGCTCCAACTTAGTCGCCATTGTTTACTGTGACCGGAATTCGGCTATAACCCCTGTAACCACACAGACACACCCCCCTGGCGGCATGGTGGTTAATTGCAGGCAACGCGTTCCCTCGACGCAGAACTTCGAATGGTCAACGTGACGGAGAACCATAAACTAGGCTTAACAGTCCTGGAGGTCGCGGGCAGCCTCTGCACCAGAGGAACATACCTGGGTGTCAGCAGGACCAGGTCGTGATCAGACCTGCCAAGGGGGGGTGGGGGGGGGGGCAGTGGTCCTGAATGCATCCTTAGTATTTGCATACAGGAGGTCCAGAGTTTTATTGTTAAAATAGTGGGCGGGCTTCGAGTTTAGTGCCATACTGAACTACAGAGGACTGTTGCATCCACACTGACTTCCTCACCTGTTGTTAAATCAGGAGGAGGCCGAGGGAGAAATGAAGGAGAAACTTTCATTTCATCGCCAATTTTCAAGCAGCAAAGTTTCCCTTGAATGAATTAGACCACAACCACATTATTTTAGAAATTAGGTTTTTGCCCACTGATATCTAAACATAAATCTCTTCTTATCACTCCATAATTCAAATTTAAACGGTGAAGAGGGGTTTCATAATGCTGCTGTTGAAGTCTCGTTTCATTGGATATGTTTTTCCTAAACGCTCCTAATGCAGGATAAGTCATCCAACATTTGATTTTGTGTTAATTAGATGTTGTGTTTTACAGAGGAGAAAAGACAGGGACATATTCTGACATATACAGTATGTGGCATATAACAAGATATAAATGAACAATTGATACAGGGACACAGGATTCAAACTGGGAATTTTTCATTTCACTGAGTCTTAACAAGTTGTTCAGAAATGGATTTTGGTTGAGATTCTCTGTGGAAGATATAATCAATCAAAAGGACCTAATAACCCAAATGTCAATGGCTGCTCTATAAAGCTTCAGTAAATGGTTTATTAACCATTATCAAAGACAATAATTACATTTTAAAAAAAATGACACAGTGCGGCAAAGAAAAGTTTATTAAAAAAAACTGCAATTATTTTGATCGTCAATTAATTAATTAATAATTAATTTAAGCAAAAATGGCAATCATTCTCTTGTTTTCCTACGAATCTACGAAGTAATATGTGCATAAAGCTTTAAAAACTGATGATTCACGGATACACCAAAATCTGAATATACCACCATCAAGCGAAGCCAACCACAAGTCAGATGACTACTAATACTGTATTAACCTACAAACTATCCGCAGCAGCCTGCAGGTACTGCTCTGAAAGGGGAGACCAGACATGAATTTGCTGTGAGCCCAAGTCAATCCTATTACTGTCATATTCCATTTTCAGCCTGCACTGTGAAGTAATCCGCTGGCTAGTCAAATGAGCGTAACACAGTCACAGACAGGCATTGTGGGCAATACTGGGCGATGCAACAAATGTTGCTTCAATTTTCAGTCTAACCTATTTTGACTTCCATTTCTATTTCAAATGTCTTACTTTCAGCATTCATCACTCAGCTCTGTGGACACAGATTGCAGGGTTGTTGCTTTTAACAAACAGCAGGAATCCTTCTTCCTTTCTATTTCTCCCAAGTATATACAAACAATATTCTTACCCAGTGCTCCCCTCTATTCACTCATCGGGCTATGCATGGCAATAGCTTTAACCTCTACACAGGAAGTTATAGCAGGAGATATCTCTTTTTCTAAATAATGAATTGAAAGCATCTTAGGCACACTGCAATAATGTTCTTTGCTATTTTCATCTCTCAACTCACAATCTATTTCAATAGACCTTATCTTCCTCTAAAGTTTAGATATAGCCAAGAGGTGACAAACCATTTAGCAACTAAACATTTGCCGCAAACATAGCAATAATAATGAATTGCTGATTGCAATAATATATTTTTTGAAATGCCACAACACCAATCATCTCTCTAGCATCTCTCCAAAAGCAACATCATGGGTCAACATCAGTGCAGGACCTTGTCAAAAAGAAGAAACATGTCTTAAAGACATAAAAACCTGGATGACCTGCAACTTCGTGCTACTGAACTCGGACAAGACTGAAGTCATTTTACTCGGCCCAGAACACCTCAGAAATCAATTATCTGATGATATGGTTTCTCTGGATGGCTTCGCTCTGGCATCCACCACCACCATAGGGAATCTCTGAGTTATTTTTTGGCTCCCACGTGAACCAAATCTCAAGGACTGCATTTTTTCACCTACGGAAGAACTAAAAAAATCCAGCACATCCTGTCTCAAAGCAATGCAGAAACGTTGATCCACGCATTGTTTACTTCAAGACTGGATTACTGTAACTCCTTATTATCAGGCTGCTCCGGTAAGTCGGTAAGGAATCAAGACAAATTTATATGGACTTCAAAGAAATCTTAAAGACTGACATTAGTTAATGAAATAGCTATTGTGATGCCAGAGAGGGTATCAAGAAGTTGATCTTGCAAAAGCTGGTTACGTCATTCCTCTTAGAACTAGCGAACCGGTCAAGTAGATAATGCATAACACTGTCAACCCTAGAAATAATTGAAATTTCCCAAAAATGGAAACTTTTGCAAAACAATGCATTCATTACCTGCATGGTTTTCCAAAATCATAAAGAGAAAAATAACAATAGAAAAATGAAATGTGCAATGAGCAACATGTCCTTCCACTTATGCTAAAACAAGCGGTCCAACAACAAGGATTTCCA
The DNA here is from genome assembly GCF_910589615.1 of Taurulus bubalis. Taxonomy (NCBI): domain Eukaryota; kingdom Metazoa; phylum Chordata; class Actinopteri; order Perciformes; family Cottidae; genus Taurulus; species Taurulus bubalis. The sequence goes on along the minus strand of NC_136590.1, from coordinate 28,737,914 downwards.
AACACAACATGTTGCTAACTCACCAAGCACCACTTAGCTGTAGCTGAGCAGAACACTGTAAGGTGATTATTTAAAGCTAAATTCACTATATGGTTTGCCGGTGGTTCTTAAAAAGTTGACATGTTCCTATCTGAAAACATTGTTAGCCTACACATCCATCAGACACAGAGCAACATCAGCATTCATTTGGAGTAATATTAATACTGATAAAAGTTCAATAACAACCAGGCCTTTTAGTTCTTTTTTGGTCTGAACCAACTCCTGAGAGAAATGGCTGTATCTTTCAGCTGCTTAACGCTCGGCGCATACTTTCTCTGTCTGCCATTTGGTGGCTTCTTTGTACTGAAAACAGTTGCAAATCACCACCTTGTTAAATTGATATGTCTAACGTGATGACAAACAGTTGCCTACTTATACAACCAGCTGGCACTGGGGACTAGGGGTGGGGGAAAAAATCGATTCAGCATAGTATCGCGATGGTTTGCGTGGCGATATTGTATCGATACACGGAAGCCAAGTATCGATCTTTTTCTTATGTAATCAATTATGGGAGGCATCGGAGAAAGAAATGAGTAATGCGCCGTCCGCGTGTAAATCAAACGTCTGGACTTCCTGTCACTTGTAGCGGCGCTGCTGCACAGCTGTTGCACGTCGCACTGGACAAAGTCCGCGACACGGCGCTGTTCAAAGACGTTAACTCAAGCATGAATCAAACTGGCTGCTGGTGCTCTCGTAGCGCTAGAGGCGGCCGGTGTTGCTGATTAACAGGCGGCCGTGTTAACTGCCGACTTTTGGCCGGAAGTCACCAGTTAACATGGCTGGTAGCCGGCCGTTTGATTCATGCTTGAGTTAACGTCTTTGAACAGCGCCGTGTCGCGGACTTTGTCACCGTCATCCTGACGCAGTTCCTGGAGAAGTAATATTATGAACCCAGACACAGCGGCGTTTGATGCTCCGACCTCTTTGGGATTTCCACAACAAGTATAACGCAGAAATAGTAGTTATTTTCATGGTTGAGGCAGAAATGGAAACTCTTTGAGATAAACCACAAAGATAAGCCCTGCCCCCTCTCTGGCGTCCAGCTCGAATGACGCGACAATGCAGACTGTAATACAAGCAGTTCAGTTTGTCAGGTGCAACATTTATGAAAGTGTTGGTCAGTTTGTCTGCTTGACAATCACATTTCGCTTCAATAAAACTGATTGAAGTGAGATGAACAGACTGAAAACGTTATCTTCTTAGATACAATATGTTGACAAAGTTTTCCTTTGGGGACAATTTGCGGTGAAAAAAAGGGAATAAAATCGCAATATTCAATATATCACAGAATCGTGATAGTATCGAATCGGGACCCAAGTACCGTGATAAATTTGAATCGTGGGACCTCTGGTGATTCCCACCCCTACTGGGGACCATTATCATTCACATTGGGTCATGCGTTTGGCCCCCTGAACAATGCAAGACTAATACTCATTCTCAATTTGAATAACTAAGTTATTAACTAAGTTATATCAATAAAATAACTAATTGGGTCTTGAGCTGCTAGATATGTAACATTCCTCAGCAGCAGGTAGTGTTGGTTGGATTTATCAGAGTGATTTTTCACTGAAAACAGCTACTTACTGCTGCTAGTAACTAGAAAGTAGGTTGATTAGAGCACGGATACATTGAAATTGCAGCCTGTGAAATAAAAATAAAAAGAGCATTGGCACTGCAGAGTTGAATGATAATTATCTTTCACATGAAACAGAACTGGCACCATGACACACATTTTGGGTATTGGCGATGGAGTGAACCAGGATACTCTCAGAACAGCAAGCCTTGCTGCTGCCTGTCGGCTTTAATCTGATGGCCCTCTAGTAGGGCTGTGCGGTATACCAGTTAAACCCGTTTCAGTTTTCCGTATGATATGAATTTTTCATATACTGTCATAGCGGTAGCTGCTGTTTGGCAGGCTAAACATTTAATGTTCTTAGCTTGAAGCTGAAGGAGCAGCGGACCGAGCTACTTATGTCTCATGTTAACTCACTTGACTCAGGGTGTGCAAGAAATGACATCGCCAAAATGCATGATGGGTAAATGACACCGCCCACACAGGAAGACTTTTCTTGTGCAGGAAGAAGTATTTTCCTGTGCAGCAAAGTGGGCGGGCTTTACCCATCATGCATTTTAGCGATGTCATGTCTTGCACACTCTGAGTCAACCTCTATCCGTGAGACGTAAGTAGCTCAGACCGCTGTACACGTGACTGTAAACATTAAATGTTCCTGCCTGCTGAAGAATGACAATAGTTGTTATGGCTGTGCATGCGCCACTAGTATCAAGGAATTCCCCATGGTCCTAAATCCCTCCAAGTTTAGCTCCCTATGTACCAATCTAAACAGCTGTTGGCCAGTTGCGAGCAAGTGGTGAATAACGATGGCGGTGGCGGTCCTTTTCGTCAATAAATGAATGTGTTTATTTGGGAAAAAAAAATACCGTGATACTGCCAGAATCTTACAAAATACCGTGATATGAATTTTTGGCCATACTGCACAGCCCTACCTAGGATCTTACGGTTAAAGCCATGTAAGCTTTTATGTTGGGTTTTAATGACATATTTTTTCTCTTTTTGGAAGACTCCCAATCTTTTATTATGATAATTTGGACTTCATGCCAATGCTACATTTAGCAATATCAGTTTTGATAGTTTTGCCAAATTGGGCTTGTTCACTACTATTCAATTTTTCTTGTCACGAAAAAAGGCAAGAGACAGCTACTGTGTTGTACTAAGAAATGACCACTTCAGTATGTAATAGTCTAGATTATACATAAGTGGACATCTTCCTTTCTCTTCATAAACAAGAGGCTTAAAAAAAATCCATTTTTATAAATGTTTTATAATCCTTTATTAATCTCACAGTGGGGAAATTATTTTCTGCATTTTAACCATCCTTAGTAATTAAGGACCAGTGTGCTGCTGTGAAACACTTGGGGGTTCAGTGTCTTGCTCAAGGACACTTTGGCATGCAAACTACGGGGAGAACAGGGATCGAACCGGCTACCTTGTGGTTTCAGGACGACCACTCTCCCCATGAACATGATATTGACATACAACGTCATTAATAAATACATGGAGAAATGCCTGTACTTTATGTAATTTTTACGTTACGCCGTTAACAGGTTACGCTTGCGCGACTCGACGATTTGCTGCTGTTGCATCTCTCAAAACAGAATATAGATCTAAGCTCAACATTGAGCATTAATTGAGAGTGGCCTTATCAAATCTACAACCCTGTTTTAAAAATATTTGTAGAGGAAAGCAGCTCACTGCAGCCACTGATAAAACGTGATGGCTCACAAATCTGCACTCATTTTGTTTTGCACAGGTTGAACTATTTGTTATTATCTTGAGAAGATATTTAGTGCAAAACAGGTTATTTGCAGCCACAATAGGTATTTCTTTTGCCAAATATTAATTATTTTTTGTACAGATAGAACTTCATTTGCATTGTTCTAACAAAGTGATTGCACATATTATTAGTTTTTGTCTGATGGAGCAATCTGGTTTACTTGAAAGGGATTTCAATTTTCTTTATTCTATCATTTGAAAAAGTTGGACCATTTTGTTACAATTTTGTTGGGGCGGTGGGGCACGAACATTGTTCTTCCTCCAAAGTGGGGCGTGACAGAAAAAGTTTGAGAACCACTGGGTTAGTATCAAAGGTTAAATATAAGCTTTGGTTGCTTTTGGGGATCATATTTGGAGCTTACATAAGCCTTCTAGAACTGTGTTGAGGCAGGAGTCAATCATCACTCTCCAGCTTGTTTTGGGATAATGTTTGTCTGCTTTTCAGCCGAGCCAAAAATGACTTCTAATCCATCTGTATAAAGCCAAAATACCAACACAATGTATGAACAGAACTCTACTATTGCTCCAAAATGCAGGAAAGTGCAAAACAAATGTTAAGGTTGGCATGTGGCTTGAAGTATTTAATTTAGATAGTACTTTTATAGTATAGTTCTCAAACAATCAATAGAATGAAAATTCACTGTGTTGGTGGTCATAACCAAACACTGTATGATGCAACAGAGTGATGTTGAGACTGTTTTGACTAGTCAGATTGTTGCCAGCGCTGCCTCTGTCAATGAACCACTTCAGTTTAATGAGTCTGGTGTTGGTTCAAAGAGTCATCAAACAGATCTCTCCCTCTTGTTTTTAAGATCACATTTGACTGCTTTTTGGTTCATTACATTACATTTAGCTGACGATTTGAAAGACAATGGAGCAGTCCTGGCGCCATCACCCACAGCTCCATCAACCAGCCCCAGACCATCAGCCCCCCTCAAGATCCTGTTTGTGGACTTCAGCTCTGCTTTCAACACCATCATCACATCTCTGCTGCATGAGAAGCTCTCCCAGCTGCATATGCCCGACTCCAGCTGCAGGTGGATCACAGACTTCCTGTCTGACAGGAAGCAGCACGTGAGGCTGGGGAAACATGTCTCAGGCTCTCGGACCATCAGCACCGGTTACCCCCAAGGCTGAGTTCTTTCCCCTCTGCTCTTCTCCTAACAGTTACCACCTCCAGTCACCAGTCTGTTAAGCTCCTAAAGTTCGCGGATGACACCACCCTCATTGGACTCATCTCTGGTGGGGACGAGTCGGCCTACAGGTGGGAGTCTGACCACCTGGTGCAGCCAAAACAACCTGGAGCTCAACGCTCTGAAGACAGTGGAGGTGGTTGTGGATTTCAGGAAAAACACAGTGTACCAGGGTCATTATTGTGATAATTGAGCTCACGTTCCAGTTCAAAATGATTCATCCAAATCAATCCCAGTCATTTTTTGTATTGTATCCTCTTGTTTCACATTGCTCCATCGGTGTGCTATTGAATGGCCCCCTCTTTTCCAAGTCCAATCTGTAAACTATTACCTTGGGGGCAGTCCCCAGCCTGCATCTGTGCTGACCCCAAACCTGTAGTGTGCCAAATGCCTTCCCAGCAGGGGTGGTGTGTGATCAATCAGGCCAGTGTAACACCCTCCGGCAGTTACAGGCTGCAGACCTTGTGCCTCGTCTGGAGGCCCTGTCAGCCCACCAGTGGACTAGCATGCTCATCACTGCAGCATCCCTTCAAAAGCACGGCCAGTAATGCGTGATGACCTGTCAAGCAGGGGGGAAATGCACCTTCAGCAAACCACACCGCGCGCGTACAGGCCTAATTATGTCGATCAGGATTCACCTGGAGCGCAATCACCAAACAGCTGAAAGCTTCCTCTGCACAACAAGTAGCCGGCCCACGGCTCCCAAAAGCCCACCGGCCGCAGAAATACAAACACGGAGATGATGCTCGAGGTGCGTCGTGAGCATGCGTCGTAAGAAAAAGAAAAGAAGGACAATGCCCACACAAGCTCTGTCCTCGTCGGAAGGCTTGCTAGTGCAGGCCGAGCTCGGCCGCTTCCGACATGCAGGCTGAGCCGATGCTACGCGCTCAAGAACGACCCATGTTTTGTGCTTGTGCTATTTAACACGGTGAATGCACGTGTTACTGCAGTGCTACCTGTTTTCGGGGTGGTGTTAAGCGGAATTTTAAAAAACGAGCCCAATATGTATCTCGCACAGCTGCTGGGATGACCAACCTCAGGCCTGCTAGTCCCAGTAACTCCCAATTCAGACGGTGTTAAACCTAACAACGGCCGTATTTACAAAACACCTTGCGTTACCTCAAAATCGAGTCTCGTCGCGCGTGGAGTCCTAATCTTCGTGAAATCGTGTCCATGGCATTTTTTTTTTAAAGGTGGGAAGAGAAAAAAATAAACGTCCCGTCCGCTATGGTCGCAGCATCAGCAGCAGCCTCGTACAATGAAGCAGCGATGGCCGGTGGTGATGATGCTGGGAGCCCCGCCCTCTTCCCTGAGCAGTCAGAATGAGCTCACTGGTTTCCAGCTCAGCCGGCTCCTGTGCCGCCGCAGTCCATCAGCGCGCGGCACAGACTCTCCATAACGTGTCTTAAAGGTTCTGCATATGAAAGGGAAACATTGCAACGTGTCTATTACTACAAAACTGTGTAACGTTATATGTTGTGTTGTCGTCGGTTCTCTTTTTTTGTTCTTCATATTTTCCTTTGGAGAACGCCTCTGCAACGTTTAATTAATTAGTTTTCTTCAATTTGCATTCAGTACAATGGTATAGTTGCCCGATGTAGTTTTAGGAAAATAAATCACCAAAGTTTTAGTTTTTTTTCCTTTTTCCTTCAATAATCTCAACTTTTTTTATGACGTGGTATTTAAAACGGATAAGCGGTTCGGATAATGGAATGTAAAATGTAAAACTAAATGTAATTCTTACATGTGAAATAGTGTTGGTCCCAAAAGAAGAATTACATTATTTAGCCTTCCATTTAGTTGATGTGTTACATGATAGGGGAGGATACTGTTGGAACTTGGAGTTTCAATTGGATTTCGAGTCCACAGAAGTGTAAGTGACTCTGATACCATTACTGAACCACAAAAGTGCAGCTGGGCTCTGAATCATTTTAAGGAATCCATTTATCATGGCTAACCCTAGACTACACCCTTTTATTTATATTGTGAAGTTTGAAGAATAGCGTTGGTAAAGCAACACGCCTGTTAATACCAGCTTGTTAGGCATTATTGTGCATGTTACGCCCCCTGATTTAACTCCGCCCTCTTGCTGTGTAATTGTTGCAGATCTGGTGCACCTGGAGCAGCGGGAGACCACCTGAGAGACATCAGGCAATCAGTGGGCTGGAGATATATAGACCCAGCTGCAGTGCTCTCTCTCTCTCTCGTCATCGCTGAGCGGTCGGACTGGAGCTTGGATGGCGCCTGAGTGCAGGCTACCATTTATGACATTTTGTGGGAAGCTGTGTAGGGGGTTCTCTGCCATTTTTGTTGTCACTTCTGTTTTCTCCTGTTTTGTGGCTAGCCAGGGAGGTCAGTATTGTTGTTCCACGATAGGCAAGAAATACTTTGTGTTCTAGCTAGTATGGGATTTTTTGTTTGTTTTGGCCTTTGAGACCCTGGGGCCTATTGCTTCCATTTGAGTTATTTTACCTTTTTGTTGGCAGTCAAAAATATATATTTATTGCCGCTTATCTCACCTGCCTTGTTGTTTCCTTTCCTGGTTCCACCTTTGCCGACACTGTTTTCCCTTTGTGTGTTGTGTTAGGCCTGTGTACCCCTAGGCACACTAGGCAGGCCGTAACAGTGCATAAGGCACTGAAACAGGAAACCTGTTCTATGCACGTTTTGATGCTAAAACACAGGTGATTTACTATTATTATTGAAATTTTGCTCTGAGGGATCCTTGTATCTTACTGCCCTTTCAATTGTCAGGTTGAACTTATTTTGCAAACCCTTCATTAAAGTATGTGTGAACAATGACTTTCTGCAGCCTAAGCATGAAAGACAACTCAAAAATATAGTATAGTCCTCTCAGACAACTGTCTGTCTTGATTATTCAAATGTAAAAAAAAAACCGATGCCAATCCATTTGTTCCCATAACATTATAGCATTGTTTTCTGTCTTGTTTTAATGCATGCTTTTGTACTGGGCTTCTGGAGGACCGCATCGATTCCACCTTTTTATAGTTTAAAAAGATTAAACCATTTGAGTTACTGTTTGTCATCGGTCCTAATGTAATGGGGGTATATGAGTGTAGGGCAGTTTGAAGAAAACAGACACAAATGTATTGGTGTTGTCTGCCTAAATGATCTGTAACTTTCATAAAATAATGTTTCAGATGGCATTGATTACATATTTTTTTGTTTAACAAATTAAGCTAAAAATGTACCATTTCATATGTATTCAGTTACAATGTATTCTCATTGCTACATGTTTTGCATTACAGAAGGTGTAATTGACTTAAAATTACTATATAATGTAATTTGTAACTGTTTGTTTGTGCTTTCTGTGCTGTGCAATAATGTGTTGCACTATACACTGCCACCTAACGGTCAGTTCCAACATTGTTGGTGTTTTCTCTTTTAGTTGATTTCTCCAGACAAACAAATCAAAGATTAATATATACTATTAGAATGTTATAGTGCATGCGTCATTACTTGTGTCATCCTTAAAGCTTGATTCTCATCACATTGTTATTATACTGAACTGAATCATGTGTAGTGCTGTCTGAGTTAAAGAACCAAGGAAGGCAAACAACTCCCCGATGACGTTTGGATAGGGATCCATACGTATGCCCCCTTTAACACCCTCCCCTATTGCCCATACGTATCTGCAACGTATAGTGTTTAAATAAAGTGAAAAGACAAAGCCGGCGCAACGGCGGATCGTCTTTCTGGCAGTATTGCGCATTCTCCGTGCCAGCATTCTCACTTCAGCTGTGCATTCACGCGGTGCAGTTATCTGAAAGTGCGGTAGGTAGGTAGAACCGTCAAACCGTCAAAGCCTAAAGTCTTGGGTACGAGGCAAAGTGGGCGCTGCCAAGTAATTCTAGGAAACTAACGCGGTTAAGGGATTTAATGGAGGGAAAGACTGTCATGAACGGAAAGGATGCCACCTGCACAGTTTCTGTGGCAAACAAACATCCACAGAAGACAGAGGTTCCGACCGAATTAGAGGGACGGGGTCATTGGGGGAATAAAGCCGAATTCATCCTGACTGTGATGGGCGCAATCATCGGACCTGGCAATGTATGGAGGTTCCCATACCTGTGCTACAGAAACGGCGGAGGCGAGTGATTTTAAGAAGCTGTTGCTGCATATGTATATATATATGTATATGTGTATATATATATATATATATATATATATATATATATATATATATATATATATATATATATACGTGTATATATATATACGTGTATATATATATACGTGTATATATATATATACGTGTATATATATATATATATATATATATATATATATATATATATATATATATATATATATATATTGTTTGGTGCATTAGGAAGTAAAACAATCATTTTGTTGCAGGTGTGTTCTTCATACCATACATCTTGTTCATGTTTACATGCGGAATCCCCTTATTCTTCCTTGAGACTTCCTTAGGACAATACACCAGCCAGGGAAGTGTCACGTGCTGGAGAAAGATTTGTCCACTTTTCCAAGGTAAATAAAGTGGCTTATGTGTCTTTGCAAACATTGTTGCTAAATTTTTAAGTGGCTTGTCATATTTTTAAGCGGACATGGATGTAAATGGTGCCCGTAATTAGGCACGAAGTCCTTTTGACCATATCCTTTTTCACCCGATTGTCTTGGAGCGAATACAGTAATTTGTGCTTTTTCTTTAATCATATTATAATGTTTATGTTCTACGTTATTTACGTGTTGCACAGGTCACTCTGTAACCAAAAGACAGCAGTTGAAGCGAATATTATCTGTGCGCAAAAACTCACTTGTATTTATTTTTTTTCTTCTTTTTTTCAGGCATGGGCTATGCCAGTCAATTAATCATCACATTCAGTGCCACCTCATATATTATCATTATTGCATGGGCGTTCTTTTACCTGTTCTCATCCTTCAGCGCGGATTTGCCTTGGGCCACATGCGGACACGACTGGAACACAGGTACGCTGTCCTCCAGCTTTTGGCGAGGGCTTCAGACACCCGTAGGTGAAAAATATAGTTCATAAAAGTACCCCAATAATTTGTATGAAGACGTTCCTCTTAGCGGTGATGTTGGAAGTACAGATTTGATAACACGTTTTACTGCAATGTTGTTGGGGGGCAGTGGTTGTTATATACAATGCTGGGGATGTAATGTGTAACTCTTGCAGTAATAGTTTAAGAGCAACACCGATCATTTTTTTGGTGCTTTTTCAGGGTAATACAATTGTTTTCATGATTAGCATGTCATTATCTCGGGACACAACAGAACATGTTTTAAGTTCACCTTTATTTTGAAAATGAGCCTTTGTTTACTCCCAGCATGTTGTTTTCTTATATTAGACTCATGTCTGGACATCCACCATCCAAATCTGAGCCTCAGCATGACATCCAGACTGAATACCACTCTTCCTGTTGTGGAGTTCTGGGAGTAAGCATGTCAAACAAGTTGAATTGAATGCTAATTTTTCTTTCAATCCCTTTCCTTTCTCCTCCACTCCCTTTCTCTTTTCTCAACAGTCAGACAGCCTGACTGGGTCTGCCACTGCCCAGGAGGGACAGGGGGGGTGCACCAGCTGCATGCAACAGCTTGCCGAAAGTGTTCAAACATGTAGTGCAGCTTATATCATTGTTCCGACTCACCCACCATCTCATGCTGATGCTCAGTTTTCCAGTCTCCCTCTAACCCTTCCCTTACACCTATAATTATATGTTTTGCTCTCCCTCTCACCCACATCATTGCTCCCCCTGTACCTTCTCTGTCCAGGCGCCGGGTTTTGAAACTCTCTAGTGGTATTGAGGAGGTCGGTAGCTTGAGGTGGGAGCTGGTCTTTTGTCTTATCCTGACCTGGGTCATCTGCTACTTCTGCATTTGGAAGGGCATCAAGTCAACAGGAAAGGTTGGTTATTTTAAGACTGAACAACGTTCATACATGTTTTACATATTTTTGTACAAATTTCCCCTACTCGTATGAATTAAGTATTATTTTCATGAATGTCAAGTTATTTAAATCAAAGTCAAGTTATTTTAAAATGATTATTAAACCTAACATCTGCCCATCTAGTTCAATAGGACATTATCTCTCACTGGCTTAGTGGCTTCCCAACATAAATAGTTATGTTGTTTACAATGCCCTTCACATGCTGGCGCCCCCACTGCCAGCAACTGTTACCAGGTCTCTGCAGGTTATTACATCAGCAGTTTTGTATTACCCACTACTCACAGTTGTTACATTATCCCCCTTTGTATGGTGGAGGGATTTGTGTGTATACCTGTGAATCTGGGAGCTCTGTCGTGGGGGGGTAACGAGCCCCTGGTAAGGTCGTCCAAGCAAAATGTGTGCCTGGTGAGGTGTCAGACTAAGAGTGAATTTTGAACCCCAAACTGCAAATTACAAATGGGACCAAGTGAGCTATGTTTTGGCCTGAGGCTACAGGAGTTTGGATCAGATCTGATACTTAACTTATGATCCTGCAACTGTCAGCACTACGGAAATATGTGATGTCCAACAGAACAGTTTTGAATTGACCATACAAGTGGCAAAGAGTTGGTTGGGGGAATATCAAGGATTAGGGTTAGGGAAGCGATCATGCTAGGTAAGAGGAGTTTGGTGTGTCTTTAAGGCCAGAATAAATATTCACAATATCACAATCCAATACACTCAGACAGATAGTTTCATGTAAGCCTGACCAGTGTTGCCTAACACACGTGAATTAAAACAGTACAGTGGCTGAAGCTAATGTACGGTGCAGTCATCCAATTGGTGCAAGTTTAACATGTCTTACTAAATAATGTATTGGTTTAAAATCAGATGCTACAGAATTAACTACAATATTTAGCTGCCCACTACCTAATTAACCATCTACACTCATATGTTGAGAAGTTATTGTTTCAAGATCAATACACCCCAGGAGTGCTGAAAAAAATAGTTGATTAGTGGGTTGGTGAGAAATTGATCGGCAACTACTTTGATAACCAAAGTAAAAGCAAGTATTAAGCAAATATGTCTATCATATTGCTGACCTGTTACACCGTAGGTTGGTGCAAACTGGCTAAAACTGTCTTTGTTTCTTTTTTCCTTTCAGGCAGCTTTCTTTACAGCCACCTTCCCCTTTGTTATGCTGTTTGTTTTGCTCATACGTGGTGTAACCCTACCGGGGGCAATCGACGGGATCACTTACTACCTCTACCCTGATATCTCCCGCCTTTCAGATCCCCAGGTAAGTACACACATAGGATCTTTGGTGCAGAACCACTGGAGTGTTTTTTCCTACAGAGAGTCATCATGCACATAAACACACTTGTTTGTTTGACATTTTCAGGTCTGGATGGATGCTGGCACTCAGATCTTCTTCTCCTATGCCATCGGCCTTGGATTCCTCACCTCTCTTGGGAGTTACAACACCTACAATAATGACTGTTACAGGTAAGCACAGGCTAATCTGTCCAAACTGTCCAGCTGGAAATATGTCCCTGTAGAAAAAGTGAGTGTTTCTTGTTCTTTATATAATTTTTATGGCAACATTGCCCGATTACAATATTCTCTAGTCAGAAATATGGTATATTTCATCTGACTGACTGAAGGAATGTATGCCTCCACACTAGGCATTTGGACATATACAATGAATTGTACATTGAATTGTATTGACATGAAAAATGACAGCCCATGGGGAATTAATATGTAAGCCCCACATTTACATCTGCTCGTTGAACATAATGTTCAATGAGCAGATGTAAATGTGGGGCTTACATATTCATGTGGGGGATTACATATTAACACCCAACACTCCCCACACCTGTTTTAGGTAGATTCTATTTTTTTTAATATAAATGTTAATTTAGAAATAGTCTGTTATGATTGTCCTTTAAAGTCCTTTCATATCAGTAGTTTGATTTTCAGTCTTAACTTTAGTCAAAATAATAGGTGAATTGTATTTCTTATACTGAAAGACAAGCGGTATTATTTCAGGTCTATACATCCGAAATCCCCAAAATAAGTGTAGAACTTGTAATAATGAAGTTTGTTAAAGATGTCCCACATCATCTGGAAATAATTTATGCTCTATGTTTGCTTTATGAACACTTAAAACCGACACCAGAAAAGGAACAAACATAACATGAGGATTATGGGAAATGTCATGCAAGACAAACTTTTCTTCCAACGGATATAAAAGATCTGATGATCACGTTTAACACAAGCTAGTAAAATGAGAACTCCTTACACCTTTCTGGAACTGTTTTCATTTTTCTTCCAGGGACTGTTTCTACTTGTGTCTCCTGAACAGTGCCACCAGCATTGTGTCAGGCTTTGCCATTTTCTCCGTTTTGGGTTTCATGACCAACGAACAAGGGGTGGATATTTCTGAAGTAGCTCAATCAGGCAAGTACTGACCGAGCAAAACTCAACTAAAGAGTGAGCAGAGAAGAGTGAAAGAGTGATACATTTTCTGTGCAGCTTTTTCGGGGAGCTTGTATTATAAATTGCCAGACACCGTTGTTCCCTGACACTACCTGTTGAAACGTGGAAACTGTGCCAAGTTATGCCCTGTTTCTTTATCCTTATCCCTTCTATCTTATCTTCTCAAGCTAAGAAGCTTACTGACAGGCGCATACCTTATTCTGTCATCTTTTTTTCTCCTTTGATTTGTCTTTTTTTCTTGTATTACATTACTCATACCAAGTGAGCATGATTCATGTTAACTAGCAAGCAAAGTTAAAGGCAAAAAAAGAAGAAGATGAATGAGTCAGTTTTCTTATTAATCATGACCTTCATTTTATCAATCATAAATTAATTAATGATTTATGTTGTTATTTTGGCAACCGCTCAGAACTATAACTGCATCAACAGATCTGCTACTCGCATTGTAGCTGAATCAAAGCGTCAACCATCAATCATGATTCCCATTTGAAACAAACGTAAAACACTGAACACACAGTTTAGCTTCATTGACTCCTGTGACTGCTTTGCTGCTGGCAGCCAGAAAATCTGGACCTTCCAACAGCGACGACACCTCCCATTTGGGGAAAAGAACGTAATTAAATCTGATATTAACACTAATGCCAACAATTCAGCTAGTTTCATAGTAGATGGACAGAGTTTGTTATCTCCTGCGGGTGTAAACCTTGGGAGAGGTTATGTGTTCTGCGTGTGTCATCAGGTCAAAATTTGTCTTCAAATTCCATCATATGAAAAACATTCAAATGACAGTATTTTGACTTTTAATTTATTTTTGTGTAGGTCCAGGCTTGGCATTCATTGTCTACCCACGTGCTGTAGCCATGATGCCCCTGCCTCAGGTGTGGTCGGTGTGTTTCTTCCTCATGATTATTCTGCTGGGATTGGACAGTCAGGTACCGGCCGAACATCTCTAAATGAATAAACAGAGGAATTAATGAATGAACGCATGAATAAACGAAGCACTGATCATCTTTCCTCCCACTGGTTCCTTCCAGTTTGTTGGTCTGGAGTGTCTCATGACATCACTGACAGATTTGTTCCCGACTTACCTGCGCCAAGGTTTTAGACGCGAGCTGGTTCTACTGGCTATCTGCAGTGTCTGCTGTTTGCTGGGACTCTCTCTGGTCACTGAGGTGTGTACAGTTCTTCGAGCTAGACAGTTGGAAAAATCCTTTCTCAATGTTTTCTAATATATTATTTATGACGCACTTCATGTGCTTTATAAACTTGTAAATTATTACACAAAGCAGAGAAAGTAAATGCAAAAAAAAGACTAGAACCCCAAAATAAATCAGTCAATTTAAATAACACACAAAGTAAATGAAAAGAGGATAAAAACAAAGGGCTCTGTCTGATAATAAAATATTCACCAGCACCTCTAACGTGCACAATTCAACATATTGTATTTCACATGCGTATAAACACAAATTTGTCGGGGGGGGGGGGTTACGGGGGATTATGTGCTGAACTATTTCGTGGCCAGGAGGCAGTGGCTGCATACTTTATGCTAAGCTAAACTAACCGACTACTGGCTCAAGCTTCAGATTTAAGCATCGCACATATCGCTCTTAGCAAGAAAGCTAATAAGCGTGAATTTCTTTCTACTCCTTTGAATCTATATTCTTTCCTCCAGTGAAATAGCACTGCTTCACTGCTGTTGTAGCGGTTACCTTTGCCCTTGTGTTCAGGGAGGGATGTACCTGCTCCACCTGTTGGACCATCATGTCTGCAGCGGAACCACCCTGCTCATCCTCTCCCTCTTCCAGTCTGTCAGCATTGCCTGGGTCTATGGTAAGTCAGAGACAACACAACCAACCACACAACGTCTTTATCCTCTTGACCAAAATCGAATGATGAGAAACTTGTCTAACAATTTATTTCAACAAGGCAAAAACCACGGTATGGACATTTTTATATGCTGAGAAATTCCTCTAAAGTCTAGATTAACCTAATATCTTTTCTTTTCCCCAAGGTGCTGAGCGCTTTTATGGCAACATCACTGACATGATTGGTTATCGTCCATACCCTTTGATGAAGTACTGCTGGCGCTACATCACTCCCTCCTTCTGTTTTGTAAGAGTCGTTTCGTTCACTGACATTTCTTCCATGTATGTTTCTATCTGTCTACTGACTGTTCCAGAAAAGGAGGACCAACCACACTGAGAATTGCAGATAAATCTCCGGTAATGTACACAGCCGAGAATAGAGACATGAATAATAACTGGAGAATCTATATGTAAAGCACCCGTCTTACTTCATCCCCTTTTGAATCTTTAGTTTAATTTGCAATTCCTCCTAGCATAACTTCACAGGTTTGAGGTTAGAGTTATTTAAGTAGGTGTCTTGTCTTTTGAGTTCCACAGTTATGTTAGTACAGGCTGTAACATTTCACGCTAATCCACTTTGTCTCCTCTAATCCCAGGGCACTTTCATCTTCTCCATCGTCAAATACACCCCGCTGAAGTTCAGTAGCAGCTATGTTTATCCACTCTGGGCTAACATCTTGGGTTGGTTCATAGCATCTGTCTCCCTCTCCCTCATCCCTCTGTTTATGGTCTACAAAATAAATCAGGAAAAAGGCCCTCTTCGACAGGTGAATATACTCCTCTTGCTTCCCTCTGATTTGCTTTAGCCATTTCTTTTCACTGATGTTTGGTAAAACTTTTAACCTCTGATAAAGATTATGGTTATTTTGTGTTTGTTGGCAGTTAAAGAAGAGGTTCTGAGCATTATTGGAGGTTCTTGTATTTTAAGAGCAGTTTGCAGAAAACATCTGTGGGATTATATTACTTGAAAAACACATGTTGCAATTGCAATAGTTACTTTTAATTGAGTAATGTTTGCTTAAAACAACAGTGCCCAGCTGCTTTCGGAAATTATTGCACTTTAAAACATGTTTTAATGATTTTCTGAAAACATCTGCAGGTGGAATTAATGGTTTGAGGCTGATATCCATCGAGTTGGAAAGTAATGAAAAGATGGACACACATTGTTGGTTTGGGGCTTTTCATATGGGTTTGTCGACAATAGCAAAAATATAGAATCTCACCTCATTCTTCCCTTATTGCACAGATGCACAAAGAGCAGCTTTTTACTTAAGCAATAAGGTAAACTCGAGGCAGTACTGTATCGTCAATAATGTACAGTTCAAGGGTGTTGTTAGCAAACCTTTGAACAGTACATTATTGTTGATACGGTACTGCCTCGAGTTTACCTTATTGCTTTTATAATACGGTTACCTGCGACATTATTAATAGTAAGTAAATATTAAGCTGCCTTTCAGCACAAAATAGTTGTAGCCACTAAACGTTGTGTATCGCATTTCAGTGATAGAGAAAATAGTCCCGTATGTGTGGCGGTTGCTAGGGAAAGACACACACACACACACACACACACACACACACACACACACACACACACACACACACACACACACACACACACACACACGAGAAAGAGAGAGTCTGTGATTTACTGACCAGGCCGGTTGAAAGGCCTCGCGTCGGGAAATTACCGACGGTGATTATCTCTCACTGGGAATCATCACGCTTTTGTGATCAAACCCTTTTCATTCCTCATCTTAGTTTCTGGTTTTAACTACGACTAATTAGTCTGCTCGCTCAGAGCGGTATCTGCTCTCCTCGCCCCCATTATTCACCGCTGCCATTCTCATCAAAAGTCATTCCCCCCAAAATATCAAAGTTTACACGAAACATGTTGTTTGAAATGACAACTAACGGTCGTGCAAAATCTACCTGTTATTTTGAGTGCGCAATGATATGGAACGCTCTGGTAAATGTAAACAGGCGTACAGTACATTATGGCTCAATTAACGTACACCCTGTGATTCCTTCTCAACCAATCAGAATGCTTGATTTCATCTACCCGTATTATAATGGACCTTTTAGTATATCGCATCGGTTGGGTGCAAGAATATCACTGTTTTTTAATGTTTCATATGATTAAATTATACTTGAGTGCTGCAAAGCAGTCCTTTCATTCCAAGGTGGAACTTAATTATACAATCTTAAAACATCGATGCAAAATATAATTATGTGAAAAATACTTTTAAAAGGCAGAATAATTGTACCGTACACTATCATCATGCAGACATAAAGGAGTAATGGTGCAAAGCATCACTCCTGGTTATGCACAAAGTAATGAAAAATGCAATGTGTTTCATCCTCAGCTCAACTGAATTTCACATCACTTTTGAATCTTTTTTTCCCCTCAGCGATTCTTGTTGCTCTGCCAGCCTGTGGACTTTGCCTTGGATCAAAAACGTTTTCCCACAATGGGGGCCACTGCCCTTACAGAGCTCAAACCTTTATTCCAAAATGGAGAACTCACTCAGGGAGCACAAACCGTAGTAGTCAATCATGAGTAATACGACATTGAGAAGTCATTCCAAAACATTTATTTTGTTTCTGTACTGTAGCCAGCAAAGATAGTTACAGACTATTCTTCTTTCATGTAATTTTTTTTTCCATATCATTTGGCAGAAATCATGAAACTGTCACATTTGGTAAAGATGTATTTTGTTTCAAAAGAACATGTCTTTGCTTCATTCTGAGGTACAATACATGCACAATTTAAAGCTTACACATATGCTTAGATCTCAAAGGTCAGTTTGTTGATCACTGACTGACATGTTGCATTTGAATGTGTTTTTTTATGATTTCCCTCCTTTTTGTTGTAACTTGAGCTGTTTGATTGTACATGATACATTCTGTATTCTAAAACACATACTGGCTATGTTCTTTTAAGCTTTTCATTCAGTGAAGTTGGTAACCTCATCTTGTGTGTGGAAGATGTGTGTGTGTGTGTGTGTATATATATATATATATATATATATATATATATATATATATATATATATATATATATATATATATATATATATGTGTGTGTACCGTACTTGGGAGCGTTTTAGTGAAACGTTATAATCGCAGTGATATCACTGGCCATAAAAACCTGCCTATATAGTGTGACAAAAAATCCAGGGCAAACAAATAACTCAAAACTGATTAAAGTTTTGGACTGAGTTCAGTTTAGCTCCAGGGGACAAGCGGATGTGTGAGATCCACACCCTTTTGAAAGGGTGTGTGTGAGAACTACAACAAAACATGCATGAAGAATGTTTTTTAGTTTGAGAATACTTCCCACCTCAATGAATCAGTGTGTTAATTGGAACAGCAGTGCTCTTCCTTTCTGTTGCCCCCCCCAATATGTTCATGGTGCCAAGTTACCCAGTCAATCGTGTCCCCATGTGATCCAGTACATATTCCAGCTCCAGTAGGTCTGCTTGTTTTGTAAACCTACCCACATTCCTTTTGGGTGTGAACAATGCAGTCACATCAACAGCAATCACATTAGATAGGCTATACTGTTCTAAAACTAAAACTGTGCACAGTAAGTGTGAGTGAGATGAGTGTGGAGTTTATATTAAAACAAAAAAAAATGTGACCTTAAGAATAATGTTGGTGTAGCGTTAAAAAAAGAGCTGAATTTTCAAACTGAACTGTGAGTTTAACTGATTGCAAGGTGAAAACCTGGCCCAAACTGTGTAGGTGTGAAGAAATGTGAGTGAAATGAGTCTGGAGTTTATACCAAAACTGAAGAAATGTGACCCCTAGAATAACTCAAAACATGTTCAAGTTTGCCAATGTTGGTATATAAGCGTAAAAAAGAGCAGATATTTTTTAACTGAACTAAAGTTGACCTTGTGAGTTTAGCAGAGAGCCAGGAGGCCTTAGAAGGGCTGTTTGTTCAGTGTGAATATAGCTTTACATGTGCATATCCACATGAAAACGCTCAAAATGTTCCAGTGGTTTTGAAAACAAAATCATTCTTTGTGGATCTGGCAGAAGGCCCGAGGGACGAAATGTCCTCATAATAAAGAGATACATATGGAGCCAGAGAATGTAACACTTTTTTCCTGCTTGCAAAGAAATCAGTAGTGATGGCGAGATGAAGCTTCCTGAAGCATTGAAGCTTTCCATCCAATTGGTTCGCTCATGTACCGGAGCTTCATGGAGCTTCATTTGCTCTACTGCGCCACCAAGTGGACAATAGATGTAAAACAGGCAGAGTGATCATAACGACACCATGGCTTTGGTGTGTGAAGCTTTAAATGGAATAAATTATGTTTGTGACGCCAATACATCAATTATTAACGTATTAATATTGTGTCTATCTTTATGATATATTGGCGGGGTCAAAATCAAAACTCGAAACAAATTGGGAGAGGGTTGTGATGTGACTGTGGGTCAGTGGTTAGAATATCTGACTTTCAGTCAGAGGATTGGTGTTTCAAGCCTCAGCTCCGCTTGTTGATGTGTCCAATTGTTTTAAATTAAAAATAAGAACTTTTCCACTGTGCTGGGCTTTTTGAGACTATTTCGCCTGCTTTATAAAATACCCTTTCACAGGCACACATGAAGCTGGTACAGAGAGGAAGGGGGGAAATCCATTGAGTTTCTCTGCCTCTTATATTTCAAAACGCACGGCAAACCCACAAACTATTTTCTGAATCAGTCACGTGGTACGGCCGGCTCGCGAGGCTTCGAACGTCACCGCATACGTCATCGACACAAGCCTCGCTACGCGCTTCACCAAAATCTATCTGGATTACTCGACACGCGCATCGAAGCCTCGACACGAAAGGACACATCACTAGAAATCAGAGCCTTGAACCCACCAAACCGCTAATCTATTTTTTTATTCTTTTAAATGCACATTTCAGCTCTGGCCATTATTGTGTTTAAGTGAGGTGCTGGAAAAGAATTTGCCTGCAAATACTCTCCATTGGCTGAATATAAGTTCAAGACATTTGGCATTTGGTCAAATAATAGAAAAGGATCTCCACCGAGTCTTGATGACATCGTTACATTAAACGTGACAAACATTTTTGGCCTTTAAAAAAAATTGAAATCCCATTTGATTGTGTCAGTCATCACTTATTATTATCATCAATCATTTCATCTCTCGTGACCTGTCAGTATCAGTTATAATTTGCTGCAGAGAAATTAATCAAATAACAGCATTGTGTTGACATCCAATGTGCAAGTGAGAAGGAACATGTACAGACAAATGCTAGGTTAAAGAGGACCTGGCTGCCTGACAGCTACAGATGTTATTGAGGGATTGTGTTGCAGCAACACGGCAGAGTCAACAGGATTGTGCCTGAAAGTTGTTAGGGAAATAATATAATTACATTTGTGGAGAGTCTGATGCGCAATAATTTGTAAATAAGATGTGAACTTAACATTGAACAGGCGCGTCAGGCATTTGGGTTGAAGATAGGACAGAACGAACGTTTCAGGCAGATTGAAGGTTGTTTTAAAAAAAGCTCCAACACATACTGTCTTTACAGAGAAAGACATGCAGGTGAATGACCAAAGAATTTGTTAGATTGCACGACCCAAGTGAACACGCAAAGTACATGGAAATAACAGCATAAAACAGCCTCATGACAGAAAGATCAAGACTAAAATATGGAGAGCTTTAAGTCAACATGGAGATTTCAGTGAAGGAAGGGGGAGGAAGTAAAAAAGCTAAAATTGGTAAAGTTAGGAACAAAGGATTTGACAAAGGCCATAAGACCGTGATTAATATTGGACCTTATTTTTTGTATAAAAAGTCTCAGGATCAACTAACTTTACCACAGGACGACACATCCCTGTATACCTTTGCCTCGGCGGAGCTCTGTGTGACGTACCTGACCTAAACCTCGAGAGCCTCGAGTTCAAGCATCCCTGCTGAATTATGCACGAAGGGTATCTGATTAATCACCGGCCTTCTTTTCAACTCTTTCTCTGATTTACGCCGCCGGTCATGTGCACACATTTCTTACACATTCGAAATCCTACACCGACACACATCTGCTCCTTTAGCTATCCTCCCGCTGCTTCCACCCAGGCGCCTGTGCTTCCTATGCTGCAGTCTCATCCCAAGTAAGCCACAAAACGACTGAGACGAAACACAATACTGTCATTCTTTCACAACATGGGATGAGTTGTGCATGAGAACAGGCTACAAACTTTCTGTTCCAGTATGATAATATATATTTTAGCCCCTCCATCAGACATCCCTTTATACTATATGTGAGACCATCATCATTTGAGACTCCATATGATGTTTTCTGACCGCTCCCTACCTCATGCACACTCTGTTCCCACGATAAAGCTGTTCTCTCTACAAAGTGTGAACTTTTCTTTCCCTGCTATTTAAAGGACAAAATGATTCGCATTAACCTAGTATCGGTGACTGGATAACACATTTGATCAGATTATTGATATGAATACTGTAATGGAAAATGTAACTTGTCAAAATTCCTTCAGTGGAAAGCAAATGCGATGTGAAACACTTAAATGTCTTTAAGTATTTATTAAACAGAAACTAGTAAAACATTCAGCTGAATGGGCAGAGCTCTTCCCCACAAAATGGTTCAGAGGTCTGACCCGGAAAAATGGTTCACATAAGTTTTATACATCAACAATTATTTTTGAAATGGTTGCCCTCTCCCCTTTCCCCTCCCCACACTGCCATCCGCGTGTAGATAGGAGAGAGTCCACGTGCAGACAGGGGACCGTCCACTAGTGATGGCGAGATGAAGCTTCCTGAAGCATTAAAGCTTTCCATCCAATTGGTTCGCTCATGTGCCGAAGCTTCATAGAGCTTCATCTGCTCTACTGCGCCACCAAGTGGACAATACATGTAAAACAAGCAGAGTGATCATAACGACACCATGGCTTTGGTGTGTGAAGCTTTAAATTGAATAAATTATGTTTGTGACGCCAATACATCAATTATTAACTTATTATTATTGTGTCTATCTTTATGATATAATGGCGGGGTCAAAATCAAAACTCGAAACAAATTGGGAGAGGGTTGTGATGTGACTGTGGGTGAGTGGTTAGAATATCCGACTTTCAGTCAGAGCATTGGTGTTTCGAGCCTCGGCTCTGCTAGTCCATGTTGATGAGTACAATTCTTTAAGTGAAAATAAGAACTTTTCCACAGTGCTGGGCTTTTTGAGACTATTTAGCCTGCTTTATAAAATACCCTTTCACGGACACACATGAAGCTGGTACAGAGAGGAAGGGGGAAATCCATTGAGTTTCGCTGTCCCTTATATTTCAATTCGCACGGCAAACACACAAACCATTTTCTGAATCAGTCACGTGGTGCGGGCGGCTCGCGAGGCTTCGAACGTCACCACATACGTCATCGAGACAAGCCTCGATACGCGCTTCACCAAAATCTACCTGGATTACTCGACACGCGCATCGAAGCCTCGACACGAAAGGACACATCACTACCGTCCACGTCACCCAGCTGGCGCCTGCCACTTTGTCGCGGCCCTGAGAAAGGAAAAGTGATAGCCAAAAGGAAGAAAACAAGAAAACAGAGGAATCCAAAACAATAGGAAGATACCCTTGCTATCATCCCAAGGATGGCTCGGTTCAGTCTGGGCGAACTGACCTCACCAAATGGTCCACATGTTTAAGAATAATACCTTCTAAATAAAATCTCCACCACAAATACGTTACATTCAATTACCAGTTGCATTTTCCTACCACACAAGACTAATTAAATTACAAGTGTTTGTATTGTAATTGATATGTAATTTCATTAGGGGAAACATTTTTATAATTATTGCTATTGATGAGTGGTATGTGATTTAAATAGCAAGCTCCTTTGAGCTAACTGAGGCATACGGTCTGAAATGTTTTGATATAACAATTTAACAGTTTTATTTTATTTCTGACTTGTTTATATAAGATAAGTTACATTTATGATATAGATCAAGGACGTCCTGAAGCACTTCCACATCATGTATGAAGAGAGACAATAAACAATTCCAAGTCCGTATTTGCACAACCCAGTGTGAGTAAAGGTAAAATAAAGAGCGGCCTCTAATAGCATATTAATGGAGGATGGCGAACAAAACTCACAACAATATTATGTCCAAGAAATCCTTCTTCGGGATTTGTCTCCAAAGTTTCTCAGTCATCCAGCAAGCAGCTGCCAGCTAGCTACCCAGCAATGTAATTACATTAATGCTTGTATGACACAAGTTACATTTGTCACCTAAGTTAAAAATACAACTTCAAACATAATGCACATAATAACTCAAACATAAGATAAAGCACTTAATAATTGTCTTAGAAGATGTATTAATCATAAAGTCAGTTAATTATGTCAGGGGTATCCAGAGATGACATGGCCATTCATCATTTGCTGTCATTTTGTGTATTCTACCCCACAGGTCCATTATGCAAGAATAAATGGTGATTTAGAAATATTTGGATAGATGGATCCCAGATGTAACGCACATGAAACACACACAGGGAACACAGCTTGGATCTATATAGTGTAAAGGTCACAGACTATTTAAAAGATGGATAGTTAATCAGTTTACAGCAGGGAAATGCAGGCGAGATATACAGCTGTTTGACAAGCAGACCAGATATGTTGCTAGAATAAAAACAGACATTATACAAGATAACAACTGAGTGTGATATTTTATGGATACTAGCACATACAGGAAGTAAGGAGATGAATGAGCAGATCAATTTGCAATAGAAGACACAAAAAATAACCACACTTACATAACAGTTACCTTTAGTAACACAGAAGTGGAGAGTGCAATCAAGCACAGATAAAGGAAAGGTGGCAGAGGTAGGGGAAGGAAGAGACAACGAGGTAATGCTTTTTAAGGAATTTCAATAAAAGGTCAGAAAAATGAGCGGTACAGGAAGAAGTAGGAGAGAGGAGGCAGTAATATTCATATGAGGATTTAGACCAGGGGTGTCAAACATACGGCCCGCTAGGGGGTCCAGTCCGGCCCGCGGGATAATTGTTAACATTTACCATCTTAGAGTGTAAAAGTTAAGTTTGGACACATGAAGGCAAGAAAGATAATATTATGGTATAAGCTATTCAATTCAAGACGACATTGTGGCTATAATGTTTTTTTTATTTTTATATATTTTTAAAAACAAATATAAAAAGGTTAAGTTGTGTTGGTGGGATAGTATAATCATAATGGACTCCTCATAATAATAGAGTAGGCCTATCGGACACTGGACTTGAACATAAACAAAAGCTAACACATTCATTTACAGTGATCTTAATACAACTTCACCCTGTGGACCCATCACTCTCAAGGAGAATTATCGGGGTCGGGTGCTATGTAGACCAGGCGGCGGGCCAGGCAGGAGGCCTGGGTGAGCCGATCGCCGGCAGCATAGACTAGCTCTAGGGACGTGGAACGTCACCTCGCTAGCGGGGAAAGAGCCGGAGTTGGCGCAGGAGGTGGAGCGGTACCAGCTAGATATAGTTGGGCTCACCTCCACGCACAGCATGGGCTCTGGAACCAGGCTACTGGAGAAGGGTTGGACTTTGTCTTTTTCTGGAGTTGCCCAGGGTGAGAGGCGCCGGGCGGGAGTGGGCATACTCACGAGCCCCCAGCTAGCCACAGTTTGTCCATAACGAGCACCATGTTTGAGCATAAGGTGGCTCATAAGTGTGCCTGGTACCAAAACACCTTAGGCCGGAGATCAATGATCGACTTTGTAATCGTATCATCTGATCTGCGGCCGTATGTTTGGACACTCGGGTGAAGAGAGGAGCAGAGCTGTCAACTGATCACCACCTGGTGGTGAGTTGGATCAGATGGCGGGGGAACCGACTAGAAAGACCTGGCAAGCCCAAACGTGTAGTGAGGGTGAACTGGGAACGTCTGGCAGAAGATCCTGTCCGGGAGGTCTTCAACTCCCACCTCCGGAAGAGCTTCTCACACATCCCAAGGGAGGCTGGGGACATGGTATCCGAGTGGACCATGTTCAAAGCCTCTATTGTGGACGCGGCTGCTCGGAGCTGTGGTCGGAAGGTCATCGGTGCCTGTCGTGGCGGAAACCCGAGAACCCGGTGGTGGACACCAGGGGTGAGGGAAGCCGTCAAACTGAAGAAGGAGGCCTTTCGGGCCTGGCTGGCCCAGGCGTCTCCTGAAGCAGCTGAGAGGTACCGGCAGGCCAGAAGGACTGCAGCTACGGTGGTCGCGGATGCTAAAACTCGGGCATGGGAGGAGTTCGGGGAAGCCATGGAGAAGGACTTTCGGTTGGCCTTTCGGTTGGACTTTCGGTAAGGAGGGTAAGGAGGTTCTGGCAAACCATCCGACGGCTCAGCAAGGGAACTGGCCAAAATATGTGCTAATTGTCAGCCATTTTGCATTGGGCCGAGTGCTAATTGTGAAAAATGTGACACGGTGTCTTCGATATTTGACAATTGGGAAAATATGACAAATGGAACACATTTACATGGCGCCGATCGGGAACAAAACTGACAATTGGCTACACGAATGACAAATGGGGCATGAAGGTGTGTTGAACTACGAAATCCTGCGGGGGGCGACATTTTACAACTAATTGATCCTGTGACAGATTGGAACTATACTGACAATAGGACTAAAGTATTTTGTTTCATGCAAATGTGGGAGTGTATTGTGACGTTTAGGGCCATTTGTGCCAATTGGAACAAATATTCCTCAAATCATCTGAAAGTCCTTGAAAGTCCTTGAATGACCTTGAAAAGCTTGAAAAGGTTGGAAATTTGTTATTATTCCAAACTAATATTTTAAATCAGGTACGGTGGACAACAGAGGACTCTCTTCAAGCATCAGTTGGTTTTAACTAGCTAGCATGCTGATACCGGAAGTTAGCTTTCTAGAGGGTCTACAGACTTGTGCTTTTAGTATGTCATTTAGGGCATCCAGGGCAATGGTTCCACCAAGTTTCAAGCACTTTGGAACTTTTTCTAAGGGAGCTTTTGACCTTTGAATGTGTGAGTTTGGGTGTTTTGGTTTTTTTTAAACCACTCCCACGCATCGATGCTAAGGGCTAGCGTGGTATAAATGACATGGTTGGGCCCCATTTGGGAGTGGCTACAACGTGAAAAAGAAAACTAAGCTCTGACCTGTTTAGAAAAAAATGACCTTCAAACTGAACAATATCAACCCCACGACCTCATTGTAGGCCCCTTGCAGAGTGTCTGTGCAAAATCTGGAGTCTTTAGAACAAATCTGTGAGATATTATGACCATTCTTAAAATTGACTGCCGTATGGGACCATTTGTGACGATTGAGCTCATTTTGAGTAAGGAATCAAGAATCCTTGTAATTCAAAAATGACAATTTGACTACATTAACATGGGCAAAATAGTTAGTCTTATTGTCCCTGTCTGTGACAATTGGGTCATTTTCAAAAGTGCATTTTTTGAAAAAGGCCTTTCAGAGGCCTTTCTCGACTCGAGTGAGATTTTGCTGGGTGCACTTGAAAACACTTTTTTGTGCAAAAACACTTTTTTGCACAAAACTAGAGTATGGTGGACAACAGAGGACGCTCTACTAGGGCCAGTTAGTTTTAAGTAGCTAGCATGCTGCTACCGGAAGTTAGCTTTCTAGAGGGTCTAGAGACTTGTGCTTTTAGTATGTCATTTAAGGCTTCCGGAGCAATGTTCCCACCAAGTTTCAAGCAGTTTGGACCTTTTTCTAGGTGAGTTTTTCACCTTTGAAAGTGTGAATTTGGGTGTTTTTTGGGTTTTTAAACCACTCCCACGCAGCGTGGCTAAGGGCTAGAGTGGTATAAAGTACATGGTTGGAACCCATTTGATAGTGGCCACACCTTTAAAGAAGAAAGCTAAGCTCTGACATGTTTAGAAAAAAATGACCTTCAATCTGAACAATATTAACCCAATTACCTCATTGTAGGCACTGTCCTGAGTGTCTGTGAGAAAAATGGGAGTTTAAAAATGAATATTTAGGAAATTATTGCAATTTTTACACTTGTCAAAAAAACAGAAGGAATTGGGGTCAAAGGTTACACGTGACTGTTTTGGAGGCCTTAACTTGCAGCTTTTGGCCCCAGATTTGAGGGTATGTATGTTGAGAAGCCCCTCTTAATTTAGGAAAAGAATCCACATCTCTAAGTGGTTTTAAAGTAATTAATTTGAATTAAAAGACTGTTGAATTGTCTTTTTTACGAATTATAAGGATTACTGATTTCTTACAAAATGACAATTCGACTACATTAACATGGGCCAAATACTTAGTCTAATTGTCAATTGCCACTGACAATTAGACTAAGTATTTGGCCCATGTTAATGTAGTCGAATTGTCATTTTTTGAATTATAAGGATCATTGATTCCTTATTGAAAATTCAGCCACACGTGGCAAAGTCCAAGTGTGTGTTTTAAGATGGTTCCTGAGGTATTGGATCCAAAATGTTCGCCATTTAATGCTGATTCGAGATATCTATGTCTCATTGTGTAGCTTTTCCAGATGTCAACTACAGCTATCGGTCCCAGATTGGATGCTATCTATGTTGAGAAGCCCCCCTATCGCTACCAGACTGAATGGTATCCTTGGCTGGGTACAGCTGAGTCAATGAGACCCCCCCCCCCCCCCCCCTGGAGGTCCAAGACCTTTATAACGGACTTAGTAGACCTGGTCCGGGTCCCACCAAAGTGATAAGGACCCCCGTGCAGGTCCAGACCTGTACCCAGACCAAGTCCTCCTTGGCTGGGTGCAGCTGAGTCATCAGGAGCCCCTGTAGGACCAAGACCTTTATGAGGGACTTAGCAGACCTGGTCCGGGTCCCACCAAAGTGAACAGGACTCCCATGCAGGTCTCAGACCTGTACCCAGACTTAGTGCTCCTTGGCTGGGTGCAGCTGAGTCATCAGGAGCCCCTGTAGGACCAAGACCTTTATGAGGGACTTAGCAGACCTGGTCCAGGTCCCACCAAAGTGAACAGGACTCCCATGCATGTCTCAGACCTGTACCCAGACTTAGTGCTCCTTGTCTGGGTACAGCTGAGTCATCAGGAGCCCCTGTAGGACCAGACTTAGCAGACCTGGTCTGGGTCTTAGATAACCAGGGGCCTGGGACTTAGATCACCAGGGCTCTGAGGGTCTTAGATAACCAGGGGCCTGGGACTTAGATCACCAGGGCTCTGAGGGTCTTAGATAACCAGGGGCCTCGGACTTAGATCACCAGGGCTCTGGGCACTTAGAAAAAGCAGGGGCCTGTGACTTAGATTACCAGGGCTCTGGGCACTTAGAAAAAAAACAGGGGCTTGGGACTTAGATCACCAGGGCTCTGGGGTTCTTAGATAACCAGGGGCCTGGGACTTAGAGAACCAGGGCTCTGGAAATGGAAAAAAGTTGTAAATCAGACAATACTTAGTCTAATTGTCACTGACTGACAATTAGACTAAGTATTTTGCCCATGTTAATGTAGTCGAATTGTCATTTTTTGAATTATAAGGAGCATTGATTCCTTACAAAATGACAATTAGACTAACTATTTTGCCCATGTTAATGTAGTCGAATTGTCATTTTTTGAATTATAAGGATCATCGATTCCTTACAAAATGACAATTAGACTAACTATTTTGCCCATGTTAATGTCGTCGAATTGTCATTTTTTGAATTATAAGGAGCATCGATTCCTTACAAAATGACAATTAGACTAACTATTTTGCCCATGTTAATGTAGTCGAATTGTCATTTTTTGAATTATAAGGATCATCGATTCCTTACAAAATGACAATTAGACTAACTATTTTACCCATGTTAATGTAGTCAAATTGTCATTTTTTGAATTATAAGGAGCATCGATTCCTAACAAAATGACAATTAGACTAAGTATTTTGCCCATGTTAATGTAGTTGAATTGTCATTTTTTGAATTATAAGGATCATTGATTCCTTATTGAAAATTCGGCCACACGTGGCAAAGTCCAAGTGTATGTTTTTTAGATGGTTCCTGAGGTATTGGGTCCAAAATGGTCTCCATTTAACGCTGATTCGAGATATCTATGTCTATGTCTCTATGTTGTGTAACTTTTCCAGATGTCAACTACAGCTATCGGTCCCAGATTGGATGCTATCTATGTTGAGAAGCCCCTCTTAATTTAGGAAAAGAATCCACATCTCTAAGTTGTTTTAAAGTAATTAATTTGAATTAAAAGACTTTTTTTAAAGATTCTGCCAGTGACAATTCGGGTAAATTTGGGAGTTTGGCACTCAGCCAATTCCCTCTTGTGAATGATTTGGAGGGAATTTCACCTCATGACCTCATTGTAGGTCATGTCCAGAGTGTCTGTGCAAAATCTGGAGTCTTTAGCACTTACCTTTGAGATATTATGGACATTCTTACATTGGTAAAAAAAAAAAACACAAATATGAGGTTATTTTCGTCACTTTTTACACTTTGGACCCGTGTTTGGACCCTTTGACTTGCAGCTTTTGGCCCCAGATTTCAGGTTATGTATGTTGAGAAGCCCCTCGTGGGTTAGGAAAAGACTGCACATCTCTAAGTGGTTTTAAAGTAATTAATTTGAATTAAAATACTGTTGAATTGTCATTTTTTGATTTGTAAGGATCACTGACTGTGACAATTAGACTAACTATTGAGCCCATGTTAATGTAGTCGAATTGTCATTTTCTGAATTATAAGGAGCATCGATTCCTTACAAAATGACAATTCGACTACATTAACATGGGCCGAATACTTAGTCTAATTGTCACTGACTGTGACAATTACACTAACTATTGAGCCCATGTCAATGTAGTCGAATTGTCATTTTTTGAATTATAAGGATCATCGATTCCTTACAAAATGACAATTAGACTACATTAATGTGGGCCGAATTTTATGCTAATTGTCCAATGCATTTTTTTTTATCCATTTTTTACAATTTAACGCTGGTCCGAGATATCTACGTCTGGACGCTGTACGAGGAACGGCGGAGGAGATACGGCACTTTAAAATGTTTACGCGCGACCCGCCGGCCACTGCCATCGATTGTCACTTTTGTGCCCATTTGTCATTCCCATTTGTCATAAGACAAATGGGAACAAAAGTGACAATTAAGGGCAGGCTACCCCGAATGTCACTTTTTTTCCCAATTGTCAGAGCCCATTTGTCACTATTGTTCCCATTAGTCTTGTGACAAATTGGAACAGAAGTGACAATTAAGGGCAGGCTACCCCGAGCGTCATTTTTGTTGCCAATTGTCACGGCCCGATTGTCACTTTTGTTCCCAATCGTCTTTGAGCCCTCGCCCCCTGGTGGCGGGGTGCGAGATTGCAATTTTCCGACCGCACTTTCAAAAATCGCCACGCGCTCTCCGTCGGTCCGATTTGCCCGGCGTTTGCCCGTCCCGAAGTCGAAGGGTCGAACTGGCCCTCCGCGAAACCCGCTTATTTTTAAAGGGTTCCTACACGTTCGTTAGGAAGCCCCGAAACGAGGCCACTTTTTCCAGTTCTCCGTAATGTTAATGTGTGCCAATCGTCACGGAGGGTCCTAAGGAAGGGAAAGCAGGGCTTACCCCAGGCTGTTCTCAGCACGGAGGTGGGGGGGACTACTGACCCGGACTGGGGACATCGTCGGGCGGTGGAAAGAGCACTTTGAGGAACTCCTAAACTTGGCCAACATGTGGAGAGGGGGGCAGCGCCTGAAGACTTTGAGGTGGTCGCACCCATATCCCTGGCAGAGGTCGCTAAGGTAGTCAAAAAGCTCCTTGGTGGCAAGGCGCTAGGGGTGGATGAGATCCGCCCTGAGATGCTGAAAGCGCTGGACATTGTTGGGCTGTCTTAGCTGACACTCCTTTTCAGTGTTGCATGGGGGTCGGGAACAGTGCTCATGGACTGGCAGACCGGGGTGGTGGCTCCCATCTTCGAGAAGGGGGACCGGAGAGTGTGCTCGAACTATCGTGGTATCACACTGCTCAGCCTCCCGGGAAAAGCTTATGCCAGGGTGCTGGAAAGGAGGCTCCGACCGCTTGTCGAACCTCAGATTCAAGACGAACAGTGCGGGTTCCGTCCCGGTCGTGGAACAGTGGACCAACTCTTTACCCTCGCAAGACTACTTTAGGGATTCTGGGAGTTCGCCCAACCAGTCTACATGTGCTTTGTAGACTTGGAGAAGACCTTCGACCGGGTCCCTCTGGGGTTTTTGTGGGGGGTGCTGCAGGAGTATGGGGTGCCGGACCCTTTGGCACGGGCCATCCGGTCTCTGTACGCCTGCAGTAGAAGCTGTGTTCGTATCCTCGGTAATAAGTCAGATACGTTCCCGATGGGTGTTGGCCTCCGCCAGGGCTGCCCTTTAGCACCGGTCCTGTTCGTGACTTTCACGATCAGGATATCTAGGCGCAGCCAAAGGGCGGAGAAGATCCGGTTCGGGAGTCTCGTGATCGCCTCTCTGCTGTTCGCGGATGATGTGGTCCTATTTGCCTCCTCGGTATTGGTCATATTTAGTTCCGTGACCTCCAGCATTCACTGGGGCGTTTTGCAGCCGAGTGTGAAGCGGCAGGGATGAGAGTCAGCACCTCCAAATCTGAGGCCATGGTGACTCATATTGTTCTCCAACTCCATAGTTAGCAACCTGAAAAAGAAGATTTATATATTCTTTTTTTTAGGCAAAGTCATCATAAACATTACACATGAGAGTTTGTCCACTCTTTACATTTTTTGGATATGTATGAATACCTATATGTTACCAGAAGTATTTTTCATTACTCTCAGTATTTACCTTGTACAATAAATAATATACTGAATATCCATTTCTTATTTTATTTCCAGAAACAAACACTTTCCTCCAAGAGAACAGCGTTCATACATTACAAATGTGAGAATGACTGCTTTCTACACAATATTCTGAATCCGTCTTTAAAACAAAGAAGCTAAACTTCATCACACAACCGATATGATAAGCTCATGGCCAAAGATTTTCTTCTCGGTATTGGTCTTATTTAGTTCCTGAAAACAATGATATTTAGTCTATGGAGAACAGTCTGATAGCAGGTTGATAGCAGGAACAATGCTGTGAATACATCTGAGTGGTAAACACAGTAGATATTCAGAGGTTTGAGTGCACTTTCTTAGAGATATTTTTTTTTGCTGTGTGTATATATATATATATATATATATATATATATATATATATATATATATATATATATATATATATATATATACACACAGCAAAAAAAAAAAAAAAAAAAATATTTTTAGCACTGTTTGAAATGTTGAAGCCCAGCCTACCACTACTACTAGAGCAGGGCCCTATTTCTCGTACCTGGCTTACTGAGTTAGCGGGCTAATTGTCAGGATAAGATGACGTAGGTCTGGCTTTCTCGGTTACTCGAAGCAAGCTTAGATAAATCACCATAGCAACACATCCAAAAATTTAAACCTGCTCCCGGGCAGGCTTACTGAAATTCACTGGATAAGCTGGACACTCCCACGGACAAAAAAGGCAGCTCACTTCCTCAATGATAAAGGAGCGATATTAGTTATATTAGTTTTATAGGGAGAGAGTTCTTTCAGATCGCCAGGATCCATTCTTTACATTATCATGACTTCCTGCACGCGGCGATATAGATTTTGACGGCAAGAAATAATTTATTTACGAGAGCTTCTCGAGCCGCGGACATTGATCACCACAGGTGAAGCTGATCGCCCGTCTCAGACACAGACTATCAGCCGCTGCATGCCGCTGTTCTTAAGTTTATTTAGCTTTTCAGAAACTTATGGATGTGTTGAAAGCACTCATAATTATATGACAGTGCTATTAGTACACCATACATATCATTATTGTAGAACATGATTAAGGTGATCGTGATAAGAATACAGATAATCACACACAATTTATTTTCACTGCTTCAATTGATTGAATTTCTGATTATGAATAATACATATATACTACATACATATATACCCATATTCAAACTCCTAGTTATATGGTAATCTACACATACATGTATATACACATATATAGTACATGATTCATACGCGCATACAGTACATATATCCTCATAAGTATATATTTATTCGTAAATATAATCTGATTGATTTGGGTGATGAAGCACTTAAAATTAGCCGATACATTTTCCCAACACTGACGTATTTAACTTGTCTGATATATTTGCGACGCTTATGTCTGGCAGCGGGCGCTGTTAAAGTTGCGTTCACGGCAACAATGTTGCAACAACTTTGGAATATTCGCAATGCGTTTGCTGTGAATGACTACGGTATTGACTTCCTCATATGCCTTCATGATCATCTCCTGCTTCTCATCAGAAAAATAAAGAGGTTCCTCTGAGTTTATTTGCCATTGTACTGTTAACATCGTGGTGTCAGTGCTCGATTATTATCCCTTCTGAAGAGGAGCGGGCGCGCGCATTTATCCAGATGACTGACGTCTGGCTAGAATTAACGAGACCGTTTCAGCGCGGATCAGCCGTGAAGAAACCCAGATAGTCTGATGTCAATCATCTCGCTAATTTAAGATGGAGATTAAGACATTTGCTTGACTTTGTTTAGCCAAGTACGAGAAATAGGGCCCAGGTTGGATTGTAATTAAGCAAGATACAATGGCTTGTCTTTGTTCAAGGTAAGCATGCCTGGTCTGGCCTTGGGCGGGGTGAAACATACCTCATTTAACCTAAAGAGGAAAGAGTCATACAAGGTATAATATAAGAATACAGAAAGCACTGTTTAGGAACTGAACTGTCACGTGCACTTGTTTGCAGGTCGACCATGTGTATCTTAGTACTTCGGATTAATAAGGACCCTTTATCTATCAGGCTAACTAACGCTGTAGAAATAATGCCGCCCATAAGAACAGCATAATATCGGACGATATTGATGAACCTTACCAGTTCTATCGTCACTGTCTCATATTTTGTTTTTGTTTTATGTCTTTGACTGCAGAGGGCCCAAAATATTTAGAGCCTAAGTGCACCATTCTATTTCAAGAATGAGCGAGGGTCATTTATGCAAATTCAAAAACGAAGAGTATTTGAGGGGAAATAGTTGGAACAGTAATCGTCCCCTGACATGCAACACTGAATTATACTCCTTTTGTCTCTAAAATATTCATCATTGAACACACACACACACACCTCAATGTGCTTCTAGTTGTACCAGTGTTTTACGATACTCTTACAATACTTATTATTGTCGTTCACTATCTTTATAGTTGTTGATCCTGTGATTGACCAACACCCATCCCATTTTAAGCATAGCAATATGCTTTAAACTCTGATTAACAGTACACAGACACAGAAATTAAGAAAATGAACACAGTATGTACACTTTTAATGATAAAAGAATATTAAAACATAAAAGTTAGAATGAGTAAATCAGTCATAAAAAAAGTGTTGTCTCCATAAAGACATATTTCTCTGAAGCCTTCTTCTTATTGTAAAACAGTTTTAGTGCCTTGAATCTTCCACTGGTTTCCATTCCGCTAAGTATGCCATGGCCACGGAGGTCAGTTTCAACATGTTCTCCCTCTTTTCTCTGTTTGGTGCCCAGTTTGATTGTGTGAGTTTTTCAGATTTCTTTGAACCTGGAATAAAAGTATTTGAGAATGACTATTAGACATGTATAATGCAACCAAATACAATAACCCTGTAAGATAAAAATCATTATTATATTTCCGTTTAAAGCAATAGTTTGACATGTAATAGTTTGAAATACACTTATTTATCGTCTTGCCCAGTTTGATGAGAAGCTTCGTATAGAGACAGAGGGAAACATCTAGCTTGGCTCTGTGCAAAGTAAACACAACTCCTCCCTACTAATACCTCTAAAGTTCCTTCATTAACATCATGTCTTGATTGATTCATCTATATAAAAACTAAAATAAATGCATTACGCCAATTTGTGGTTTTAGAGGGAGTTACATAGTTTAACTCTTTTCTGTAATGAATACACATTGATCAGTCCTATCCGCACATAACTCCTCACACAAAATAGAGTTTTTGCATTTCTGTTTTTTTATTGTTATAAACAAATAATATAGAACATGTTCATCAGCTGAACTTTGGACATGCTTGTAGGGGGATTTCTGCTTCCCCCTGCCTCCTGTCTTTAAGCTAACCTACGCTAATCGCCTCCAGCTCTGTACTTAAAGCACAGGCATGAGAGTGACATCGTTGCTTCCGAGAAAAAGAAAGTAATTTGAAGTTGAATGCCAAACCAAGTGCTTACGACATCTAACACTTCCATCTTGTGCTACATTCCTTCTAATGTATACATCTTTGCATCAAAATTAAGACTGCTCCTTATTGCAGATGTATTCAGAGAAGTATTTCACAGGCTGTCACTTCAGGGTGTAGCGCCATGACAGCTTCCCAAAAGTCGAGCCAAAACATCACAATCTCCCACTGGGGGCTGGTTGTTAGTTTAGGAAGGCTTCGTTTGATATGCAGCAGTTTTATCTATGAGCGGAGCGGGGATTTTAGACGTAAATATCGCAGTCGATCGTGTTCATTTATTTGTGGGAAGGCAAAAATATTCGTCAACTAATATTAAGGATGCAAAAATCAGACTTTTTTCAGTCCCCAATACTGATGCCAATGGCTGGGTTTTGGGTATTGGCTGATAACGAGTAGCGACCCGATACCACTGTTAAATTATTCTTTTATGTGTAAGGCTATATCAGGCTTGACTTAAACATGGCATCCTAACTTTGTAAAAAATGCAACAAATAAATATATCTATACAGATTTACTGAATTATTATTTATTAAAACAATGGTATCCTAGACTAAATCAGCTTATTCTCACCGATTCCCAATCCAGCTACTTGAGTTAGTATCGGACTGATATCCAATATCAGTATCGGTGCATCTCTATCTAACACGCATTAGTTGATCAGCCCTACTGGTGGTGGTGGTACTCACCCTCTGGCTCGGGTGCCACGTCGACACCAACCACACGCTTCTTTGTAAACAAGCCTAGACAAAAACTGAGGACGGACGGACAAACAAACAAACACACAAACAATGTGTCAGTCAGAGTGTTGTAATTGGACTGGAATGAGCAGTAAAGACTTTAAAGCCTAATATTTCAAGCCATGCTGTGTTGTAGTGGGAGAGATTAAAGGAATCAATAGATAAGAAGGTGTTTCTGACCAGGCAGGCTAAGAGGTCAGAAGTGATGAGCATGTAGAAGACGTTGTTCCAGCCGGTGGGAGAGATCACGCCGGCTAACAGAGGACCCACCGCAGCTCCTATGGAGAACACACCAAGGTCACTCACTGTCAGTTTCTTTTAATATGTCACATCAAAAAAAAGTTTTCACAGTTTTAGACTTTTAAAGTAATTTACCAGAGAACATTACAAAGTGCTGAAATGTTCTCATTCAAAAGCCAAAGGTTAAATTAAGGGAGGAAGAACGGAAAACAAAGATGATTTAATAATCTTAAAATGTCATTTTTGTTCAAATTGTCTTGTATACTTTCTATTTATGTTCAAAGTTTCCTTTTCAATTGTACAATTCAATGTCAAGCTACTACAAGGAACTTTCATGTTGTGGTTGATTTTGGTGGTCCCTGTGTTTCCGAGCATCAAATTATTTTAAATTTTTTAGTTTTAATTTGAACTCTGGGTATAATCGTCCGATACCTAGCTGGTGATAATGATAATTTAATGCATTATCAAATAAAGATGAGAGCAGCTTTAAAAGAGTTGGCAAAAATAACTTCATACATACCGACTGAACCAGTCCCGTCAATAATTGCTGTCACTGTTGACAACGCCCTGGAGTTACCTCTTAGACTCTCATGTGTTCCCTGTTGCAACAAAGACATCAGATATTTTACTTAAGTAAAGGAATTATACCACAGTGTAGAAATACTCTGTTACAAGTACAAACCCTGCATTGGAAATCTAAATAAACTTAAAATACCAAAAGTAAAAGTACTCATTTTGCAGAATGGCCCATTTCAGAATGATATACTATTTTACCGAATTAGTATTATTATTGATGCGTTATTGTGCTCATGACTTTAATGATGCAGCTGTAATAGGTGGAGCTCATGTTAAATACATAATGTACCATAAAGTATTTAAAGCTGCCAAATAAATGTAGTGGAGTAAACAGTACAATCGTTGCTTCCAAAATGTAGAAGTATATGGTTGCATAAAATGGCCAAGGATGTAAAGTACCTAAAAATGAAACCTCAAAAGGTTCAGTACTTGAGTAACTGTACTTAGTTACATTCCATCAATACAACCAGATTATGCAAGTAGAGAAAGCATGGTTTAAATGTCTAATCTATGTCTACTATATGTCATCAGGATCCTCAAACTGTATTTCACAACACAAGTGTTGCTTTTACTGGATAATTTGTTGACAGACGGCAGGGGCATAAAACAGTGGGTTTCCCATGATGCTTCAGGTCTTACCAGGTCAGCAGATACAGCAGTAGTGATGAGGGCGTATGGCCCGTTCACCAGGCCTCCGCACAATAGCAGCATACCTACATATGGAGAAGAAGAAAAAACACAGACACAAACAGTTATTAAAGTACATTGTATATACATTTCATAGTAGTTTCTGATGACTGACGACTAACTTTGTACTTTTAAAGAGACCTACTCTGCTTTAGATTCAGACAGGTGTGATGAAGGTGAATTAATTCAATTAAATGACAAGTTAATGTAAAGAAGACGATGATGCAACTTTGACTGCTGCGAACATCACAAGCACAGCAACCAAAGACTCTGAGGCAGCAAAAGCCTCACATAAGGATTCGGAGGCTTTTGCCGCTGCTAAACCTTCACAAATAAGACCAAAAGAAAGTATAACAATCACATTTGATCATTTTATTTGATCCTATTAGACATTTTTAGTTAAATTGTCATAATTAGACTCGATATGAATCAGCCAGAAAAGAGTTCCTCGCACCTTGTCCTGCAAAAGGGATACTGAGGCCCCCTTCTGGAGCTGGAATGGGAGCTCACCGGTAGGCGTGTGATAGCAGGGCCTTGGCACATGGGGCTCAGCCAGGCGCAACTCATGTTCTCCTAAATACACTGCAGCTAATGAATGTCAACCCCCTCATTACAAAGTGGTGCCATTCATTCCTCACCAACCACACCCAGCAGGTCAGGGTGAACAGGACCTTGTCTGAACCCTTGACCAGCAACACTGGCTCCCACAAGAGATGTCAGTTCCCCAGTCCCGTTCACCATGTAAACTAATAAATGCACATTTGCATGATATTTTTCCTTCCTAAAATCCGATTAGGTTTTTTTTAGGCTCATTCTAGCGAGAAAAAACTAAATGTTAAAAAAAGAAAAGAAGTCTTACCGACTGTAGTACCGATGCTCCTTTGTCCGATGTAATTATAGAGGAAAAGCTGGAACATGAACAGAAAAAAAACAAGGTTTGTATATCAGTCTACTGTTTGTATGTAACACATACACTACCATTACACTACCATTAAAGAGTTTGGAATCAGCTGTTATATTGATGTTTTTCATCTTTCCTTAATCAATAACTATTTTAACAGGAATCAAAAATAGTATAATTCAGACACCAAATGTATTATTTACAGTTTAAATAGTTTTAGCACCAAAAGAAGAAGAATTATATCATTAAACTTCCATTTGGTCCATGGCCTCTCAGTGTTGCATGAAAGGGGAGAAGAATATTGTTCGAATGTGGATTTTGAATGTTTTCCAGCCAGAAAAGCACAAGTGACTAAGTATTGAGTTTTCCACTTTCTTCTTTATTTATTTTACTGTCAGAGGTTTCTTTGTCTTTTTCTGTCCTTTCAATGTTAGTCTTTTTCAACCGTTATACAATATTTTGTACAAAACAAACCCTCCATACAAAGTAACCTCTATTTGAAAAGAGAACTTTCAAAAAAGCATGAAAGACCATTCAAACATAAAGAGTGGCCCTCTCAGATATCAATCAAGCTTTAGTGGCCGGACATTACAAACTTTTGAATTTTAGCGTGTAACCTTTGGAATCAGGCCAGGGAGCCACTGGTTAAAAGGGTGACCGTACCACCATGAAAATATTTGATTTATTAGATGTCACTCACCATTGGGGCAGCAGTCAGCAACATGACGCAGCAAGTTGTCGCTCTCCCACCCGTGTAGTCAGACACAAGGCCCGCCATAATGCCACCTTTTGACACAAAACACATTTAAGTCAGATCACGTCTTCCTCGCAGCACTGAGATCATCATTAGTTTAACTTTCCTATTTTCTAGTCAAACTAGGATGTAAGGAGGGAACATGTGTAAAGGCTGTTAAAATAAATAAAAACATAAAACCACAAAAACAAAGGATTTCAATCTTTCAATGTAAAAAAAATGTCATCCTTATGTATCACTGGAGACTACATTTTTTTAATCAATTTGGCTGAATATGGAATACATTTTGCGAATGGTGTGAGGTTTATTTTCGAATTTGGGGAGTTCAATCTAAGCTCCTCTAATAAAGTTTTAATAAACGGTTACGCCAAAATACAGACACACAAAAATATCCCCACTGAAACCCAATTAAAATGTGTATTCCACAGCCAGTACAACATTAAATCCTGTCCTATTATATCAGACTTTTAATCTAGAGTCCTGGCATTCATTATTTTCTCATGTTTACCCTCTGGGGTAAATTCATGTTATCTTCCTGGTTTCTACCAGGGGCTGGAATATGGAGCACTGCAGTGTTTCAGTGTTGCGCAATATTCTACAAACTATATTCAAGGTGATCAAACTGCCAAAAAAACATGGTTGCTCATGTGGGGCCCATATTAACATTGCACCTGTAATAAGAACTGGACATGGACCCCCCATATTCTCATTTGTTTATTATTTGTATTGATTGTTAATTATTTTGTTTGTTCACCTGGCATCTGTTTGTTTATCTGTTTATCGGAGGTTTGAATGATGTGAGGTTAATGTCGGTTACATGGATTTAAGTTCAGGCAAAGACATGGGTCAGCTCAGGGGTCCTTTGGGGAAAAGCGAGGGAAAAAGCTGCGCTCGCGCTATTCAGATTGGTCTAGAATAGTATGTAGTGTGGAGCTGATGAGTGTCTTTCTGTACTTTTCAGTGTGTTCGTGTACTGTTGCTCTTGTGAGTAAAGACATTCTTAAAAAAACATGCACGCCTGGATCGCCTGTGTCCAAGTGCGCAACACTCAAATTGAACTGAAAAAATTCAGACATTTAAATTTAACTGACAAAATCTGTGGATGCAATCTGTCCAGAGGGGGGGATTGAAACCAGATAGAAGGCATTGTAAAATAGTTTAATGATTTAAAATCACAATGATATATATTTAAATTTTAACATCAGTAGTGTTTAAAGTTATTGAGTTTATTTAAAAAATATAATTATTAAGGCCATTATTTGCTTCCCTCGAAGACCAAAAGTACACTGCCAAGATGTACATCCATCATATATTTTGTATTTGATGTATTTCTTTCTATTTCTTTTGTCATAAACATTTCGGAAAATTAAATCCTGTCAGATCAAGGGTTATGACTGATCAGTTGAGGCTCAACGCTTACCCACAATTCCTCCTACATCAAACAGTGTTGACATGTCTCCTGCCTCTTTTGCGTCAAAATGTGCTGAAAAGGAAAGAAGAAGAAAAAAAACTTCAATCAACTTTAATTTATGTGGATTAAACTACAATGTATGAAGTATGATATTCTCCTCAATGGAAAACAATTAAGTATGTGTGTAAATACTGACCAACATTGGAGATGTAGAGAGGAAGCCAGTACAGGAAAGTGTAGCTGACCAGCTTGGCGAACAGCAGACAGAGAGAGAACTCCACCACTCCCTGAGTGAGACATGAAAACACCATGAAAACCTTTCATCATCTCAAAATGCCTTAATTATCACAGAGCTATCATTCACAATGAACTGCCCTCCCCCTTTTCTGTCTCCAGTCTCTTTTACTAGGGGTGTAACAATACATCAATCTGGATTGATATATCTGATGAATGATTAACGATCCATTATCACCGATGCAAAGTGAAAACATCAATACGCCTCCTCTTTAAAGATACGCCTTCATTTTTAAAGTTCCCGTGGCATGTCTGTGTCCCCAACTTTCATCCAAGCGCCACTCCTGCCTACAGGACTAATATCGTATCTGGATGAATCTTGTGATTTACACCTCCACCTTTTACATTGAGTCCGCAATACCGCTGAAAAGAAGAGTCCGTTGCTATTTTTCACTGAACCAAACAATGGTGGAGTAACGCTGCTGTGATTTTAGGCCTTCTGGAAGCAGAAGAGGCCTGACGTTTGACACAACGTTGGCCTATAGTGTGTTTGTGCATGTGGTCCCTTCATGCTGGCTGTCCCTTTTACACAGCCATTGCCTCGGCTCCGTCACTACCTTCGAGATATCTGCACACTTAAATCAACGCAGTGTTTCACAGACCTTCATCAGAGCGTACAGGGTTTGTTTGACCGAAAGCTCAAAATAAAGTATAACACTGTATGAATCCAAGTGAGCGGACTTCCTTTCTATCAGTTTGGACTCAGTGGTGCTTCCAGCTGTTATCATCCGGCAATAAAATTAAATACATAAAAGACATTTGGATGGTTAAAAAGAGTTGTCTCCACTCACCGGTATACTGAGAGCTCCAATGAAGCTGATGGCCTCTGTGTGCTCCTCAACAACCTCCACAGGCTCAGCGGTGATGGAACCGTAGGCGTTTCTGTCAACATGGGACGAGTTATTTGCGCTAGGCTCCGTCTCGTCTCCCTCCTTTTCACTCTGAAAACACAAAGAATATGCATGAGTTCAAGCAGTCTACAAATCTCCACCACTAATGTAGAAAAGTAAAGAAATATAATGGGGACCTTTTGATGCTGCTACAGTGTTTATTGATGTTTATAATACGGGTAGATCAAATCAAGCATTCTGATTGGTTGAGAGTGAGTCACGGGGTGTACTTATTCAGCCATAAAGTACTGTACAGCCTGTTTACATTTAGAGCGTTCCATATCAGTGCGCACTTAAAATAACAGGTAGATTTAAATTGCGCGACCGTTAGTTGTCATTTCAAGCTTGACAGTTACCAAACATGTTTCGTGTAAACTTTGATATTTTAGGGGGAATGACTTTTGATGAGAATGTCAGCGGTGAATAATGTATTTGTGGTCGCTGTTCCTGCTGTACAGTCAAACGTTACAATCAGGAGAGCAGAGCAGATAACGCTCTGAGAGCAGACTAGTTAGCGGGGAGTGAGTGCATAAAACCGGAAACTAAGATGAGGAATGAAAAGGGTTTGATCACAAAATCGTGATCATTTCCAGTGAGCGATAATTACGTTGGTAATTTCCCGACGCGAGGCAAGTTCTCTAAACATCATGGAGGAGAAAAATGATGGATAAAAGACGGACAGAAGCAGCGAGAGCACTTTTTTTACATCGGTGGCTGCGTGTCATCCTCCACCCTGCTTTCAACCAGTTTTATAGTCCCGTATGTGCATGGCGGCAACCATACACATGTGCTGAAAGGGAGCTTACTATTACTATTTATAAAGTCACAGGTAACCGTATTATAAAAGCAATAAGGTACGAGAGACAGTATCGTGTCGTCAATAATGTACTGTTCAAGGGTGTTGTTAGGTCCGACGCGCAAACCCTTGAACACTTAAATGTGTATGCTGCTTCAAATAATTATTATTATTATTTAGAGGGTTATTTTTTTCCATTTTATGTTATGCATCTATGTTAATTTGTCCTTATTGTAAAGCACAATGTGCTGCATTTCTGGTGTTAAGCAAATTAAGTTTATTATTATTCAGGATGAATTAGGTCGATAGAAGTTTGTTGCTTTTACTCACATGGTGCTGAGGAGGAGTGCAGTTGACGTGTTCAGGTTCTGAGTAAGAGAGAGGAAAAGATGCAATTGGGACTTAAAAGCAACATTTAGGTTTGACGAGAGATGTAATGTGAAGACAACAAGATAAAACATGTAAGTATGACTAATTCTCAAACTTAAATCTGTACTGAGGGATGAAATTAATAATCAATCTTTTAAATCTAAGCACATCCTCACTTTTTCCCGACATGCACATAATTGTTTTTATTTCATACTTCATAATGTGGAC
Source organism: Taurulus bubalis (assembly GCF_910589615.1). Classification (NCBI taxonomy): domain Eukaryota; kingdom Metazoa; phylum Chordata; class Actinopteri; order Perciformes; family Cottidae; genus Taurulus; species Taurulus bubalis. Next base: position 28,694,901 of record NC_136590.1, on the reverse strand, counting down.
TTCTGCACATTACTCAGTCTATATGTTTGCACATTCCTGCAAACAACTGTACTGTAGCTCTTTGAATTTAAGAAGAGATAATTTAGTCATTTCTTATTATTTATATTTTCTATTGTACATTTTTCCCCAGACAGAGCTAGAGTTTGCTCAGCTTTGAACAAGGCAATTGTACTGTAGGTCAGTTAAACACCACACCTTTAAAGTTACTGCAAAAACATTTGCTTTACAAACAAGTCACACATGATCCTGCACGAGCAGATCTGTCAGGGATTTGTCCGACGGAACAAAAATAAATAAATTTCTTTGGATATAAACCTTCCATGAGGCTTTTTGTCTAATGCACTGTGAGAGAGATAGGTGAGGGTTTCACTGATGAACAGAAACGTACTCTCAACCAGGAAGAAGAAGCACAGGATCCCAGTGGAGGTGATAATGAGTCCGGGGACGATGAAGGACATTCCCCACTGCGAGGACACGAAGGCTCCTGCGATGAGGGAGCCCAAGATGTTTCCCACTGAGGTGTGGGAGTTCCACACACCCATGATGAACCCCCGTCTGATGATCAAACACAAGATCAATTAATCAATTAAGTCGGAAGTCACATTAAAGTAGAAGTTCAACATTCCAGGGAAGACGCTTATTCTCTTTCTGATAGTGGGATTAAGGTCATTATCATGCCTGTGTGTTGAGTACGGAGTATCGTTAGCTGAGCTACATGTGAACATAGCTAGCCTGGCTCCTCCTAAAACCAACAAATCCAGGTTTTTACATTTCTGTTTGTGTGTTAATTAAACAAACAAGACACAATGTGTTAACTGCAAAGTCGTTTCCCCTACGCTTACAGTCTTTATGCTAAACTAAACTAACTCCGCCCAGACTAATGATATTCTCATCAGAATTTAATTATTCCTTCCATGATCAATAATTGATCAACTATCTAATCCTTATGATGTGGGTTTGATGGTCTGAGATAAATCAAACCTAGGTCTGTCAAAACATGAGAAATGTGCATGTGTGACTCAACCAGCTTCAATAGAATAAGCATCTAATGCTGCATAGTCAGCAGGACTGCACGCCCGGTGCACGTCGAGCAGCACTCACTTCCCCTTTCCAAACCAGTTGCCGATACAAGCCACCACTGCAGGCCAACCGGTGGTCTGCATGAGCCCGTTCATGACCTGCAGAATAAAGCAAACAGAGGGAGAAACCAGCCCGTGTTAACCGACTACATCAAAGCCTCTTAACTCTGGTGTAACGATACAAACTCTACTTAAAGAAGGAGAATAAGAGGAGACAAGTGAGCCTTGAGTCTTAACATTCCCACACCAAAGGCACACAGCTGTAGTCATGTGATGCAGCTGTGCGTCATGTGATAGATGTGAGGAAAGCCTGACTAAGCCACCATGAGATCTCTACATCTTTTTAAAGAGAGGAGATGATAAATACTGTCTGTACTGAACCACAGAGCTCACAGTCATCACATCTGCGACGTGGTAAAAGGGTAGTCAATCAAAAGAATAAAGCAGAGATTTCTTGATTGCTTCATGAAGGCGTTGCAGTCTTCAAAATCTCTGGCTTTAATATTGCATATTGATCTCTCTGAAGTCAAAGAGAACCATTCTTTTTCTCACAACTCATACATTTAATGGGTGCAAGTTTGACTTGTTCTCATCTATAGAATGAGTGAAGTTTCTAATTATAGTTTCTGAAACGTTGTTGAATTCACTTGTGGAATTTGACTCCAGGGAATGGTCATGTGATGTTCTGAGGCTCATCTGACACTTCAGAGCTACTAAACAGCATTGCATTCATGAGCCAAGTACAAACTTTAGAGTATACTCCACACACAGAGATCAGTTAGTGCGGTTTCAACAGAATTGCCAAGGTTAAGAAGAAAAAAAAGAAGAAAGAGACTGTGACAGGTGGATGAGCCGCCTTCTGAAAAGTTAATGTATATTGTTTGGCAGTTGTGTTAAAATGTTTAATATCAGCGCAAATGGAATATCTTTGGGTTTTAAAATGTTGATAGCAAACGCTATTTGCAGACAGCACCCTGAGCTCTGGGGAATTGTGGCAGCCATTTGTTTGACTCTTTGTTTGACATTTTAGAGACTAAACGAGGAGAAACGGCAAAATAACAATTGTTGCAATTGCAGCATCATTACTCTACATGGGAAGGGAAAGTAGCTTGTGTCCAAAACTGGTTTCTTCACTTGTCCCATCTCTCACGTGACCTAAACCTGCACAATAGACAAAGGGACTTAAAAAAAAGACTGAAGTGAAACAAAACTCTTGTGACTGTGTCTTAACTTGTACTGAGTGTGCACACTGAGACCAACATTAATTTACTTTGGAGTCAAGGACTACCAATAAAGCCTGCCGTGTGTGTGTGTGTGTGTGTGTCATGTGCGTATGTGTGTGTGTCGTGTGCGTGTGTGTGTGTGTGTGTGTGTGTGTGTGTGTGTGTGTGTGTGTGTGTGTGTGTGTGTCTTGGTATGGGTGTACATTTGTTGATGAGTCAGCAATAAACAGCTCATCTGATCTCTGCGCTACCCTCTTTCTTCCCTAATATGAGTTTCATGCAGTAGGCCTGCCTGCCAAAATGGATGAAACTTTGTTTAGCTAGTCAAAGACAGTGAGACAGGATGTAAACCTGTTTGCAAATTACAAGCAGATATTTTGCTACACAAGTACGACACTAAATTGTTCAGGGAATAGTGGAAACATTTCAGATGGAGAAATGAGATTTGGACACAAACAGAAATGTAAAAAAGTCCATTTGAAAAGAGTTATGGTCTGTGACTATTTTTGTGCCGAACAGTTTATCCATCCATGCAGAACTTCTGGGCAACGTATCCAACTATAGTGTGGGTTCACAGATATGGTCAGAGACCATAGCTGTTGATCTCTGCAAAGGCATGATAGTACCAAAACTGGCAACCTCACTCCATCGAGTCACTGGGTCCAGATGTTGTTCACCAAGAACTTGTTATACCAAGTATCTTAACCCTAAAGCCACAAACAGTCGCTTTTATATTTCAGTTTGTGTGCGGCTTAAAAAAAACAGGTTCCACTGATTCTAATTCAGAAAATGTCACGGTAATGCGGAAGTTAGATTTATCGATTTGTTGAGTGCAAACTCTGTCCTGATAATGGCTTTAGAGGAAAGGTCAGGGGGTTATCTGTGTTTAAAACCGGTCAGGGAACAAAAGAAAGTGTACGGCTTGGGGATATTGTGTCTTTACCTGGATGGCGGCATAGTACCCTAATGAGTGGATGTTCAAGTAGAAGCCGAGGCCAAACAGACATGTGAACAATCCACTCATCACCATCCCAAAACTCAGGTAGTACCGCAGAGGCAGGCGCTCTCCAAAGATCCCACTGTCAACACAAGAAATGAGTATAACTCAACAAAGCACAAACACACAGAAAGATGATGATGTCTGCAGGCAACGGCACATACGAACCTAAAAAACATGCCAAAGGCATAGGCAACCAGAAAGGAGTTATCCAAGACCCCAAACAGTGTCTGGTAGTTGTCCTGGCCTAGAGGGGCGACACAAATTAAACTATGAGCTTTCTCCATGTCATCATTTAGAAATATGGTTTCAGTTGGAGTTGTACAGCATCAAGCGCCCCTAGCAGGTTTCCACACACCAACACGGCCACTTGTGTTCACAGAAACGCACATCTGAGCCAGGAACTTAAACTGGGAATTGAACCCCTGATCACTGAGATGACCGGAGAGTCTGCAAAAAATGTTGGTGCAGAACTTGCAGGGTTGACATCATATTACGTAGAAAGACGGTGGACGAAAGTAAATGTGGAGTAATGTTAAGAAACGCTTGATTGATTAACGTATTGCATATACTTTTTTTGCTAGCATGTCATTCGTGATACAAGTAAGAAAAGTCATTAACAAGTCAGGTAAAGCAATATTTGAGTGGTTTTAGGCAACAAGTCTGGGACCAAATTACAGAACGTCAACAAGCGTTTTTTTAGTAATGCATATTACCCGTTTTGAATATACTTTACTTTTTCTATAGTACACACTCCCAATTTCCCAGTCCAGTGCTAGTCTGCATTATCTACTCATAAGTGAAGTGTCAAAGTTGGGAACAAATAGAGGACTTACCAAAGGGCGCCCAGTCACACCAAGTAGCATTGTTGGTTATGTTAAGGTCTGCAGGCCGAACAACTGAGGAACAGTTTCTGTGCAGCTCACTCTGATTATACAGAAACACATAACAGGAAGCAGGTGAAACGACCCACATACATCTCTCACAGACACGCTAGATATGTTTAGATATTGGTATTGTCATACAGGGGCTGCAGGAACTTGTGAGTGCAGACATCTGAGGAAATCTGAGGACAGTTGCCTTTATTTAATGTAGAAATTGTGTAAATCATTGTCTTTGATGAAAATAATCTGTATTATTAAAAGGACCATACCACTGCTGCATGTTCTTAGATGATTGACTTAAAAAACTAAGATCCAAAATCTAAACAATCAAATTCTTTCTAAGCATCTATAGAAATGGCTGTAGATGAGGTATATATGAGATCAAAAGCATGAATAATGTACAATAAGTGTCTGGTATTATCTGTAACATGGGTCCAGAAAATTCACACAAACAAATGTTTAGCCATAAATAACTGAATGCAACAAGTGAACCAGGTGAAAACAATCCTCTTTTAAAAGAGAACTGCATCATAAGAGTGAGAGACTTAATTGACGACATTTGCATGAGACAGAAAATCTTCAATTGTGAAGATAAAGATTTTGTCTAACTCTCCGAAGAAAATGTTTGATGTTTTCAACTGTTAATTGATCTTCTTTCTAATCCTTTATTTTGTTCTTTATTGAGTATAGAGGAAGGGATTATGTAGAAGCCAATGTGATTTCCTTGAAGGGGCCCCAGCGAGCGTCTCACAGGCAGCTTTTTACCCCTGACCCAGACTTGTCACGTTCCTGCAAAGAGCCTGTCGATAAGAAGGAATTGAATTGTCACAGTTACCTTAACAATGCTGATAGGTTTCCGTGAAAGATGGTATGCCGTGTAGAAGAGGAAGGTGAGGGCAAGAGTGAAACCGCGATACCTGCAACACAAAAAAAGATGACATAATAAAGATGTGGGGGCAAAGTCTTTCTGATAAGACAATACAAATTTATGGAAAAGTTATAACTAATAAAACTGCACATTGCGACGCAAAATAAGAAATAAGGCAAACATGGCGATTTATGTGAAATGATTTTGCTTGTTAATCTTTTTTTTTTAAATGACGTGAAGGATTGGTCATAAAACAACAGTTTTTATATAAATACAAAATAACACAAAAATAAGCAATGTTTACATGCTGAAAACTTTCAAGAAGCTTTTAAAATGCAATGCATTGGTAAAGAATATACCAGTCATCCCTATCTATTTATTTTGTAAACACAAAGATTAGAGAAAAGTATTACAGATTTTTGTTTAATTTTGTTTTTGTCCTCTTTTCTACTCGATTAATCATCTTATGACCCTTCAGGTTTATCTTGTGACCCTTTTGGAGGAGACTGAATGTTACGTAAAGATTAGTTAATCAGTATTTTATGAATAATGTATCAGCCAAAGGGGCCAGTTTACTTTTGATACTTCAATTACTACAACATAAACTACATTTAGCTGACACAATCATTCTGTACTTCGAGTGTAATGACTCTTCAATGTCTGCTTTCTTTAGCGTTTATTATGTGTTTATTATCACATGCACTAGAAAGATGGCAAGGCATTGAGAGTTTCAATTACACAAACCATTCATTACTCATAAGTATTTTTGCAACAAACACGCCGCTAGAAATACTACTGAAAGAATAACAAGTGTAAAAGCACAGGTACAACCTTTAGTTGAAGTACTCTGACTATTTTGATAATTGATTAATCTTTGCAATCAATTTTCAAGCAACATTTGCAAACACTTGATGGTTAGATTCTTAAATATGTGGATTTGATGCTTTTTCGTGTTTTTTGTGTAACAATATTGTAAATTAAAAAAATATGAGTTTGGAACTGTTGGTTGAGAAAAAAAAAGAAGTAATTTGAAGGCTTCCATTTTGGCAAATATAGAGATAAGAGATAAGAAAAGCAACTATTTGCAGCCCTACTCAGATGATCTCATAATGATGAGAGTTCCATTATTCGGGCTGAGAAATAGTAAGTCATAGTCACAAAATACAAAGTCATTATTTAGTCATAATATATATTTTTATCAATCTTACTTTTTCATTTGTCTTAATTTTTGTCTTTGTTTACTAAACTGCTGGACCATTGGGTCTTGATTGCTATAAATCAAAACACAAAGGAAATAAAAGATCCCCACATTGAAAAGAGATATAAGACACAGAGGTTATTAGAATAACGTGTCCCTGGTATTTTCCCAAATTCCTTGAATTCTGGATTTTTTTGTCGATGACCGTATCGATTCGTTAAAGTTCAAAACTGTGTTGATAAGAGAGGGGACTCTGCATTTGTGTTGTTTTTAATGGAGTTCTGCGTGTTTTCCGATGCTCACATCACAACCCAAACGTGTGTTGGACATATATGGAAAACAAGCGGTATAACGCGTTTGTAACCGGCAGCAGCACATATGAGTGTAGGTATTTAGATAGTAAACACTGGGTTTACAATAAACCATTTCAAATTCACAGAATGTGCTGATCGAGCCAATCATTCACAGCAAAAACGGGGGGGAGATAACGCAACATAACGACCCAACAGTTGTAACCAAGACGCCATTAATTAACCGGCTTGTTTTTGGAGGACAATAGGAATGAACGATAATGGAAACTTACCAACTATCTCGAGAAAAGGACGTGATTAATCGTATCCCGGGAGCCAGGGGCGACTTCATTGTTCGATCAAACTGGTGTCAAACTTTAACAGCAAAAAAACCACTCAGATTCTAGGCATGTCCTCAGGAGAGCAGACGGCTGGGATCGGACAATAAAAAAAAAAGGCACCGCTGGAATGTTTGCAGCCAACTTACCGGGTATTTTATGATTGGGTTGTTATCGGACCCGGGACCACGGGCTCTTGTTTTGTTCTGCTAACTGAAAGAATAAAGCAACCACCGCGCAGCTTCTTGGTGCGTAAACATCCAGTTCTCCATTCTGTGCCGGCTACGACTTTATATTACGCGCGGGAGCCAGCCTACCTCCACGTGTAGGTTCAGAAAAGAAGGCGTCCGTTGTGATAAAAATAATATTATTGATAGCCTATAAATATGTTATTCCGTAAGATTTTCCAGACGGGAGACTGTCGGCGGCCATGTGATCACCCCCCACTGACGTCACAGGAAACAGCTGAGTGTGATGAGGGAGAGGTTGATGCTCCCCTAGTGGTTCTCAACATCGGAACGTTATAATAACATAAACAACAATAATAACAGTAATACAAAAAATATAAACCATAATAATAATAATAATAACAACAACAACAACAACAAAGAACTATATACCTTTCCAAAACAAGGGTTACATTGTGCTTTATGGGGTAGGTAAAAAAAACATAATCATGCATGTACATTCAATTATGGATTAATCAGCCCAGCAGAATATAAATTAATTTAAATGGTCTCCATCTTTAACAGCTGCAACATTAAAGTGAACACATTAATGGGTCAATCATTTGAATCCAATAATATAATAGATATTATTCTGAAATGGCTGGCTCCTTCTGCATAATGAGTACTACTACTTTTAGTATATTTTGATGCCAACCGTTTTTACTCTTACTATAGCAAACATTTTTAATGAAGGAATTTCACTAGGGTGTGGTTATATTCTGACTAAAGTAAAAGATGTCTTCTTCTGCTACTTAAAAATGTTCGCTGACAGTGTTTTACTAATATATGACATTTTTGTATTAATATTACTGCTGCATTTGTTGGTCACATTTTACGGCTCTTAATATTGCTGTGCTTATTTTAACTCATTATTATTGTTATTTAATATACAGCAATGCTTCTTCATATTCTATATAATTATCATATGATATGAGATATTTCTCAATACATAAAGGAGCATTTCTTTAAATTCAATTAATTTCAATTCATCAGACATTTTCCTTGTTGAATTGTATTTTATTATACAGAGAGGTTTTTGTTATTTAGCCATGATATAAATAGGGTGGACAAAACAAAAGAAACACCCTATAATTCAGTTAAGAGTGTCAATTAAATGAATGCCCGGCCACAAAAGCCAAACTTGTGAGGTATGTGTATGATATTTTTAATAGATTTAATAAACAAAATGTGATTCTGAGAATTTACATCTGTGTCTTCTGCTGCCAATCTAATAGTTTTATCAACAGCAAACAAAATACTCAGAGCAAATGCAAAGCAATGACAAGATTCTGCTTAAAAATGAAACTAATCCATTTGAATTAGTCATTCTCTAACCTGTAAATAAGTTTAAATCCTCATCAAAATGAATATGGTTAAAGCAGAACATCGGTAAATGCATCTGTATTTATCTAGTGGATCACCAAAGTCTTTAAGATACATAATCTCTGAGCCATCAATGTCTTTACTAAATTTTGCGCCTAACCACCCGGTAGATGTTGAGATATTGGGTCCGGTGGTGGCAATAGATGAAAAGTCTGGAATCACCCAAGTCAGTTGCATTTATCTTGTGGAAAACATGAATGCCAAAACAATTTGTCATTGCAATCCATCTCATATTTACACATATATACACAACCTGGACGGATATAAAACTGATATCGATCTTCTCATCGGACTCCGGGTTTGACAACGCGCTGAATTTCCAAAACTGTTGGACTGTTCTTTTAAACACACAGGAGGAAGTTCAGTTCATCAGCTTCCTTTACTGCAACTCCAAACTCAACATTGTTGAATGTAATGCCTTTGCATACGCTGTGGAGGATAAAAATGCTACCGTCAGTGTTTTCCATGTTTTCATGTATTGTCCTACTAAAACTCAGCGGGGGGAGGGGGCGGTGTCTGTGAGGCCGGTGTGCAGCACATACCTTTCGGATTGTTGTAGAACACACAGTTGTTAGCGCAGGTGTCGGGGTGGGAGTCCCAGAAAGATGATGCGCAGAAGCAGAGAGGAGGCGGCTCCGGCTTACCCTGAGACAGTCGCTCCTTCATCTGAGCTCTGAGAGCCTCAATGAACCTGTCGAGAGTTACAATCAGCCTATTCATCGGCTTTGCCGAGGCATTTACACTTATTTGAGCCATAGTTCACTGTACTGAACTTTATAATACGGGTAGATGAACTCAAGCATTCTGATTGGTTGAGAATGTACTGTACACCTGTTTACATTTACCTGAGCGTTCAATATCAGTGCGACCGTTAGTTGTCATTTCAAGCTTGACAGTTACCAAACATGCGATCTAGCCACAATAAAGGCCTCACTGATCCGACCACACGAGAGGGTCTAGTTAGAAAAGTCTGGTTCGATATCCAACTGCACTTTGGGCAACGAGGGAAGGAGGGTAACCACCAGCTAACCACAGGGTCATTCGCTGTTTTCGCTGATGAGAATGGACAGATGTATGCCAGCATGACATTCAATGAGGAGACAAAGAATCATAAAGATCCACAGGAGCGCAAGAAGGACAGTCGGCATGGCTACATGTATTCTCTTCCAGGAAACCCCCCCTGTCGCCTCCTTGGAAGAGTATTTGTCACACCTACCCCCCAACGCATCTGCACCCAAAGAAAAGCGCGGCCGCTTCGGATGACAGTAAATTAAATATGATTTTATCGAAAGTGTCCCATTGTCATTTTTGTTATTTTAATGGCAACTTTTAAAAAATGAGCAATGTGAATGAATGAGATGGTGCGAGATCTAGCAAGGCTAACAAACGTGACGTTCCCAAAGCTGTTTGTCTGTTGCATACCAACAGACAAACCTACAGGGACCATTTTCTCTAGGCTACTGAAATACGATACACAACATTTGGTGGCTACAACTATTTTGTGCTGAAAGGCAGCTTACTGTTTACTTACTATTTATAATGTCGCAGGCAACGGTATTATAAAAGCAATAAGGTATTCGAGGCAGTACTGTATCGTCCATAATGTACTGTTCAAGGGTGTTGTTAGGCCCGACGCGTAGCGGAGGGTCGGCAAAAATGTATTCATCTTCTCTGTGTCACAGTAATAACAGATTTTCAGCATTAAAAAAGACTAGTTTACCCCAAAACAAGATGAATTCATACTCAAGTGACATCACTTTATCAGACTTATCCAAGCTTCCTGTGGAGCACCAAAGGTTTTACACTACTTTTTTTCACAAATGCACTATTACTCCCCAAGACCTCTAAACCAACTTCCATGTGTAAAATGAGTAGAGTTTGCCTTTTAGTCTTCATTAATTACCTTGAAGCTACTTTCCCTTTCTCCTTTCTTTTCCTTCTCTGCAGCTGCACATCTCTCTCCTCCTCAAGTTTCAGACGCTCCAGAATCAGCAGCTCTCGCTCCTCCAGCTTCTGTCTGGCCTCCCCGAGCCGCCGAACTCTCTCCAACTTCCTCTCTTCCTCCAGACGAATCTGTTCTTTCTCAACTTTGATCCTTCAGTGGAGACGGGGCCAAATTAGAGGAGACTAAGGCGAAATAATCCCTTGTAATTTGTATTCATGACACTATTTTAGTTAGTCTAAACATTGAAAGAGTATTGAGGCATATTTGGGCAAAATAAAGGATATATTCGAAAAAGATTTCACCAGTGTTTTGCGTTATAAATTACTTCAAGCTGATGAAAAACATGCAACAGCTATCAAAAGGTAAAGATTGTTGGTACTTGTTGTTGATTTATTCTAATCACACCAATAGGAGGAAGTGATTCAAGAGAAACTACTGTGGCCTCGTCACCTTGCCGTCCTCTTCAGGTGTTTCCTGTTCTGTTTGTTCTCCTTCACTTGCTCTCTCTCGATTTTCATGTACAGACGACGGTGCATCAGGAACTGAGACTGACGCTGCAGAGAGAGAGAGAGAGAGAGAGAGAGAGAGAGAGAGAGAGAGAGAGAGAGAGAGAGAGAGAGAGAGAGAGAGAGAGAGAGAGAGAGAGATGCTATTTGTAACATTTGATCTGACAGTACAGGGCTTCCAACCCGTCAAGTCAAAGCTTCATGCACATGTCTGACGATGTCTACCTGTCTTTTCAGTTCCTCTTGGTCAGTCAGCGGCCACAGGGCCTGTGAGACTCTGGCTATGGACTTGAAAGCAGGAGGCTGTGATGTCTCAGAATCCCATCGCATAGGTCCATTCACCTGAAACAAACACACAGTCAAAATCTTCAAGCTCGGCACAAGTCTGGTGATATTCTATATTGCGGTTTATGATGGTAAAGATTAGGATTACCACGGCCGGGGTTTAGATCAGACACAATAAACCTGATCGCTCAAGCATTTACATTCTTATAAATCTGCGTCAAAGTTTGGGTGCAGATAAATTAATCCAGGCATCAACTGCATAGTTTATTGTTGTTGTTCCTTGTTAGTATCCTAGACATGTAGAGAACTACAAGGCCTTAGAGGGAAATGGAAGTTCTAGGAATATATAACCATCAACCTTGTTCACTGCCATCATGTCATCCGTCATGTGGTGAAGTGAAAGATCCCAACTTGTACCGTAAACTCTGGTATTATGGATCATGTCCCAGTTATGCTCTCGTAATTACATTCTGTCAGCTGTTTGGAGGCAGTATCAAGGTCATAACGTTTGAGCTATTTTGGTTTACGAGTTGATGAGAGCCACCTGAAAACAGTGTTTGCTACTTTTTAGGTGCTGCGCTGCTGGGCTGTCTCAAGGACTCATATTCCCCTGAACTGGGACACAACTACTCTTCATAACTCACATGACATCTGGTCTATCAGTGCTCTTAAGATCTGATGACAAATTATTTGGCCATACAAAATGCTGAGTTTGGCGATGAAAGAACTTTCAACTTTACAGATGTTCACTAACTTGAAGCTGGTCAGACTTCTCATCTGCTATAAAGTTACAAAGTGTTGATACAACTCAAAGTTTGAGGAACAAACTTGTCTTATGTCCAAATATCAAACTTGAAAATATCTATATCTCTTTGTTTTTTTTAGACTTTATTTGTTTACAATTTGGCAAATAGGTTCCAAGTCAGCTGTATTAGCTGTATGAATATTGTAAGTACTTTGAGAGCAATTAAAATCAAATTCCATGAATGTGCATACATACTATAAAGCTGATTCTGATAAGTAAGCAGAGGTACAGATAATTGGTAGAATACTTTTGATTGAGGAAAAACTCTCAGGAAACTATGATTACGAGGCCAAATCTGAAGTTGTGTTTGATTTCCAAACAGATTTAGGAATGCAAAACCGGAACCACTAAAAAGAACAAAAAAAACAAAAAGAAAGAGGGAGTTTTTCTGATCCAAACAGAATGCATACAGCATAAAGTCTGCTTGTGAAAATGTGCAACTGTTGCACTGTGGGTATTCATTAACCTTCTGCTGAACGAGGGGACATTCATGTTGACTAGTGAAGAGATGATCCTCATTCTTTTCTTCATCCTGAACATCATCCTCCTTCTGCTCTTCCACTTCCTGTTCTGGTTTTAGCACATGAGTTCCAGCTTTCTGTTGGGTGCAGAAGAAAATGTGTTTTATTAAACACTGGCTGTGCAAGAAAACACACACAAACAAGTATGTTTCTAAATAATGTATTTCTAAAAGAGGAAGAGGGGTGAGACACAGACACTCACATGTCTGGTTGGAGAGATGTTCCATTCGCCTCCGGGAAGGTCTGACGCCATTTCCCCATGCGGGACCATCCGACAGGCGGCCAGTCTGAGTCTGACCTGCCTCATGCCTCCTCTAGACTGGAAAACCATGGGAATAAATGATCCGGCAGATTAATCACGGTCACATTATTCAATCACTCACACAAGGAAACAATGCAATCATTCTGACCGCCAAAGAAAACACACCTTGCACAATGTACTGAACAAATGTGTACAGTGTGAAAGATTTTTTTAGGCCAATGCAAATACTGATATTCAAAGTTCAAAATACATAAAACAATGAAAAGTTTTAAAAAGGAGGGTTAGGGTTAGAAAAATGTGGTTGTTTTAGAACTGTGACCAAGATTGAAGCAGTGTGAGACATTTCACAGTTTAAGTATTCCCCAGTGCCCTCTGGTTGCCACAAAGGTAAAACCATAGAAATAGAATGAGTGTAGAACTGACGTTGAACTGTTTGGCGTATTAATTTGAAGAATTCTAAATCAAATGAAGATTGTCGTTAGTTGTTATAGTAAAAACACATCAGTTAGGCCGTAAAGTGTGTCACCTAATCCGGCAGCGGAAGACAGCCGGCACTCCATGCATACACTCAGTAGACGCAGGCATTGATACATTCACGCAAGTGGGTTTAGAGTGAATTTAGGGAAGTTGGCGCGCTACGGTCTTTGCAATGGCAATAATACACATAAAAAATGCCACTGCTCTGACCATCCTGCAATGTTGATTTTAACAGGAATGTCTGTTCTACTCTCATTCTATTTCCATGGGTAACACTTTAGTGTATATTATGATATTAATTTATGTGGGGAACACCAATTATTAAAATACAAATCAGTGACAGAAAGAAAAGTATTCAATTGATAAAGCCAAGTACCTGTTCAGTACAGTTTTCTGGAAAGTGCACACATCAAATCAGTAAACAAAACAGAGATTTCTTTCATACAACTTCTATAATTGAATAATATAATACCCTCTGACCTGGTGAGAGCTCCTCTCACTCACCCTCTGTTGTGCAGCACCTCCCGTAGACATTGGCCTCTCCCCAGCAGACACATGCTGGGTCAAGACCTGATGCTGCTGTTGTGGGGTTCTCCTGTCAGGTTTTACCTGGACATAAACACACTTTTACAATAAGCTCAATCAAGCTGGAACAACAGCAGTACGGGCAAACAGGGGGCTCAGTCATGCTTCATACTGTGGAGTGCCAAAACAATTAGTGGATTATTTGATTAGTAAGTCAGACAACAAAGCAATAATCAACAGTATTAATAACATGAGGCTTTTTCCCTTTTCTCTGTTTGTATCATTGTAGACTGAATGCCTTGAAGCTTTAAACAGTTGGTTGGATAAGGTAACACAGACAAATTATGTAAATAACTGTTATTCAATGTGGAAAATACTCAAACGTGTGTGAAAACACTCCCTGATCCCTTTTTTGATTTTTAGGAGTTCATACTACTTCACTACTACTTCATTACTACACTGTCAGTGACAAACACGGTATCTTTACCATTGAGTCCGGCTGGTGCTGCTGTCTCTTCTTGCTGACTTGTGCTTGTTGTGCCACACGATGGCGTACTTCATCTTGAAATCGTTGAAGACCCTCTTCAGTCTCCCTCCTTTTCTCTGACTGGATCTCCTCGGTTAGCAAAGCCAGAGCCTAAACCAAAACATGTTTGGATTATTTCAGGAAATATCCGAAATCTAAAGTCATGTGAACTTTCCATATCAGCCCATCAAATTGGAGCTGCAACATCAGTAGATAAATCAATTAATTCGACGACTAATTGATTATTGTTGAATCATTTAACTACTTATTTTAAAAAACAAAAGCCCCTAAATGTACCGGTTTCAGCTTCTTAAGTGATAATATTTGTTGATTCTCCCGTCTTCTTTAATAAACTTATTGGGGTCTGGAATGTTTGTCTGACAAAGTAAGCAAATGAATATGTGAAATTAGGCTTTTGATGATTGTGATGGACATTTATAAATATTTGTGAAAGTTTTGGGACCAAATAAAATAATCTATCAATAACAAAAAGAATAATTATCATTTGTATTTTCTGTTGTTGGAGTTTAATATTAGCAGATATCTGTATTGGTGTAACGTTACATGTTTGCACATTTAATCAAGTACTCAATTATGAGGTATTTGTAGTCTGATTGAGCATTTCCATCTCACACTCGATTTGAAGGAAATATTTGAAATATTGTACTTTTTACAGCACTAGATTAATTTATTTTCTATGGTTATCTTTCACTTGGTAAAGATTAGCAATAAAAAATATCAATCAACTAATTGGTTATGTTGTATTACTGTACATTTAGTTGCCCAGCAGTAACTTTATAACAAAGTATAGAGCAGTATATTGTATACAGTAATTCAAATGAATGAATGAACATTATTGCATCACTAACTACAAACCAGTGATAACATATCTGCTATGTGATGAGTGCTTATTAAGTATATTTTGATGCGGATACTTATGTACTTTTTACTTGAGTGCGATTGTGATGCAGGACCTTTACCTGTAACCACGTATGTTTACACTGTAGTACTGCTATTCTTACTCAAGTAAAACATTATAATACTTCTTCCAACCACTGGTGAACGATCATTGTATCACTAAGCGACTCACCCACGGGTGCTCCAAGTCTTGTCCGCCTTCCACCCAGGCTCCCACCGCCACCACCGCCGGGTTCCTCTCGGCAAGCACCTTGCTGGCACCTCTGGGTGCTTGGTGCTCCTTACTCCGGCTCATAGAGACTTTGCACCTGCAGCGTGTAGAAGTTACAAGGCGGCTGGCACTCATTGTTTACGTTAGCCTCGTTAGCCCGACGATAACCCGCCTCTTTGGATATCTTCTCCAGTTGGCGTAGTTTTCCGTTGACGTTATTTCCGTTGACGTGATGGGACCGCGGGTCTGTCGGCAGCACAACACGCATATATTTGAGCGGTCGAATAAATACAACATTAATGAACTTAACGTGTTTATGTGTTGACAGTACAATGCCAACCGGTTTGTTTGAGTTTCACTCACTTCGTCTTCTTTGAATTTCCGGCGTTGGAAAAAGAGCTGGCGCATTACTGCCCCCATCCGGACAGAAATATATCTACCTATTGCTATATGTAATGTATGTTAAGAATAAGTTACACCCCAGCTGAAACACTAAAGTGATTAAAGTAGCATCAATACGGCAATAATATAATCATAACAATTTAATATAATACACATTATTTAAAAATGGGATAGCATCCATATGAAGAACTTAATTAGTATGTGTGTACAAGCTGTGAAAACCAATTTCCTCTGACAGAGGACAACACATTATCTATTCATCTCTTACTTTTGGTACTTAAAGACTATTTTAATGGTAATGTTTTTGTACTTTTACTACAGTAAAATATTGAAAGCAGGGTTTTTACTTTGAGTATATCCACACAATTGCTACGTAAGTAAAAGCTTCCACCACTGCCAGCTCCTCATATACGCAGCAGGCAGAGTGAACAGTTGAGTTTAGACTCAGGGTATTTGTAAAAGGTCTCAGCAAAAATAAATATTTATTTTTATTCTCTCTCTATTTTCGGTAGTCTTTGTTATGTTTGGTCTTCAGTTTAGTCAGACCATCTGCATCTGCATATAAGTTGCACTGGGTTAGTTAAGGTTTTGACTTGAGAATACCTCTTTTTGTGCCGGAGCATTTGGACAACCAAACACAGTAGCGATGCAAACTTTTATATATATATATATATATATATATATATATATATATATATATATATATATATATATATATATATATATGTTAAAGGAGCCCAGTCCTATACCTGGGCTACAGAGGTGTTTTTCCCTTCGGGTATGTCTGGCTGACGCTCTATATGATGTGCCTCGATCAACAGTGTTCCTTTGTCCTCTTTTAGTGATCCACGACAAGTTGTATCGAGTAAGATGATTTATTGTCTTTCAATTAGGACATGGATAGGCTTCCTAGTTGCCTAACAATTACCCTTTCCCAACAGTACTGTCGAAGCGGTCAAAACCTTTTGCCCTTTTCGCCTTCAGAACTGCCTTAATTCTACGTGGCATTGATTCAACAAGGTGCTGAAAGCATTCTTTAGAAATGTTGATAGGATAGCATCTTGCAGATGATGGAGATTTGTGGGATGCACATCCAGGGCACGAAGCTCCCGTTCCACCACATCCCAAAGATGCTCTATTGGGTTGAGATCTGGTGACTGTGGGGGCCATTTTAGTACAGTGAACTCATTGTCATGTTCAAGAAACCAATTAGAAATGATTCGAGCTTTGTGACATGGTGCATTATCCTGCTGGAAGTAGCCATCAGAGGATGGCTACATGGTGGCCATAAAGGGATGGACATGGTCAGAAACAATGCTCAGGTAAGCCGTGGCATTTAAACTAGGGCTGCAACTAACGATTATTTTAATAATCGATTAATCGGTTGATTATTTTTCCGATTAATCGATGAATCGGATAAAAAAATGTTTTTATCAAAAAAGCGTTCATTTCCAACCCTTTATTCAAAAACAGAAGTGACAGTGCAAAACATCTTCAGAAAGTGCACAAACAGGTTGCTCCTTGAACATCCCTGAGCTGTTAATTAAAACAATAAAATGGACAAACACTAAAAACATACACATGTATGCTTCATATCTGCCAAATGTGAGCCCTTTTTACTGTAATTGATCCCTCCAGAGGCTGCATTTAGCATACCCTGCTTTATCAATATGTATGAAATACTGGGACAGAGGGAAGCTGTATTGCTCCATATAGAGCGTCCTCTTCCTTAAACTCTTTCATTCTGGGTCTCTTATGACCACGACGTCACGTTGTTGGCTAAGCCCAACTACGGGATTTGCTTCATTCTACTTTGAGTAAAAAAAAAAAATTTTTTAAAAAAACCTGCAGCCAGATCCGCCGGTGTGCCGGTTTAACGTTAACGAGTGACAGCGTGAACTGAACCAGACCGGGGGGTGACGGCATGTTTCATCACGTTACGGTTTTTTACAAGCAAGACTGAAATGTAACGGAACATAACGTAACTTTAACGACAATACACAACCAAACACGTTAGCTAACGCGATAGCAAGCTGGCTAGCTTCCATTAACAACAAGTTTGAGGAACATGAAGACGCTGATTGGCCAAGACTCGACTTGTCAAAGATCTTCTATTTTTGAGAACATCACGACCTCAGCTTTTGTCGTGTCTCACTCCAATCTCAGAAACGCTGGCCGGCCAGTTGCTCTGCTGCGCTTTTTTTTCTTCTCCGCGACTTATTGCCCGGCGTAATAATCGCGCGACACAACGAATCGATAATGAAATTCGTTGCCAACACTTTTGATAATCGATTTTATCGATTCGTTGTTGCAGCCCTAATTTACACGATGCCCAATTGGCACTAAGGGGCCTAAAGTGTGCCAAGAAAACATCCCCCACACCATTACTCCACCACCACCAGCCTGCACAGTGGTAACAAGGCATGATGGATCCACGTTCTCATTCTGTTTACGCCAAATTCTGACTCTACCATCTGAATGTCTCAACAGAAATCGAGACTCATCAGACCAGGCAACATTTTTCCAGTCTTCAAATGTCCAATTTTGGTGAGCTCTTGCAAACTGTAGCCTCTTTTTCCTATTTGTAGTGGAGATGAGTGGTACCCGGTGGGGTCTTCTGCTGTTGTAGCCCATCCGCCTCAAGGTTGTGCGTGTTGTGGCTTCACAAATGCTTTGCTGCATACCTCGGTTGTAACGAGTGGTTATTTCAGTCAAAGTTGCTCTTCTATCAGCTTGAATCAGTCGGCCGTTTCTCCTCTGACCTCTAGCATCAACAAGGCATTTTCGCCCACAGGACTGCCGCATACTGGATGTTTTTCCCTTTTCACACAATTCTTTGTAAACCCTAGAAATGGTTGTGCGTGAAAATCCCAGTAACTGAGCAGAACCATGCCATTTCTTTCCTATTCTGACATTCAGTTTGGAGTTCAGGAGATGTTCTTGACCGGGACCACACCCCTAAATGCATTGAAGCAACTGCCATGTGATTGGTTGATTAGATAATTGCATTAATGACACATTGAACAGGTGTTCCTAATAATCTTTTAGGTGAGTGTGTATGTATGTATATATATATATATATTTTGATACATCATTCTTTTTTAATTCAGAAATCAGTGGGATACAAACACGATGCAATGTGGATTTAAAGTCTTTAGTTTTACTTTATAGTTTTTTTTTTTTTTGCTGTGTTGAACCGTTTGTCTACTTGTTCATTAAATCAACTGACAAATTGATAACCTGTTATTTTCTGGATAAAAAAACATCTTCATAATGAAAAGAGGGGAGAGGTTTACAGAGATATTGCATGATGCAGGCACACTGTAGCTCCCTTTCAGAATACATTGGATTAATTTGCTAATCAGAAATTTGTCAGGATTATAATTCTCCTTTTTTTGGAAACTAATGGGACTCCTTATCTTGAGGGCAGGAGAACACAATTAATATAGTAACTCATTAAACTACAGACATTTACACAAAGACTTTCTTTACTTAATTTATTACAAAATGACAGTAAAACAGTAAAATAAAATAAACTTGCACTGCACAGAGTGCAACATAGCCATTTTTAGATGTAAAGATTACTCTGGATGTTGGTGGATCTGACAAACTTGCGTAGGACGTCTGTGGTTGGAGACGGGTCCAACTGTGGAGAGAAAGAGAAAGTGGGAGATCAAAATGTTAAAAAGGAGAACAGGGAAACACTGCAGATGCAGTTTAGTCATACTCAGATCTTTAATCGCCCCCTAGATGGAAATAGAAAAGCAGCTCACCTGTATCGACTTGCCGAGCTTGGTTAGTGCAGGTTTGAAGGTCTCCATGGTGACAGAGTCAGGGCCGGTGACGTCACTGTAACACTGATAAACAACCGTGGCGATGCAGTGGACCTCGCAGTGGTTCAGCACTGAAGAAACGGCCCAAAAGAAGGAGAATGAAACCATCAGAATTGCTAAAGACTCAACAGTTTGAGTCGATCTCCTGAAAGTGTTAACAGCTCTTCATCCTGACGATGTGTCTTTGTTTGGCGTTCAGCGTCTTTAAAAAAGGCAGTATTTCTCAAACTGTGGGGCGTGAACGTCTATTGGGGAGCAGAGGTATTACAGGTCTTGTTTCCTTTACTTTCAAGAACTTCATTGAGGACATTACATACATTACACACAAAAGCGAAATGCCTGTACTTTCGTGTAAATGTTCTCCGTGATATCGGCTTCTCTGCTGTTGCGTCTCAAAACAAAATACAGATCTACGCTCAACATTGAGCATGAATTGCCGTATCAAGCCTGAAACCCTGTTTTAAAAAGATTTGTAGTGGAAAGCAGGCTCATTGCAGCGACTAATACTGATGAAACTTGAAGGCTCACACATATCTGCATTAATCCTGTTTTGCACAGACTGCATGTTATTTTTGTTTAAAAAAGATATGCAGTGTAAAATTTAGTTGGGGTGGTGGACCATGAACATTTTTCTTCCTCCAAAGTGGGGCATGACAGAAAACGTTTGAGAACTACTGCTTTAAGGGCACGAGCACCAAAATGACCAAATCAGGATTAAAGACTATGTGAGCTCAGTTGAGTGAAGAGCAGCACTAATGGCGCAACATTTCATTCAGCTGGCAGATGCTTGGTCCAAAGCAACTTATTGTCCTCCCCCTCCCCCTCTCACATACACAAATCAGGAGAAATTTGTGATTACATTTCTCGCTCAAGGACATTTGAGGAAAGTCAAGAATCAAACTTGGCTAAAACTGGATTTATAGTTCACGCAAGGGATTAATGGGAGCTTTCCCAAATCATTTAGCTTTACACACTTTCATTTACATCCAGTTATCTTTACTACTGTGAAATTACAGTGTTTGGTTCATTAATTCATAGAGAGCGTTGATCACATGCGATCGATGTGCGTTACTGAAAAGGAGAAGACGACGACAGAGCTTCTTCAACTTGTTTCATGCGGTTTTATCATTAATCTCTTCATGCATCAGAAACTTGAAGGAGGAATCACAGCTTGTTACGTTTTCCAACATAAAACGACACACGTAACACAGCTCTTCAGGTCTCCACATGATGTCTGGGACTAGTCAAGTTGAAAAGGAGGCAATCATGCTCAAAATGAATGGAGGTGCAGAAATGTCACCTTTTGTATTTTTTTTTTAAATCTTGTTTCTTTTTCTGATTAAAACGTTTAACATTTAGCAAGTGGATCCTAACTCCACAATGTATCAACATAAACACATTTTCAGATTAAGTCCATCTGTCTGGACTATAATAAAGGCAAAATGGCCAAAAATAGTATTAAAGAAAGGTCGACTTGAAGCACAGAGTTTCAACAGAAGTGGACAGCTGATTTCTTTCTTCTCGCGAGAAGCACTGGCACGCAGTGCGTTCGAGCCAAAAATGCACGACAGCCTGTCATTTTCATATTAGATATTTATTGTTTAGGTTGTTTTAGATATATTTTTCAGAGGAGCAATTCTTGACATTAATGTGGGCTAAAAACCTGGCAGCCCCGGGAACAGCTGATATTACAGCAAGCTGACATGTCACTCAAGTTTTCACTTGATTTCTCCCTCTCAAAAATGTAATGCAGCACCATCAGCATTAGGTGGCGCTATGACAATGTGAACATATACTGTGCATCATTCTCTACGTGAAGAGTAGACCAGGTCATTTCAATTGCATGGAAATCCGATGCCGTTTTGATACATTTTGTTTAACCAGTAGGTGGCGCCAGTAGGTGGCGCTAGTAGGTTACTATGAATATATAAGTCTTACATTTAACCAATAAGGTGCCATGTGATTTACTGATCAGGCCGGTTGAAAGCAGGGTCGAGGATGACACACACATACACACACACACACACGCACATCATGTTTCTCTATGTGAAGTGGAGACCAGGTCATGTAAGTTACATGTAGTGATGTGTCCTTTTAGTGTCGAGGCTTCGATGCGCGTGTCGAGTAATCCAGGTAGATTTTGGTGAAGCGCGTAGCGAGGCTTGTGTCGATGACGTATGCAGTGACGTTCGAAGCCTTGCGAGCCGGTCGTACCACGTGACTGATTCAGAAAATGGTTTGTGGGTTTGCCGTGCGATTTGAAATATAAGGGGCAGCGAAACTCAATGGATCCCCCCCCTTCCTCTCTGTACCCAGCTTCATGTGTGCCTGTGAAAGGGTATTTTATAAAGCAGGCGAAATAGTCTTAAAAAGCCCAGCACAGTGGAAAAGATCTTATTCTTACTTTAACAAAATTGGACACATCAACATGAACTAGCGGAGCCGAGGCTCGAAACACCGATCCTCTGACTGAAAGTCGGATATTGTAACCACTGACCCACAGTCACATCACAACCCTCTCCCAAATGGTTTTCGAGTTTTGATTTTGACCCCGCCATTATATCATAAAGATAGACACAATATTAATTAAGTTAATAATTGATGTATTGGCATCATAAACATAATTTATTCAATTTAAAGCTTCACACACCAAAGCCATGGTGTCGTTATGATCACTCTGCCTGTTTTATTGACAATCTGAACATTGCTCATGTACTCAGGCCAGGACCAGCATCATGCATGTGGAGTATGAAGCATATTGCATCATGTATCTAGGAGTTACAACAGGGTTCTCTCATATAGCGATCAGCACAAAGTAGGTGTGTCTTTGGGTCCCCGTCACGTCAAGGCCGTTCAGTGAAAACGCGCACGGAGCACAAGCCATACTCCTGAGGGTCTTGAGAACATCTTAGAACAGAATTGAAGTTGATTGTATAACATTTGTAGGAGGAGTAGTATTTGGCAGAAATGCAAATATAGGCTAAAATGAGCAAAAACGGGACGAAAATGCCAAATTGGCCGAATTACTGTAGCGCCCCCTAGTGTTTAAATCGGACGACTGATTTATTGCAAGTTTGGGGATGCAATGTGCACATATACCCC
Source organism: Taurulus bubalis (assembly GCF_910589615.1). NCBI lineage: Eukaryota > Metazoa > Chordata > Actinopteri > Perciformes > Cottidae > Taurulus > Taurulus bubalis. Next base: position 28,672,096 of record NC_136590.1, on the reverse strand, counting down.
AAGGTTGGAGTCGTTTGTCCAAATAGTTTTAATGTTATGAGTGTTTAAAAACAAGACACGCCCCTAAGAGGTTAATTGGTCGATATCTCCTCAACGCAATGAGATATCAAAGAAATGTCAATCCGGTATTGATGATCCAGCTTCAATGATGATAAGTACCATGTTTGGTATGAAAGGGACCAAGCGTTTAGGAATAAACTACAATAATGTGTTTTTCACTAAATTCAAAATGCCGGAACATTTTCATAGGCGGACTTTATGGGTCTGAGAGGCTTTTTTGTAGAGCAGGTGGAGCTGGACATGTGTGAATTTTTTTAAGTCAAAAAAACATTCTGGGCGAGGGGCGTCGCCGGTCCAACTTGTAGGGGGCGCTAGAGTCATTTTTGGGAACTTTTTTTTCCAGCTTTGACAGATGTCTATTTTCACCACGCCTGACAAGCGTTAAAAATTTGGTGAGTTTTCGAGTATGGCATGTACCACGAAAATGCGGCCAAAGGGGAAAAATAAAAAGATGGCGGAATAATAATAAGAATCCCGGCAATTTCAATAGGGTCCTACTCGGACTGACTAAGTCAGTCGCTCGGACCCTAATGACCAATTACTTGGCTATCGGCTTTTTCCCGCTCCAAAATATCTTGATTATAAATCATTGGTTGACTTCTACTCAAGAGGCTAAAGAAGACAAGTTGTGCAGATTTGAAGTGTATAGTATATATATATTTTTTTTATGCGTGTATATTTAAGGACAAGGACAAACCTGGCCTGTAGACCCTCAGTAATGCAAGTTTGAGATATGAGAATTAGAGACATTTTAGGTGTAAAACAATAGTAGTACCTGCAGCTGGAAGTCCAGTGAATATGTTGGGTTGCTCCAGTGACTGGCAGACAGGCTGGCCACGGAAAGCAGCGGTGTGGAGCGAGCGCAGGAAGGGAGCGGAGCTACTGCACAGATAGTCTGCTCTCTTGTACTCAGCCACAGAGCTGTCCGACAGCACGGTCACATTCAGCTGTCTGTGCTGCAGGCAGTCAAAGACCTACGAGAGAGAGAGAGAGAGACACACACACCATCAACCTCACACAACATCACCTGTATTGTATGTCGATCATCCCTGAAGCAAAATCGTATCAAATGGGGGCCTCTGACCTAATGTGTATCACTTCAGGAGCCCTTGACACAAAAAAGGTTGAGAGAAACTAGAGTGGATCACCCTAAAAAATACCTGCATGTTTGTGACTTTGTTCGTGAATCTGCTATCTGTTTGCAGGCTGAAGAGGGACAGCTGCCGCAAACGGTCTCTGCATAACAACATAATTTAATCACAGTGCCATCCAGATTATTTACATACCTTTTCCGTCCATTGAAAAAGTTGGTCTTCTGCAATGTGGCACGTCGCCTGGCATATCAAAACCTTCAGGGAAAAGAATGCAAGAGATGTGATGCAACATTGAACATACAAGTGTAACTTGAAAAGAGAAGGGTTTGATTATACGGATGGATGACAAGTTAGAGGAAAAAACAACAAGATATCTTTTTTTGTAACGGAACTAAAAGCTCAGATCCTAGAATCGCATTTTGCTCGACTAAAGACGATTTACCTTTCTATAATTTCCATCTATTAATTAACCAAATTGTCTCATCATTGCAGCTCTATACCATACGTACTCTAACGCCAACATTCCCCCTTAGTTTCCAACTGGGTTGCCTCTCTACCGTCCATTCTTAATGCAAGCAAAGTATCAGAAAAATAGTTAAAAGAACACACTTTCCAACCTAAAGATGCACTTAAATCATCATTAAATATTAAGGTTGTAACAGATATTGTATTACTCAGCGATCTATCAATTGATGGCCGATTGTTACGGTTTCTGCCGTCCACAGCTAGTTTAAGTGTATGAAAATCTTCTCCTCCAGCTCATTAAATTCCTGCAGCCGTCTGAAGGCTGCCGTTGTGTGATAAATCTGATACTTCACACACGGCCGTTTATCTTGATTAAAATCACGTGCAAACAACACCCGGCTGATAGAAAATGGAGGTCGACCAATAGTGGATTTTTAAAGGTCGATATAATAACGCTAGTTTGGAGGAGGAAAAATCAGATAGCTGACTAATTGGCTGATACCCATCAACCTGCCGGAAAGGTTTAGCCCAAATTTTCTAACCCTATTATTATTACTAGATTATGATATTATCAGGATGTAATTGCATGCACATATGAGCGGTGGCGGCTGAAAGTCCTTTTCTCCAATTTATGAATGGTTTTTGGGAACATGTGTTATAAATATGCAATAAATTAAACAAATATTGAATAGAAGCTAAGCAACTCATTAAATTAAATGATTATTATTGAGTTACAACGCTCAAGGGCTTTTTCTGTGGGATAAATCAAACAGCAAACACACACAGCTTTGCTCAGTGTGTCACTCACAGATGGGTTGTTCTTGCGTCTGTAGAAAACACATGCCGACTCCTCGCTTGTTATCCCAGTTACAGCCCGGCTCCTCTCGTTCCACACGGTTGCATGTCCCACTGCGTCCCAGTTTTCAGAGGTGAGAACGTACACTGACAAAAACCCTGTGAAGAGAGATCCTCTCAGTATTCAACAACAGCTCACATGTGACAGGATTCTTTTCTTTTCACACACAATGAAGTGTGTGTGTGTATATATATATATATATATTTTGACAATCAATCATTTATGTCATCTTCTTTGGCAAGGGGGATGTAATACGTCACAGAGCGGGTGGGCTATATTAACAGGTACTAAACTAATTAACTTGATCGTTTTAACTACAGAATCATGGAAACACATTGATTTGATTTATTGATAGATCATCTTGAGCTTCAGCAAAATTTGATGGACATTTTTTAAGACATTCCCAACATTTTATAAACAAAACAATCACTGGATTAATTGAGAAAATTAATCAGCGGATTAATCGGTAATGATCGACCTTCTGTCATTAATGGCTGGCCACGTTACATTTATATCGTTCTGGTTTACTGTAAGTAGCTTTCTTTCATATTAATAGCACCTGTAGGTTTAAAAAAGGTGTGCTGATTTGGAGAGAATATTATGTTTAATATATTGTGTTTATTACCAATCAAAGTATTTGCTCGTTACTTAGTTTATATCTTTAAATCTTTTAAAGAAGATGTAAAAACATTCCTGTGAATCTGTGTTATTGCAGAGCTAACGTCACTGGACTCTTCTATGTTCTAATTTCCTCTCAGGGAACATTAAAGTTTCATTTGATCAGTAATAATATTGGGTGTTCTGTTAGACATACTCATTACAGGTAATGTAGCATTCAGCTGCTGGCAGCCACTTACTGGCAGCGTTGTGTCCCACAGCGAGGATGAAATCTGAGCACTGCAACTTGTTTCCGGACTTCAGCGACTCAGCGACTTCAGGGCTCCAGTGCAGATGAACCTCCCTTATGAATACGTGACACGGGTTAGATAGGGATGAACAGATGTGGAAAACTAAATATTTAAATACTTTTTTATTAGATTCCTTCTGGCTTGCAGATACCTGCATATAACTAATGTAGCTTCCTTACATCAAGAACGTCCACGTCGGTCTCCCAGCAGATTGCAACCAACATTTAAATTTGTTCTCACGTTTTCCTTATATTTCATTATTAATGTAGTATGTATATACACAATACTATATTATTAAACCTCTTTCAGCCACAAAACATTAGCTCAAGTACTTTATTTTCAGTAAATATTGCGCTCGCGCACACCTACACACCAAGTCAGCAATAGGCGAGCGGTAATTCAACGCAACTTTCTTAATATTTTTATCAAATGCTATGATGAGGGCCTTAAGGTGAAACTGAAACCTGTGAGGAAGAACAATCTGTGTTGAGTTAAATTTGTGGTGCATTGTGTTTGTCAGAGAGCTGTTGTATCAATGTGTTATCATTTTGGAGGCTGTTGTGTGTGGTGCTGTTGAACTACATGGCACAGAGAGGTGTTTCTGTTATTTAGGCTTCTCTCCCTGATATAAATGGGTGGACAGAATAATGGAAAAGCCTGTCAGTATAAAACTAATGCAGTTCAACAGCACCAAAAACCACAGCCTACAAAACGATCATGATGTTTAATCAAGAGCTCTCTACAACAGTTTCAACTAAACCTAAACAAATAGGATTTACTGCAAGACTGTTGTATTAGGCTACATTGGTTTTGGCTTGGTGGACCACTACCTTTTGTACCACTATTACCCCCACCATGACATTACTTACTGAAATGGCATGTGTCATGTTAGCTAGCTTGAGCTTCCGTGTGATGCTCACTTAGTTAACTAACTTGACTAATCTAATATCTCCATGTTTTCCTGACTCCATGCTAGCTGGTTAATTATCTAACCGTTACCTCTTTTCATCCAGTTCTCTGCGGATTTCTTCGTCTTCTTCGTTTTCGTCGAGCTCCTCGTCGTCTTCTTCTTCCACGGCCCGAGAATATACCGACAAAACTTCACCGAAAAACGTCGCCATGATCACTTCGTTTACCGGAGGGAAAGCGAAAGCTTAGCTAGCGGCTCGGAACCCATGCAGCCATGGCGCACATCCACTACTTCCGCTACTTCAGCACCCCTTCACAATAAAAGCTTCACATTTTGTGTCCTTCAGAATAAAAACAATACAAATTGTGGAAATATTAAATATATGTACAATATATATGCATAATAAGTCCAGTTATGCAACTGGAAAATCCTGATCGAAATAGAATATACGTACACATAAATGTGTGTAAATATCCTCCAGTAATTACAATAAATAGCCAATAAGGACATTTGTAAACAGTAAGACAATATGTTTGCAATGTTACAGACTGCCAAGGATAATGTATTGATTAATGTAACAGGTCATTTTATACATGAGGAAGGTGGATGTGACATTTTACTTTGTGACAAATTATGCTCACAAATTCTAACAAATGTGATTTGACTAAATATTTCAAATGCACAGAAATACCTTCAGTTGAGCCGTTTAAACAAACTCTGCACATGCACACAAAGACATGCAACACCCGCTGCTTTCCACAATCCCTGTGGGAAGCTCAAAGCCCCGGGCTGCATGCATGAGTACTGCCTGTCCGATGTATTTCAGCCTGAGCTGCTCACTTAAATCAATTTATCATTTAAGGCCTGTGTCTCTCCAGTGGAGTTACATGCTGAGTGGTTATACAATGCATATAGGGGCTTGAATATGACATACAATTAGTGCAGGAGTGCCTGGTGTGCTATTTTTGGCCTTTGTGTCAATTAGGGGTAAACTTGACACACCACATGACTCCACCAGCTTCTTAGGGGTAATACATAATTAATATGAGTGGAGGAATGCAGGAAAACATAATTCTTAAAGGATGCCGTCAGATCATTCAGTCGTAGATCTGCAGGATAGAAACATAAGACAACTCATGTTAGGGCAAATCGGCCTCAAATTGACTGCAGAACATCCATCCTTTCCATTGTTGTATAATTTATTTCACTATGGCTCGTAGATGAGGAGACAAACAGAGATGTGATGGCATCAGCACGGCCATGAAAATACTTCATTGTCACCAGAAAAAAAATGGCCGGTGTTGGAAAGACAAATTGGATTGCAGGGCAAAGCCTGGAGTAGAATAGAAAGTAAGCTCTATTACCAGTGCAATACAATAGTGTAGCAAGGAACCATAAGGTTTCCTGTCACGACATGGAGCAACATGCTAGAAGGAAGCTTCAGGCTGCTGTTAATATAATTGATAGTGGAGGAAGAGATAGAGCAAGAGTGGGAGACATATTCTGTAACTTAACAAACACTAAAGCCTCCAAGCTCAAGACAACAAGAGAAGAATGTCAACAACAGGACAAACAGGAAATGTCACAACATCATTGACTATTAAAATAGGGAAGAGGACAGTCAGAGGACGAAACCATCCCGAATGAGTCTGTCTTAACAGATCATGAGGATGGTGATAGTCGCTGGCTCCATCTGTCAGTCTGTCCTACACTTGGGTAAAGAGCACCAGATCCCTCCTACTGGCCAGACTGCCATGCTGGTTGGCATCGACAAGCAGACAATGAGATGGAAAGGGACTTAATTACAAAAGGCACCCTCCTCCCTGTCCCCGCCCCCGCCCCCTGCACAAATGAAGTAATTTAAGGGCATAAGTTTTCCCATACATGGAAATTGTCTTTGTGAATAGTCTAAAATGTCAAAAAAAGTTATAATTATATATCAAAAGTCCCTCCCTTTTCTACAGATAATGGCAGGTGTCCTGGAGAGAGAAAACAAGTTTACACTAATGAATACATTCATGTTCCTAAATTAAAAAAATTGCATGCACAAAATACTGATTTATTGTTTGGATGATTGTCTGCAATCTGCCATCTCTCCAGGTCCTTGGGGTATGCAGAAAAGATTGTGGAGAAGAAGATTGGCTTGAAAAGGAGCTTACAATCGAAATATCAGAACAGACAAAGCAGTCGAGCAATAATACCAACAATATAGGGAAGAGGGAAAAGATGCACGTCCCTGACATGGTCCCGAGAGGAGGATTCCTAATTATACTGGTGACCTCCGTGACATTTCCACCAGTGCCGTCATGTCCTCAAAACAAGACATATACTAACTAGCAGATTAGCATGATATTTACTGAGCAAAGCCATTCTCCCTCATTGATGACCTTTTCATATTTAGACCAGCTCTGTTGTGCCATGTAGAGGGCAACGTTTCTATATTGTCTTGGGGAATATAACTTTTCTAAACCTCCACTGATGCAAGAAAACCGGAGAGGTCGTTAAGAAAAATGCTGCATGAGACCTTTGAGCGTTCATCATTCCACCATTTATTTCCATATCCGTCGTTGTCACAAAGAAATGGAGTTTTTCACACACACACTCATATACCGATGCACCCACCTACTCACCCTCATGCTCACTCGTAGGGGTAATTCAAAGTGTTCACTCCAGCTGAGCTGCATGTTTGTGGATTGTGGGAGGAAAGTGAAAGCGCCTGGAGGATTTCCCACGCAGACACACAGAGAGAACATGCAAACCCCACACACGGAGAGGATCAGTTGCTTAGGAACAGAATTGTTCATCAACTGAGGGTGTGATCACTTCTGAGCAAAGTGTGGGTTTAATCATGTGAACTTGTGTGTAAATGCTAGCAAGGCTCTGATGATGCTTGGAGTGCCTGAAGGTGGGTGGAAAAGGTGAGCGGCTGCTGCTGCTGATCTGCCATCCACCAGCTGAAGAAAATATCGATATCACGACGCCAGTGAACAAACTGTGGACGATGTTTAAAGAAATGATACATATATACTGTATAAACAAGGATTTTTTTTCAGGAGCAAACAGTGTGGAAATAAACCCTGTAGTGGTCTTCTGTTTATAAATCTAATATTTAATTGCAGATTTGTTGACGTGTTTTTTTTAGATGTTTTCAATGAAAATACGGTTGCTAATCAGGTCAATCCAGGGTGATATTGAAAATATTGGCAATAATGATTCAACAAGGAGATACTTAAGCTCAATGACAAAAACATTCAAATGCAGCTTACGTGTTAAAGCCTCAGTAATAACATACTAACAATATGTTTTATACAGTGGTGGAACTATATGTACTCATGCTCTGTAGGCCACTTAAGTACAATTCTGAGGTACTGTAGGCTATTTACTTTTCCATTTATTCCATAGTATTTCCATTTTCTGATATAGGGGAATGTATACTCATTCAACGTTTTAGTTGATTTGCATATTCAGATAAAAAACACAAAATATAAAATGAACTAAATTATTATGTGTTATTACCGGTTAAACTACCTGGTATTATATAAATTAATTAAAATGAGTAAGTAATGAGCATATTATTGCATCAATAAATATAACCCAGTAATACAATTTACACTATTCTAATATGGCACATACAGTAGAATGTATGAGATGAATGAGTACTTTTACTGCGATATGTTAACGTGTAACAGAAATAGTGACATCAAGAACTTAAAGGACAGGTTCACATTGTTTTCAAGTGTATGTTGAAAGAGTTATTAATGGCTGTTTCATTTCTCCTGTCTATGCTGGCTGTGACAAGACTCCTTAGAACGATTCCAATGCTAGACATGCTTCAAGTAGAACTAAAACATGTATATATTCAATCTCTACGGATGTTCTGGTCACGTTGTGGCTAATGCAACGGCCAAGGTTCAATTCACGTCATTTCTCTCACTCTCTTTCTCTCTGCCTCTGCTATCACCATGAAATACAGCCATTTACAAGCGGAACAAAGTAGGGAGGCTGTATGTCTTCATTTAGAATGAACAAATGTAAAATCTTCATATTATAAATCCACACACTTTATCACACGCTAGCGCTCAGTGACAGGGTCATCATTAAGAAAAAAAAGAAAAATCAGTTTGTGGAGAGACATTTCCTCTCTCCGTGCCTCATTCTTTCTTTCCTGAAGTCATTTCAGTTGGGCACAAAAGGAAAGTTGGCCTCTGTGTGTGTGTGTGTGTGTGTGTGTGTGTGTGTGTGTGTGTGTGTGTGTGTGTGTGTGTGTGTGTGTGTGTGTGTGTGTGTGTGTGTGTGTGTGTGTGTGTGTGTGTGTGCATGCATGATAAAACTGGATTTTGTGCAGTTCATTAGAAATTCTGCTGACAAGAGACTTGTAGTGACAGCAATGGTGTGTGCGTGGAGGGAATATCAAGAGGATTGCTGCTGTCTGGAGATGGCCTGCAGCTTTAAAGATATCAGTTCCCTCATATGAAGATGCCCAACATTACACACACACACACGCACACACACACTGAGTGGACAGCAGCGTGTGCATCAATATATGCTTAGCATTCAGACCCACAAAGCTTTCTCATTACAGTTAATAATCCTGATTAACACAAGCAGCAGTCAGAGAGGCCTGGCACTGGGAGAGAATAATAGGCAGATACATAATGCGTCATTAGGAAAGAGAAGAAGGTGGTAATAGTTATAGTTTATAATGAAACTGACAGTGGTGGAAAAAAACCAAGGGCATTTACTCAATGTACTGTACAATTTGGAGGTACTACTTTATACTCAACAATTTAGAGGGAAATTGTATACTTTTTGCAGTATAAAGTAGTCTACGTGTAAAGTAAATTTGCTCCACGTTCACCAGCTACATTATTAAAATGATTACCCAATATTGCATCAATTATTATAATCCAATAATATAATATATATTATTCAGAAATGGGCCATTCCGCATAATGAGTACTTTTCCTTTTGGCACATTCCGTATGTTTCAAAGATATAGTAACACTTTTGCACTTTCTCTAAAAATGTTGCTACTTTTACTTATTATAAAGATCTGAGAATGTCTTCACTACTGGAAACTTATAATATTCATAGAGATCCATAAAAAACATTTACAGCTGCTAAAATAGAAAATGTTATATTCGATCAAATGACTAAGTGTAACAAACCCAAAGAGCATTATTCCCTGCAGCTCTACAGAGTGTTTCAACATCATTCAGCTCAGCTTCAACATTGTGGTTCACTTTTTCCTCAACCAGGCTTAAAACAAGCACAGAAAAAAACAACTGCTGTTCGGTGATGGGCACGTAGCACACAGTGTTCCGAGGTATGAAATTGGACAGGCTTTAAACTTCTCTGTCAAGCCCTTTTTTCATTCTTCACACAACTACTTTGTCACGTTTTGTGTGTACAACTAGAGGGCAACACCACGAGGACCTTCAAGGAGAAACTGTCTGAATGTGTGCACCATTATCTCCATTTGTACGATTAATCAGGAGCTACAAAGATACAGCGCTGTAAGACACTTTGTGCGACTTAATCTGTTTAAAACCTTTTAAAAACCCACCTATTTTTAGGCCCTTTCCTCGAAAATTGCATACCCAAACTAAAAAGGGTGTATCTCTGTAACCACTAGGGGTATTTGAATAATTTTGGTTATAATAAAAGGCTAAACAAGTGAGATTTTCTTCAGATGTGTAAATAGCTGTCTATATGTTACTGGTTAAGAGCAAATGAAGATGACACTGAAAAAAAATGCAAAGGTTTCAGGTCCACCTAGAAAAAAATCACTTTCAAGATGATTTCTGTAAAATGATGCAGCTGTAAGGTCTAACTTTAACCCAAATCATAGCACAATCTGTGAAAATTCTCTCTACAAAGGTTGACTTTGATAAAGTGAAGCAGAACAAAGTTAGAGAGGGTTTAGTACAAAGGGAATTCAGGCGAGGTCTCCAACATTTGCATTGTGGCACATTTGCGCACATCTGTGACATTTGAATTATTTCATGTACCAAACCATATATTTCACTTATATATTACTTATGGTGTTTTATACATCCAAATACAGCAGTTTTAGGCATTTTTTCATAAAACAAGCTATGATTTACAGTTTCATATAACAATCACTCAGTCTTCCCCCCCTAAAAGGGGGATTGGATTTTAAAAGGTTAAAAAAAGGCCTTGGCTCTTTCTACACTGCTACTCCAAGGGTTTCCTGCCACAGCTGCAGGTGTTACATGGTGGCTGCAGTTAGGAACCAAACGGCGACAAAGAGGTAAAGTACATTTATTTCCAAAAACAAAGGATCGAACATCCAAAACAGGAATCCATAAAGGGCACAGGAACAACAGGTAACACACAGTACAATCTGACAAGGGAACAGAAGACACACAGGGCTTAAGCACAAGGGGAAGGTGTGGGTGATTAGACACAGGAGGAAACCATGAGGGCAGGTGAAGGGAATGAGCAATCAGGAGACAGGGCAGACAGACAATCACGGCAATCACAGGAGAGGAAGTGCAGAAACACAGAGGACACACACGACAAGGGCTTCACAATAAAACAGGAAACCCCAAGAACCCAAACCATGACAGCAGGTGGTCTAATGTGGGTCAGTTTGACCTAGAAAACTGAGCCAACCTGTATGAATATTAAAATAAGTGCAATAATCACTCTCCATTTAACAGTCCTGAAACATGTGCCAGGCTTTAAACTGTGCCTGAATAGTTATATGAATCTTTCAGTATGCACTCATCTTCAGTGAGTTCATCATCCAGGGAGCCTCTCTTCCTCCGAGGCCATTCATTTTTCATGGAGCCCCGCTGCTGATGGAGCAGGCCACAAGTAGGACAGGGAAATTACTGTGAGAATCATAAACGCTTCGTGGTACCAACACACAGACTTTTATCTGATTAAATGTTCCTCTTTTATCTGTTATTAATACACAGTGTTTGTATTATGCATGATTTAACCCGCCACGAGACATAATTTCAACAACACTGCATAGATATATAAATATAAATTCAAGACTTAAAGTAAACATATCATAAATACTGAACAAAGAATATCTGAAATAGAAAAGTCTGCAATTTTACATTACAAACAAATCAATAAAAGTTGTCACATTAATGTCATACACTATCCTGTATGTCTCGAGGTGGAAAGTGAGGTGGTGGATGGGCGTGTGGTGAGTCCGAGTTCTTATTGCCACAGAATGTCGTTTTGGGTTTGTTCAAGGGCCAGTGCGTAGCATTTTAGGGGATCTATGAATTGAATATAATATTCCTAACTATGTTTTCATTAGTGTATACTCACCTGAAATTAAGAATTAAGAAATTAAGAAGCTCAGAACGGGACCTTCATATCCAGATAGGGAGCGGGTCCTCTTCACCAAGTCCGCCGTGTTGCACTGGCATGTTTCTATGGCAGCCCAGAAAGGACAAACCAAACACGACAGCGAGAGCCTTTCTTGAAACTTAACCATTCGATAGTTGCCATGCACATGTATTGTAGAGAGTTAGACTTAAAAAGGGCTTATTGAACGAAATCCAGGGTTTTGCAGAATTGTTCAATATCGACGTTCTTGTCTAGCGATAGAGTTTATTATTTGGTGGTGGTCAGTGCCTTCTTCTGTGCTGTGGCAGCAGCTGACATCAACAGAATTGAAAAACATCAACATCAGGATGCTGGCTGTGACCTGCGGGTTGTGAGGTATAGCTTGAATCTCTGTTGGAGCTGTCCAAGAGGAGAGTACTGTTCAAGCTGCAGAGCATCATTGACAATACCTCACACTTCCTCATGCTTTTCTGAATGAACCACACCACCTTCCTCACAGTGGCCTCCGGACTGAAATATCTCAGTAACTACAGTATTTGATTGGAATTTGCTACAGCCCTTCATGTTCCCAGAGGATGAATCCCGCTGAGTTTGGCGAAAACTTAGTTGATGTTCTATGCAAGGGGCTGCGTTTATGGGACGGTGTTGTTTCAAGTATGATTAAATTAGTAGGTGATGGACTAGTACCTGATTTATCTGCAAGCTATATAGTTGAGAGAATAATATAGATCCAAGACAAAACTAATGCAACGGCAGGAGAAAAAAATCGCAATTACAAATCTGTCTGCTACTTCAGCACCACAAACAGCGCCATTGATTTATCAATACACAGCACAGTTAGGATACTGATATTTCAGTGGGAGCCATAGTTTCTAAAATACACAAACCAAAGTCACAAAAAGGAACAATTAGTCAGGCAGACAAATATTAAACTAAACAGCCCCTCCGGCCCAGCACATGGGGCAAACTGACTATTGGGAAATTAGGGAAGAAATTAGGACATCCCCCTTAAAATTGCCCACTGAGTAATGCCACACAATCCTGGAAGTTCAGTTTGAGTGACAGATTTGTGAATTTGAAAGATTGAAGGACCCCAAAACATGTGTGGTTTATAACATCATGAAGAATGATTTAATTGATTTGGAAGGTTATTGTACCAGCCATCAGAAAAAAATGTTCAAGTTGCAAAATGCATGAAATGTCAGTTGGCACGATTAGTTAACACACTGCTGGGCGGTTACTGACTCAGGATCACATGAGTTACAAAGTTATTGCCAATTAAACTTCACAAATAGACACTGCAACGATTTAATCGTTTGTCTGATGCTGTTCTGTGCTGTGTCTAAAAGCTGTTTTCCTTCCGTCCAAATTGTGTTTTAATGTTTCACAGTTGTGAGCTTCCTGTTTCCTTGTGAGTCATCAATCAGCACCACCTTAAAAAAAATGCCTTTATTAGTATGCATACTTTACCACTTTTACTGTGTCAACACACTACATACTCAAACCAAGCTTAGAATTAGTATGTGGAACTGGGATGCAGATCATCTACATATGAGCCAAGAAATTTATACTGCAGATATGATCAGTCATAAAAACACAAAATGGAAAATATTGATTGTTGCATGGGAAAGTGAAGAAACATACAATATGTTCTCACAATATGTTAAGGTAGGTCAAGGGGTAGCCTCATAGATATGTCTCTTCAATGCCCATACTTCTATATTTGGAATCCATGTCACACAGCCTGCAGCAATCTTCCAGTCAGGGAGGAGCTGAGCTCCATGGAAATCTAAATTAGCGGTTTTGTAATTGTGACTTTTTTAGTAAAAGATGTAATCTCGTTACCAAAAGTAAAAGTACAGTTGTAACTATATTATTCAAGAATATGTTAATGTTGAATCAATTGCTGAACAGTTATATTAAGCCTCTTATTTAGATAATTTCCATAATTCCATACTGAATCCATGACTACATTAAATCCATGGAGATTAATGCTATTTAAAGGGCGTTTGGGAGGGAAACATATTAAGGGGGGTCTGAAGTGTCCTCGTAATTATAATTAGGAATTAAGACTTTTAGAATTGAGTTACATACCAATCTGCTATAGTTTGAAATTAACAGCAAACTGATGTTAAAGCATTTTTCTGATGTAAAGTTGTGATACGTATTAATTTTACTTGTCTAAAATTCTGTGAAAAAGCTAATAACTGACTCCTACCTTAGTCAGGTTCAAATGAATGCACGACAGCTGGACAGTATTCAAACCCCTCATAATGGGGCTTAAACGCTTCAATTCATGCAGCATTTGACTGGCCACACCCTTAGGAATGACAGTGGTTACTGATCAGGGTCTAATAGTAAAACGAATTTACATTATTCATTATTTGAATAAAGTATGACGTGAATACGAATGTATTCATATAGTGATCAGAGGGGAACATAATCACTCAGGTGTTGGCAATACATGGACTACATTTGAAGAGAGAGAAAAAAACAGCTCTGCCAGCTGACGATACGGGACCCTCAATGCAGCTGCAGCTCTTCATTTAGATGCTGAGTGGAGCAGCGGATGGTCGGAGGAGGGGACGTTTTTATAGGGGAAAACCAGACCACGGCTCTTTTCACGTTTTTAAAAACGCATTTTGATGCATACTGAGGGATTTCCCTGCGATACATACAGTGTTTAGCTGGGCCAGTGCTCTCATGGTTGCAGACTGAGCGGATTGCGGCAATCAAAGCGTCCAGTGATCGGAGCTCAGCAGCAGCATCTCATTGCATGAAATGCGTCACCGTGATCCTGTTCTCCCATTTACACACATCGGCTCTCCACTCACGGACTGTACCCCGTACTGACAATTTCATCAGGTAAGATTTCCTTTCCTTTAAATGTATAGATGCAACATTATCCTCTGACATTAGTGTCCTAAAAGGCTGCTGTGTGGGGTGCGTGAAAGAATTGCTTCTGTTTGGCTAAATCTTGTAGGCCTACACATCACAATAGATGATGTATTGTTCTTACATTGCGACCTCTTTTTTTCACAATGATAATGAGCATGCTCTAAAGGCTGGCAGTCAGGTTTTATCTAACATTGTGATGTATTGTCAAACGGTGCGCACTGGCCATGGACATTGTTTGAGATGTGTCTTACTGATGAAGCTGGACCAGTTCATTAGTGGGTGGGCGGGTTTCTGATTGTTCTGATAGGTAGTCTACTCTGGTGCTGGATGAGCGGATCTCATGTGTCTTCTTTTCGGTGCAGGTAACCACATGCGCGGGCCGGTGTCACCGCGCTGAGCCCGCAGAGCAAGAAGGGTACTGGGTCAGAGAGACAAGAGTGGCCGGGAAAGGTGGACCGGATGACAGCCAGAACCTCTGAGGCCTCCGGACTGTCGGTGCCGCTGCACCGCTGTCACGGGGGTTTCCAGGCCAATAACGGCACCTGTGCGGAGCAGCTCAGCTTTTTTCCGCCGTTCTCCTCCACCCTCGCGCTCCTCGTGCTGGTGGCCGTGCTCGTGGGGATCGTCCTCGTTTCACTGGCAACGTTCCATTTCCATAAGAGGAGGCTTCGGAAGAGGAAGATCCAGCGCGCTCAGGACGAATACGAGCGCGACAGTCGCAACCCCGCGCGCGGCACCGGAGCGAGTGGGGAGCCCGCGAGGCCGTGCGTCATCGCCCGACCGGTGAGATGCGAGGAGCCCCTCTCGTGCAAGGACGCAGAGATTGGGGACGCCACCGAAGCGATGGAGGGCGAACGGGCAATGCACGAGACAGTTCCTCTCGACTGTTAACTTAGTGCAACTTCAGGGAATGAGACTGTGGAATAAACAGGAAAAGCAATAAGGCACAAAGAACTCCCACACCCATCTCTGCTGATTGTAGATGACTTTAAAAAAATGCAGAATACTAAGCAGAATAGTCGGCCTAGAGGTAGTACTACAGTGACACATAGGATAGCTATGTGGCCAAACACCTTCCTTATACATTAGTATTTAGCCAACCGGTAATTCCTTATGGGACTGTATAAAGTATTTGCCTGCTTTAACTTCTGGACCTCTTCCTCTTTCCCAGCCTAAAACGTTGTTTAAACCTCAGAGATGTTTAAACTTTAAATTCTTCCTGAGATGTGACACACGATTGTGTTAAATTATTTAGAGTTTGGTGACACAACACAGACCATATTGGCTCGCTGATCTTCCTTGGCATGTCTCTCTGACACACTACCAGTATGTAGTTAGACTATAATGGATGTTGTGGTGCTGTTAGGCAGTGCAAAGCTGCATATAGGCTGTAGACTATGGCTTATTTGTTTGGTAGTATTTTTTCCTTCAATTAAGTGACTTAGCATATTTGCCTAAAGTACTGTCCTCCAATGTCTGTAAGACATCTGTAGGTAGCTCTAGTTAGCCTGACAGGCTGCAAGATTGTTTGCTGTAGTAATGCACATAATGTTTTTTTTAATGTGTCAGATAGTAAGTTTTAGCGCTAATACAGTATTTACATTTTTGAGTATTTAGGCTATAATGTATTCTCTGACATGTAATAAATTGAGAATCCTTCCAACAGAAGGTTTCATTTTAAGCCTGTCTATTTATTTTTTATGCTTCATGTTGTATCATGGTGGGTCAAAGAGAAATTCTGTGTAATTTATTATATGAATTCACTGTAAATGTATGTCATTACGAGAGCTGGAATGTTTTACAGTAACATCATCTTTCTGGAGTTCATATAATCTGCCTTATCAAAGGAAATATGTAATATTCTAAGTTTATAAATAAATACATACGTTATGTTAAGCGTTCAAAATGTGTCAGTAAGCCTAAACTCTTGTCGACTGTGGACCATTGTCTAAGAAACGTGAATGTTACTACTCAGTTGGCTATATCAAATTGACTGGTAAAAATGTCCCGAATGTAATACTGCATACGGTCCTTATCAGATATATGGAAACGTTTGGGTGGATTTTCATTACGTCACCCAATTTACTCGACAAATGACCTTCCTCAGGAAGATCCATAGAATTTGCATACCACGCTACCAAAGAATCACTGCTTACACAATTTCTATGCCATACAGGAACATTTAAACATATAGGCCGACTGTAGAAGCATGTCTTTCGAATACAGAATCAGATCCACTGCATATAGAACGTCGACCATATTATCAATCTTTCAGTGGGATTTATTGGCATGAAGGTTATCCATAGAAGTATCACCCTTAATCCTAACAGCTGCCACGTGATGGCACCACAGCCTGTCTAGTTGGAAGGCAGTGGCAGTGAATCAGCATCAGTCTGTGTGTCGGCCAGGTACCAGGACACCATGTTCTTAATTGTCTCCAGCAAGGGAAAAGGCCTGGGAATATCAAGCAGTCTTTGGCAAGGCTCCAGCCCTGAAAGATGCAATGACAAACTGCCCGTCTGTCTTATCTCGTTGGCATAAGTGCAACAAAATGAAACCATTTATCTTCGCGGGGAAATTGGAAGCAAGTCAACGCGAGATGACTAATGCATTCTATATTCAAACGTATGTTTTCTCCAGAACAATTATAGATTAGGATCCGTAACATTTTAAGTGTTTTCACTGAATGAATTAGGAGATTTTTTTGGAACAGCATTCTGTAATAATGAGACATGTATTTCTTGTAAATTATGTAATTCAAAGCAACTGAGACCGTATGCAGTAGTCCTGACCAGATATAATTGCTATTATATTTTTGTATTCCAACCAACTAGTGGGAATACACATATCTTCATATGACCTGGCTGAGACACTTTTCAATCTGCTAAAGGTGGAGCTTGATGATGGCATCAGGGAGCCCTGTAGCTAGGAATGGAAAGAAGCCAGTGGTTAGGAATGTATGAAGGTCATTTGTTAGGAATGTATGAAGGTCATTTGTTAGGAATGTATGAAGGTCGATGGTTAGGATTGTATAAGGTTCGGGGGGTAGGGATGGATTGAGGTATGTGGCAACGATTGGTGGTCAGTAGCTAAGTATGGAAGGTGGTCAGTGGCTAGGAATGGAGGAAGGAATGGAAAAGGGTTTGTGGTGGAGGTCGGTCACAAGGAGAGGATCAAGGTCAGTGGCTAGGAATCAATGCTCCATGATTGAGAATGGATAGAGGTCAGCTAGTGAATGGGTGTCAGTGGTGATCAGTTGCTGGGATGATTGAGGTGAGTTAGGAATCACTGGAGGTCGGTGGCTGTAAGTCAGTAAATGTCCGTAGGAATGATGAAGATCAGAATCAGAATCAGAAACCATTTATTGCCAGGAATGTTTACAAAAAACGAGAAATTTTGCTAGGCGTAAGGTGATTACATTAGACGAGACAAACAACAATCAACAGTCAACGACAACAACAGTGTAATGATATTTAAATCAAGTATAAGATAAAGTGCTCAGACAAACAGATAACGTTAATGTAAGTGTATGTTTAAGTGACATGTCTGTTTAAGTTAAAAAGTGTATGTTAAGTGGCATGAGTGTTTAAATATGAAGTGTGCAGTGGAGTGACCGGTAAGAAGAAAGAAAAGAAAGAAAAATAGTCTGAAAAATTGTCCTGGGGGTGGAAAAATTGTCCGAAAAATATAGAAATCACAGACAGAATCAGTAAGTGGGGGACCCAGGCTCTGTTGATGAGCCCGACTGCCGACGGGTAAAAACTGTTGGTGTAGGTGTAGGTTGAATTTCCTCAGCTGCCTCAGGAAGAACATCCTCTGCTGGGCCTTCTTTGTGATGGAGCTGATGTTCAGCTCCCACTTGAGGTCCTGGGAAATGATGGAGCCCAGGAAGCGGAAGGACTCCACAGCGTCGACGGGGGAGTCACACAGGATGAGAGGGGCGGGTGGGGCTGCATTCTTTCTGAAGTCCACAACCATCTCCACTGTCTTGAGCTCCAGATTTTTCTGGCTACACCGGGTCTCCAGGTGGTCAGTCTCCCACCTGTAGGTCGGACTCGTCCCCACCAGCGATGAGTCAAATGAGGGTGGTGTCATCCGCGAACTTCAGGAGCTTGACAGACTGGTGACTGGAGGTGCAACTGTTGGTGTACAGGGAGAAGAGCAGAGGGGAAAGAACGCAGCCTTGGGGGGAACCGGGGCTGATGGTCCGAGAGCCTGAGACGTGCTTCCCCAGCTTCACATGCTGCTTCCTGTCAGTCAGGAAGTCTGTGATCCACCTGCAGGTGGAGTCGGGCATATGTAGCTGGGAGAGCTTGTCCTGCAGCAAAGACGGGATGATGGTGTTGAAAGCAGAGCTGAAGTCCACAAACAGGATCCTGGCGTAGGTTCCTGGGGAGTCCAGATGCTGGAGGATGTAGTGGAGGCCCATGTTAACAGCATTGTCTACAGACCTGTTGGCCCTGTAGGCGAACTGCAGAGGGTCCAGGAGTGAGTCAGTCAGGGTTTGGAGGTGGAACAGGACCAGGCGCTCAAAAGACTTCATGACCACAGAGGTCAGGGCGACGGGCCTGCAGTCATTGAGTCCTGTGATCCTGTGACCCAGAGGTCAGTGGTTGGGAATGGATAAGATGACAGAGGTCATTAGTTGTTGAAAGATTAAGTAATACTGCAGTTATTTATTGTCACACATAAATCTGCATTAGAAAGAGAGAAACAAAGGTGATAAAGACTTTTGTGGGACTTCAGTTTGCTTTGGGAATAACCTAGTTATTGTGTCCTCATTTTGAATTAATGAGGCCAGTTCAGGGTTTTGTTGTCCCACAGGGTTCTGCAGAAAGACTGTGCAAGGGACGTTGGGTAGCCAGTGAGTAGATTAGGTCCTCTGAGGCTGTTTATTATAGTATTATTATGGTTTTGTGAAATGTGGGTGTCGCCTCAGGAAACCGTGATACAGTAAGTACAATTTGAGCATTTGCGATCCCAAGTGAACAAAGCCCTGGTTTTAAAAAGTGATATATAAATAAAGCTTTACTTAACAACCTTAAAGCCTAATTTATGGTTGACACAGACCCCTACGCCGTAGCCTGACGCGCACCTCCAAAAAATCCTAAAGCCTAGTTTATGGTTCTCCGTCACGTGACGCCGTCGTTGAGCATTCGAAGTTCTGCGTCGAGGGACCGCGTTGCTCTGCAATTAACCGCCATGCCGCCAGGGGGTGTGGCTGTGTGGTTTCAGGGGTTATAGCCGAATTCCGTTCACAGTAAACAATGGCGACCAAGTTGGAGAACCATAAACTAGGCTTTACTTGTATTTATTGGCACATCAAGTCTTTCCCCAGTGCCACCCCAGGACAAAGTTTTCATTTTAAGTCCCACTATTGGTGAGGGATGGTGTTGAATTGATTGGCTATAACTTGGTTTTTGAGACATGGTTTGGACTTTCTCAGTTGTTGAATATTTATTTTATCAAATCAGTTGAACACACACATTATCACTTTTTTCTCTCTTTTCTTTCCTTTAAAAGTGTTTTTTTAAGTCCTCCAGGGAACCATTGATTTCCTTTCATTTCTGATAAATATAAATATATCAACTTGCAGACACTTGAAATTTGTTCGAGTCTGCAATCCTTGGTGTGGTTCACAATCAAACTTGTTCTTGATTGCTTTGGTCATGAAATATCCAGTATGAGTTTTGTAGACAGTGAAACGAAACAGATATGTTCCTCGGAATTACGGGAACAGGCAGATTTCTGCACAGCAGGTGTTGAACAAGAGACTGTGAGAGGCTTATTTGGGCCTCATCCAATAACAATACAACTCAACTCAGGTTGTTTCTACAAGGCCTGGCAAGAAAAGTACCGGGTGCACCAATTAATGGGTTTCAGGTTGCACTCAATATAGAACTAACACCCTGCCAGCAGCCTGCCAACCTGCATACGGTGGAGCATCAGACTCCAAAGGACCACACTTTCACAAAAACAACATGGGTGAGTACAAAATATTTCACAAAGCGAGGGGGTGAGTCAGGCCTGCATTCAGTTAGAGCTTACTCATATTGATGAGACTTTCTCCTCAACTTTACAGCCCACTCCGATTAATCCTCGGAGCTACATTAGCAAATTGGTTCTGCTCTCTATATTTCAACTCGCAGCAATGACAAATGAGAGTTCACTGTCAGGAAGAGAGGACACCGCTGCTCCCATTGTCACCCATGCTGTCGGGGTTCGAGGTGGATGATTTGTCACCACCAGTGTCTGTTTGTACTGCAGGTTCATGCTGTGGCTGTGAGAGTGCCAGGAACTTAGTGAAGTACTTCCACTACTGCTCTATAGTCCAGAAATGGAATAAAAACATGAAGATCAGCCCCGTTTAAAGCTTGCATCAGTTCTCCATATAGTAATCTTAACTTTAAAAGCTTCCTGACTTCCTGACATAGACCGTTTTTCTACTGTCGTTCATACAGACCTAATTTAGACTTGGATCATAACTGGTACTTTTTTTAGACAAAAAGGCACACAAAAGAAAATTGTGCAATGCTCATTTCTATCAGTAATATCTGTCTTCATTTGGTGTTTGTGGTCACTCACGAATAAGTCCAATAATTACCATATTTTTCTACGTTTATTTTGGTCTCGACCATCTTTAAATACTTAATGTTCCAAAATGTTTACCATCGTCGCTAACTATGGCTGTCTGCTGTTTGGTGTTTTTTCACTCGTAACACCTGCCTGTTGTTGCTGGAAATAAAGTTGAGGAGTGCAGTGAGACTTCAAAAGTGGGTCTAAAAAAAACTAAACAAAGAGCTGAATGAAGCCAAAATGCTCTGCAAACATGAGGATTAGGATTGTCAGAAGCAACCCCTTTCACATACAAGTAGTATTATGATCCGATTAACATATGATTAAAATATATAAAGAAGTAAAACAAACAAAATATTGATGAGGGTAGCTTTAAGATTCAAAACATATTGATTAGAGCCAGAATTTCTTACATAATCAAACTGTTTTGACACAAAAGGTAATACTCCACCATGCATGTATATGTACTACTGTGAGTACAGCACCAAACAGGCTGGATATAAAATGGCTCCTGAGATCCACCACTGGAGGTTCCTGAAGTGGAGAGAGGCTTAAAGATGAGATAAACTGATGGATGGGGCTGCCACCTACCTGGCACTCCTGTGGATTTATGGCAGCATGGCTCTATGTCCTATATAGTAATCCATTTGTGGTGCACTGCATCATTTTTCTGACACTTGAATTAGGGTTATGTGCAATTTCTCACCTTAGTTTATAGCACAAAGGCTTGCAATATCCAATCTTGTGCAGAGGCCAGTGATGTTCTTTCTAATAAGAACGTGATGTAATGGGGTTACCTTTCTATCAGTACACACCTGTGACAAAAAAAAAACATTCTGACAGCAACCTCCCATATCTTTCAGTAATGTTTTTTAGGCTCAGTTGTAACAAAGAATAAGTTTGTCAGGCTTAGAAAACCTGTTTTTTTTGGTCAGTGACAAATGACATTTTTGGTTCACACTAATTAAAAAAAAAAAATATATATATATATATATATATACACACTCACCTAAAGGATTATTAGGAACACCTGTTCAATTTCTCATTAATGCACTTATCTAATCAACCAATCACATGGCAGTTGCTTCAATGCATTTAGGGGTGTGGTCCTCGTCAAGACAATCTCCTGAACTCCAAACTGAATGTCAGAATGGGAAAGAAAGGTGATTTAAGCAATTTTGAGCGTGGCATGGTTGTTGGTGCCAGACGGGCCGGTCTGAGTATTTCACAATCTGCTCAGTTACTGGGATTTTCACGCACAACCATTTCTAGGATTTACAAAGAATGGTGTGAAAAGGGAAAAACATCCAGTATGCGGCAGTCCTGTGGGCGAAAACGCCTTGTTGATGCTAGAGGTCAGAGGAGAATGGGCCGACTGATTCAAGCTGCTAGAAGAGCAACTTTGACTGAAATAACCACTCGTTACAACCGAGGTATGCAGCAAAGCATTTGTGAAGCCACAACACGCACAACCTTGAGGCGGATGGGCTACAACAGCCCACCGGGTACCACTCATCTCCACTACAAATAGGAAAAAGAGGCTACAATTTGCAAGAGCTCACCAAAATTGGACATTTGAAGACTGGAAAAATGTTGCCTGGTCTGATGAGTCTCAATTTCTGCTGAGACATTCAGATGGTAGAGTCAGAATTTGGCGTAAACAGAATGAGAACATGGATCCATCATGCCTTGTTACCACTGTGAAGGCTGGTGGTGGTGGAGTAATGGTGTGGGGGATGTTTTATTGGCACACTTTAGGCCCCTTAGTGCCAATTGGGCATCGTTTAAATGCCACGGCCTACCTGAGCATTGTTTCTGACCATGTCCATCCCTTTATGGCCACTATGTACCCATCCTCTGATGGTTACTTCCAGCAGGATAATGCACCATGTCACAAAGCTCGAATCATTTCTAATTGGTTTCTTGAACATGACAATGAGTTCACTGTACTAAAATGGCCCCCACAGTCACCAGATCTCAACCCAATAGAGCATCTTTGGGATGTGGTGGACCGGGAGCTTCGTGCCCTGGATGTGCATCCCACAAATCTCCATCAACTGCAAGATGCTATCCTATCAATATGGGCCAACATTTCTAAAGAATGTTTTCAGCACCTTGTTGAATCAATGCCACGTAGAATTAAGGCAGTTCTGAAGGCGAAAGGGGGTCAAACTAGTGATGTGTCCTTTCGTGTCGAGGCTTCGATGCGCGTGTCGAGTAATCCAGATAGATTTTGGTGAAGCGCGTATCGAGGCTTGTGTCGATGACGTATGCGGTGACGTTCGAAGCCTCGCGAGCCGGCCGTACCACGTGACTGATTCAGAAAATAGTTTGTGGGTTTGCCGTGCGATTTGAAATATAAGAGGCAGAGAAACTCAATGGATTTCCCCCCTTCCTCTCTGTACCCAGCTTCATGTGTGCCTGTGAAAGGGTATTTTATAAAGCAGCCGAAATAGTCTCAAAAAGCCCAGCACAGTGGAAAAGTTCTTATTTTTAATTTTAAAAAATTGGACACATCAACAAGCGGAGCTGAGGCTTGAAACACCGATCCTCTGACTGAAAGTCAGATATTCTAACCACTGACCCACAGTCACATCACAACCCTCTCCCAATTTGTTTCGAGTTTTGATTTTGACCCCGCCAATATATCATAAAGATAGACACAATATTAATAAGTTAATAATTGATGTATTGGCGTCACAAACATAATTTATTCCATTTAAAGCTTCACACACCAAAGCCATGGTGTTGTTATGATCACTCTGCCTGTTTTACATCTATTGTCCACTTGGTGGCGCAGTAGAGCAAATGAAGCTCCATGAAGCTCCGGTACATGAGCGAACCAATTGGATGGAAAGCTTCAATGCTTCAGGAAGCTTCATCTCGCCATCACTAGGTCAAACACAGTATTAGTATGGTGTTCCTAATAATCCTTTAGGTCAGAGTGTGTGTGTGTGTGTATATATGTGTGTATATATATATATACACACACACACACACAAGACAAAAGAAAAGTCTCACTTAAAGGAAAGGTCTGACTATATTCTGAGTGCAAGAGACAGAGTTGGGAAGTCAGACAGGTTTTTTGGTCTGTTTGTAACTTTTTAAAGTACAATATGGTTCATACTTTTTAACTCGCAGTATCATACCATATACTGAGCTACAGCGAATGATCAGCTGAATGTGCAGCTCTCAGCTTAATGGTGAGTTTCAGCTCATTGTTTATCTGTGCAGCAAACAACTTTATCGTCCTGGCGGCATATACTTCCTGCTCAGCAGCAAACGCCAGACACAATTATAGATTTGCTGGTGAAGTGGCGCTAAAGAGACACATTTTCCCCTCAGGAGTTTTTGGAGACCAACAAGAATGTTAATTTTGGACTTTATTAGGCAGACACAAAAAAACACTCAGGAATAATCATGTTGCTCTGGAACTGCTGGACGTGGAATTAAGCAACCGTTTGCTAAGAAGTCGTCTGTGGAAAGTATAGCAGGTTTGTAGCAGTTTGCTACGTTAGCAAAAAGCTACACTGAACATTTGACCTTTTCTTTGGCCTGTAGCAGATGGAAAGTGTTATAACATATTTAGATCATGTTTAAAGTGACTCAAAGGACATTTTTTTTCTGTGAATTTGGGAGGTATTTGCAACAGATTCAAACTATTTTGAATTTCTGCTATGACCGTTGATTTATCAACCTTAATTAAGAAAACCATAATATTCCCCTTTAAAAACATCAAATGGTTTGAAGTTGTAATGCTTAAATCAACATTTCTTTCATATTAATGTTGAATAACAAAGCTGATAAAACTCATAAATCCAAGGAAGAGGAATGAATTTATTGTACAAGACATTTGTTTTTCTAATCAATGGCTGTCACTCAGTAGAAAAATAATCCATCTAAATTCACGTGCCACACAAGTATTCAATATGTATAACAATATCTCATATTGAAACATACCGACATATTGTCCACACTGAACTGACAGCCGAGTAAGTAGAAAAATTAACAGACGAAAACATAGCCTCTTTAAAAATAAATCAACATTAATAGCAGTGTTCACTTTACATTTGCACTCCTCCTCCCTCTTTCTTCTGTTTGGGTTTCTTCTTCTTTGTCTTGGCCGTCTTGTTCTCAGACGGCGTCGTCTTGCTCTTCTTGGCCAGGCTTGGCTGAGAAGCCACCGCGCCATCGGCTGGTCGCTTCTGTTTTGTTTTCTTGTCATGTTTCTTTTTGACTTGTCCTTTGTCTGCCACCGCCGCCGCCGGCTCTAAAATCGGTATGTCGCGCTTTTTACGCTTTTTTGTTTCTGGCAGAAAACCCTTCTTCTTGTTGGGAACTTTCTGTTCGGTGGCCTCCTTCTCAGGCTTAGTCTTTTCGACCTTTGGTTTTCTGTGAACATGAACACACGCGAGGTCAACATACTGGCTCCATTACACACATCACGTGCTGAAGCCATCTCCTTTAACCTTTTGTATTGAGTAGTTTATTTTTTGGTTATATTATTTTTGCACAGTTAATTGAGGTAATGATTTAAAAAGAATTACTGCTGTACAATGACGTTATATAATTAGGAGACAATGGACTGTACAAGTAGATTTGTTCTTAAGTAGCTTGTACGGGGGATTTGGAGATCCTGCCGTATTCACCAATTTTCTCTTAACAAAATGAAAATACAATGTTTTTGCATGAGGTCCATGAAATAACTTTAAGGTTTACTATCAACTTTCTGCAGAACTCACATTTGTAACGTAAATGAGAAACCTGGTTTACATAATCTTGGTTAGAGGATTAGAGAAGCCCGATTTCCCCAGTGAGATTTCTCCTTGAGAACGTTCATTTCCTAGCCATGTATACACATAACAGGGTTTATAAGCGGCTTTTTACATTTATGCATGACAATAGAAATGCATCCTTGTATTCAAAATACTTAAATTTAAAGTCTAAATAAAAATAAAAACTGATCATTGCCTGCAGTAAAACACAGAAAACTGTGCTCTCATTATAGAAGCTGCCCTGTAACTGCAACGACAGCCCAAATGGACCAACACATAAAAAGGAAAATACAATAGAATCATGTATTGCAATACAGTTGAATACAAACTGAAAAGCCGGCACACCGTGACTTGTGACGAGAATGTGATTTAATGCACGGATGCTTCAGCCGAAACCAGCTTGTTAACTGTGCTGCAATATTTTCTGCATAAGTCAGTGTGCAGACTTTTCAAATTGTCTTGTGTATTGATTTTGAAGTTCTGTCACGCACATACCTTTAAATTAAGTGAGCTATGGTCCTGAAATTATGTGATGAGTTGGGGAGGGAATCTGATTACTGACCTGCTGCATGTATCTGAATATCTTGTCTGGCATCAATTAATGCGTTTGTGTCCGGTTAACCAGAGCAAGGACCTATCAGCATCCTGTGAGGAGCTATAGGCAGCTGTGGGCGTGGCTTATGTGTGACGCGGCACAAAGAGGCAACTGTTCGTTCAAAACAACAATGGCTGCTCCTGATGAGGTTAAGGTAGATGCTATGCTGTAAAAGCATCGGAACAGGAGTATTTCTATAATGGCTTTTCGCAATGGAAACTGGCGTCTGCTGCTTGATTGACAGATGATTAATCCAATCAGCTGCCAGGTATTAAGTGAAAGTGCCTGCCTTGTAACAAACCATCTGGCAGGTCAGGTCATGTATCTGAGGAGCTTACAGAAAATCTGACTTACCTGCGTAACCTCATTTCTCCCACTGACCCTCAAGCTCACACCACAATAACTCACATGACTCCAAAGTGTTTCACCACGGCCCAGTAGTTGTCCTCCAGCTTGCCGGTCTTCTTGAAAGTGATGGTGCTGGTCAGGGACTCCAGGACCTTCTGAAGGGGCGCCAGGTCCACAGACAACTTCTACAAAGTGCAAGCAGCAGAAACAAAGACTTAAAACCACATCCCTCTCATGAGTTCACTTCAGTCTCACACTTGCAGACCACACCTACCTGATGGTGGACGTGCTTGACCAGGAACTGACAGAGCTCCAGGGTTTTCACCACATTCTCCTTCACCACCTTGCTCTCTGTTGGACCGACCTGCTGAAGACTCTGAGAGGAAAAGAGACACTGGGGTTAGACCGTTATCCATATTGGCCTTATGCTCAGCTGATCAAGTAATTGCCATCCACCTCTTACTTGACAGATATGATACAGTTTGACACATGGTTACAGTGATGCTTGTGAGCGTTTTTGACCCCTCGGCCACCACAATAAAAAAACATTAACGGGAAGGCCGTGATTGGTCTTTACTGATAAAATGGAAGTGGATATTTTCTACTAAGCAAATGTTTAAATTTTTTTAATTATACTTCATACAGTTTTTCTAAAACTAGATGTCGACATTTTGTGCAGCCGCTTCATGTTTAAGACCTCCTATTTAACATTCATAAGCTGTGCCACCCCTTTTTATTTTTATACCCAGTATTTCTGCACTGTTACACATAAAGATCAGGCTACATTAATATTAATAGACTCCAGCGGAAACGGCGTAGTTTCTCTCCAGTAGTGTGATCCAAATATTTTTAAATTAACTCCAGAATGATGTTAAATATAAAAATTCAAAGTTTTATTAAATAAAAAAAAAAAGACTAAATCAATTAATCAATATTTTGAGGATTTTTCTAATGATAAATGTATTACATGTTTAACACATCTCAATAAAGTAGAGAATCTCAGACAATGAGGACTGACGTTACATCTTATTAGCAACACATTAGTTGGTATAAAAACAAATTATGGATTAGTTATGTTGTTTGGTTGATCTGTTTTGGTCTCAGGGGAAAAAGATGGGTCAACACAGAGGCAAGGATGGTTTGGTGAAGCTTTGCAGAAGCAGGAAATTATGCACCTCAGCTGTCCTAGGGACACCACGTCAGCGAGTGCAGCTCTAATCATAGTTTATCACGACATGATGCAATTTCATAAACCTTCGAGAACAATATAATAATAAACTAAGCCTAACCCACAAGCCTGAAGAATGTTTTTGTGTAAATGTCTCCAATTCAAGTGAAGGATTGATGGTGGTAGTTATGGCCTCATGCAGCGTCGGAAATACACAAGGGCAAAACTGCCCCTAAGAAATATAATTTTGCCCCTGATATCACTAGGAGAGGGGCAAAAAATGCCCTCACAACTTCCTCTAATAATTATGATAATTTAATGAACTTAGAAATGTAATGAACTTAGAAATGCGCCGTCTGCGTTTAAATCAACAATCACATTTTGCTACACTAAAAATGATTGAAGTGAGATAAAACTTGATCTTCTTAGATACAATATGTTGACGAGGTTTTCCTTTGGGGGACAATTTGCGGTGGAAAAAAGGGAATAAATCGCAATATATATCGCAGGATGAAATAGAATCGTGGGACCTCTGGTGATTCCCACCCCTAGTAGGAACAACGTGATTAAGGTAACAACAAAAAAACAAAAAAATCAATAAATGCAATTTTTAATTATAAAAAAAGAATTTAAAAAAGTTATAATTGTTAATAGTCAATTAAAAAAAATGTAATAACAATGAATTACCACAAAGAAATAAGAATAACATTGAATATGATTGTCTAATTTATGTTTTCCGTTTGTTCAAAAAATCTAAGAAAACACTTTGAATCTGTAGACTACTGCCTAATAGTCTTATTGTTGCCATTTGATGACTATTGCTCATATACTTGAAGCCTAAATAGGTATATTTATTATTTTGAACAAAGGTTAAATGTTATTTCACAAGTTTCAAAAAGTGCCCCCAATTTTTATTGAAATGCCCCTGGATTTCAGTTGGTGGGGGAAAAAATTGCCCCCTAAAAGAGATGTAAATGTTCTACGCTGGCCTCATGTTAGATTACGCATAGAAAAAATATTGTAATCAGTTCTGAGGTTTACAGAATACTTGACGCTATAAACATGATGATTTTATAGAATATGATGCTTTGCTGTGGATTATACTACCAAACTGTAGAAGGAAAATGTTAGCAGTTGGTTTATCAACTATTCATTTTTTTCCTCCCTATTTTTAAATAACTTACATAATCATAAAGCCTTTTATTCATGTAGAGTTTTACAGTGTTTCGACGGCAGCCGGACGAATAAAAACACTTTGTTCAAGCTGTTATAAGGTTGCTGTAACCTTCTTGAAAATTCAGACATTACCATAACAACTAATCACATTTCCTCAGTTCCTGGGTGTAATTGTTTTATTCATTTATTTGACTGGGAATTAGAGTGTTATATAATACGTTTTATCTCTTAAGAGCCTGACCAGGGAGAAGGACTGTAAATTAGCCATGGCTAGAAGTCACGTATACACTGCATCAATGCTAATGTTGTTCCTTGTCTGGAGGTGGAATTAGGCAACTGTTTGCTCACAAGTTTGTCACATTATATAGTTATGTCAGATGCAGATAGATGTGCTGCTGCCCACATAAAAGAAATCCATCAATACTTTGTTCAGGTTATTTTAGTGCCGTATAGTCAGTAGTGGAAAAGTATTCAGATTCTTTACTTGTGATAAAGTTGAAATACTACACTGACAATATTCCACTACTAGTAAGTACTGCATTCAACGACTTACTTCCGTAAAATTATGTATGTTGTAATATGTATTATGTATGTATTATCAGCAAAATGTACTATTTTGCTGATAATACATACATAATTTTATGGTGATGATGATGTATCCCAGGCTTTGATGTATTGTGTTGACTTACCGTTGTCAGCTGACCCGAGACCGTCGCACAGAGCTCCGTCCACGGCGCTCCGCTCAGCAGCTGCTGAATCTCCCTGCTCTGCATCGCCCGCAACACCAAACCACATGCTTGGCCCTAAACATACAGACAATGTCCATCAACAGGAACGTACAAATTTACTAAACAGTTCAACGAACTGGTAATAAATAAGAGGAGGGTCTCCTATACCCGTTGGTGAACTCGGACTCCAGATGTGATGTGCTGCACAAGTGTATCCAACAGCTTCACACACAAAACCTGTCAATACAACACACAAGTTGCATTAGTGATCACTTGTTAGACGTGAATTAATTTCTGAGATGCGTCGCTGTACTCACAGGGAATCTGGAGAACAAGTCTGTGAACATCTGAGCGGTCAGAGGGCTCTTCCTCCGGCCCATGAAGGAGCTCAGGGCGTCCCTGAAGATGCCGGAGACCCGATCCAAATCCACGTTGCCCATGAAACTCAACTGCACACAAACACACATGCAATGAAAGAGAAAACACACCAGGAGTCAGATTTTCTTTCTGACAGGTGATTGAAGTAGTAGTAAATAAAACATGACCGACTTTGGTGAAATCCTGCTTTTTCCTCTAGCGCCACCAAGAGGTTGAGACAACTATTCAAATAAGGTGCATTTCCCCCTCAGGATGACTTGTAATAATCTTGGTGGTTCCTTAACTTTACAAGCAGCACCATGATCAGGTCAATATTTGAATCCGTACAAAACTCTAATTCATAACCCTCAAAACTGAAACATCTGATTGCAAAATGCTGTGAAAATATGTGCGAGATATCTGAACAGAGGGGACTTTTGGGATCACTTTTTGACAGAAAATCATGCATGAATCGGGCAATTCTTATCTTTTGTTTGGTCTTCAGATGACTCATTTTGTCCAATGAACAGTTTTAAATTTAAATATATTCAGTTTACAGTGACTTGGACAACTTAGAAATGATCTTAAATATGATTTATTGCTGCACAAAGCACACAGGAAATCTTGTGAGGAGGACCCTCTTCCTGACCCAAAAAATGACGTGGAATTTTCCTGGTGCAAAGCTGGACATAATATTAGATGTAAATGCACCGGCAACAATGATGATCCAACAATCTAAACACAGCAGCACCCCGCTGCAAGGGAGTTTAGACGAGAGAAAACAAGCAATGAATGAACAAAACAAATTAATCTGTGTGGGGAAACATACGTCACTTGCTGCAGCCCCGTCGGCGCTCTGCTCCTCTTTGGCTCCAGCAGGCAGAGCTCCTCGCAGCACTTTCACCACGTACAGAGATGCACTGCGAGGACAGATCGACATTAGTAAAACACAAATCACCTGAGAAACCAATTATGTGTACCGCCTGGAGATTAAAACTGCTGATTCCAAACTTTTCAGTGGAAGAAAGTTCAACACCGGCAAGTCAGGCCAATCCGCTCACGAGTACTGCGTGATGTATCCAAAAATTTAGAAAAGGCCAGAAAGTGGATCTTAAGTTGAGATTGTTTAGCCAAGCTTGTGTAGGTTTTGTTGTTGTTTATCCTTTAATTTGGGACAAACTACAAAACATATATGAGCCCAAATGTACTACTCAGAGCCGTCAAGAAAACAGTAAGTTGTACCTGAAGTAGTAGAGACAGACTGAGGAGTCAGACAGTTTCTGGGTTTTAGTCATCAGTTTTTCCAGCAGTTCATGGAGCTCCCCCTGTCTGTCACTGGCGGTCCTGCAGTAAACCTTGGACCTACACAGCTGGTTCCTGAAAAAAGAAAAATGAAAAAAAAGTCATTCATTTTGATTATATTTAAATGAAACTGCCAACGAAGAGACGTTGAGCCTATGTTGCCAGTTGTTTATATCGCCAAGTGGGAGATATCGTCACCACCTCAGATTCCTGATATCTCAGAATTACAGATTTAGCCGAGAATAACAAACAAAAAGAAACAATAAATGGAGGGAAACGAACATTAAATGAGTGACTGACAGACGCTGTGAATCACCTCAGTGCTCAGCTGACGTGCGTTACCTGAAGATATCTGCAGCTCGGCGGAGGAAGTCCTGCTCCTGCTGGTCGCTGTCGGAGCTCATTCCTCGGTCGATGATAGTGAGCAGAGGTTCTACCAAACCCAGAACAAGCGGACTGCCAGCCTGCCGGGCCACGAACACTTCAACCAGGTCCAAAACCTACAACAAGCCAAATGGGTGAGGGAGATGCAGCTTTGGGGCTTATGGAATGTGTATTTACGCCACTTTTGATGGAGCTAGACCAGCAGTTTGCCCCTCATCTTTGTGCTAAGCTAGGCTAAACATGTCCTGGAGATTTCTCTGTACTGAACACAGATGAAACAGATAGTTGGAAGTGTTTACAAGTCCTAGATGAGTTACCTTGATCTTAAAGTCTCGGACCAGCATCTTCTCT
Organism: Taurulus bubalis; assembly: GCF_910589615.1. Taxonomy (NCBI): domain Eukaryota; kingdom Metazoa; phylum Chordata; class Actinopteri; order Perciformes; family Cottidae; genus Taurulus; species Taurulus bubalis. The sequence goes on along the minus strand of NC_136590.1, from coordinate 28,639,810 downwards.
TTCTGTATTTTAGTTTTTTGATCCTTCTTGGCCTGGCTCTTTTTCTTCTGCTCCGAGAACAGCGCCGCCAGGCCCTTATCCAGCTCCAACATGGCGTCATCATCCAGATCTTCGTCACTGCTCCCGTCCTCCTCTGTGGCCTGAATATACGACACGAGAAAGGATTTGAACAGAACGTAAACTGGAATATATATATATATATATATATATATATATATATATATATATACACACACACACATATACATACACACACATACATACAAGTTGCTGCAGTAAATGGCACTCAGTTCAATTGATGACATGCCCAAAACAAACATAGAATTTAGGCCGAAGATTTAAAAACAAAGGGAAAACAGTGCCAGACAGTTATGCTGGGCTATAACTGTACTAAGCTCCGGAGCCTAAATATGTGCATATCACAGAAACCACATGGAGACCACGCCTGAAAACCCACCAGAGCATTCTGCTGCTGCAAAACCTTCATCAGCTCCATGCGGAAACTTTGGTCCACGTCTCCCACCACCTCCTCCTCCCCCTCTTCTTCTTCTTCATCATCATCATCATCATCATCATCCTCCATTGCATCATCACCTTCATCGTCATCATCCGATCCGTCAGACTTGTCATCCTATCGGAGCCATAACCACACATTTTAGGATTGCAAATGTATTTTCTAAATTAGTATTTTTTTTAAAGTGTAATAAACAAATCCATCATAATACCATAGAAGAAATGAGACTAAGATATATACGTTATTGACATGACAAAATAAAATGTATTTATTTTTTAACTTTATGTAATATTCGTTCAAATAGAATATGTCCCATTGAGATTAAATAACCCTGTTTTTAAGAGAGTACTGGTCAAGACAGGCAGCACAAATTGTGAATAAGCGAGAGAGGAACTGACCTCCATCTCCTCATCTTCCTCATTTGGGTTCGTCTTCTGGGCTTTGTTGTCGTCAGTGACGACCACAGCACCGCCCTCCTCGTCATCCTTCTCTGGGTCCAGGACCTAAACACATTACCATCACTTAAAAAGCTTCCACTTTTAGCAAGCAAGACATTGCCCATCTGTCTATTTTAAGACAGTTACCTGGTTCAGTTCGTAGAGGCAGCAGGAAGAAAAATACAAGTCATTTCCCCATGTGATTGGGCCAAATTCTTATACCAAACAGTCTTCCAAAAACACTTTTAGAAATATTGGTGACGTCAGGTGTTGAGCTTGTATGCGCTACTTACTTCTAAGATGGAGGTGAGGGCCGCTGCAGTGACATGGGGGCAGATGGAGGAGAAGACCGTTTTGCAGACATGTCTGATATGTCGACTCGACTGGGACAGCAGGGACAGTAGGATGTCCACCATCACCTCCACCCACTCGGGCTCCTCCTCCTGCTCGGTGGCTGCGCCAAAGGAAAAAGCAGTATTTGTAATTGTTCAACAAGCTATAAACTAGTGGTGGAATGTAACTAAGTACATAGTAACTCATTAAGATTTTTATTACAAAACATATGTGAGAGCGGACCAAAACAGCAGGAAAAAAAAAGAAGCATGCAACCTAAAGCTGCTTTAAATCTAAACAGAAGCAAAGACTTGGATCTCAGTTGGTGGAGATGGCATGCTTGTAATATAAGCATGTGAATAAGAAATCTTATACAAAAAAATGTGACAGGCAGCTGCTGCATCACCATTGCGCACGAGGCCTCACCTTGTTTCTTCTTCTTTTTCTTGGCCTTCTTCTCCAGAGCCATGTCCACGCAGCTCTGCAGGTCCCTCATGATGTCCAGCAGCTCTTCTGGGGCCTTAGAGGAGAACGTTTTTGTGTCAGCGAACGGTGTTTTGTTGCTTGGCAATTGCCGGCGGTAGATCATTAAGGCTGCAATAGCAACAGTAGTACTATAGTCCTGGCTCTGGTAGTATGCCGTACCTTGAAGAGGTGCATGCCGACCAAGAGGAAGAGCTGCTGGAAAGCGCCGTTCCCTGCCGCCGGGCCTTTCTTTGCTTTTTTCTTTAGGTTTGCCACCGACTCCAACATGCTGCAAGAACACACGTGTAGAGCCAGAGCTATCAAACACGTTACTCTCTTAAGTAGCACGAGTGGCACCTGTGTGACTACATTCTTGAGGGTGGCAGTGATATTCTGGGAGAATTAGCATCCCGTTGTTGTGGTGGTGGTCCTACCTGTCCCAGGCCTTTCTCTGCTCAGGGCTGAGGGGCTGGTTGACCAACTTCGGCTGGCTAAGCAGCAGTCCAGCGTACTGGACCAGGTGGTAGATCCACATGGTGCCGTCGGCTCTGACGCCAACCACACGCTTTTGGTTGACTGCTGCGCCTTCGGCCGGGTCCTCGGCAAGAGGCAGGTGGTGCATGGACATTAGGAGTCTGGAGCAGGGCGGACAGACATAAAGTCAGTGAGGCAGCAGTGACACCACAAGTCACATGGACAGAATTTTGGTCTTTGGACAAAACAGGGTTACTATTTTTTTATTTTTGTAATAATAAAAATAATAATTTAGATTTATATAGCGCTTTTAAAAATACTATACAAAGACACTTTACAAACATTAAAATCATCATAAAAGAGCTCTACAATAAAGATCATAGAACACACAATCACATTAAAAGCAGTTCTGAAAAAGTGCGTTTGAAGTCTCTGTCACCCCATGTCAAGTGGTTTGCAAGTGAAGATGTGAACGATACCGTTTCTAGACAGAAAACTGGCATTGGTGACTTAATAATGTTGGTGCTGTCGATGGAACCTTGGAATGGGCTGAACAACCAGACCGAGACCTGGTTCCTAGGGGACTCTTGACATGACTCTTGTCATTATTCATAAGATGTAGTCAATTTGCAGTCTAAAATATATATGTATATATAGACAGCTGTCCAGGAACAGAATAGAGTATTTCATCTCTCACCCGAAGAAAGAACTGACAAGCATTTCTTTGGTTTTATCATCAAGTGGGGCAGACAGCTTCCCCATCGTCTCTTCGATGCTGGGCGAGGCCTTCTTGGTACTGAAGAATGCGTGGAAAAAGACAAACCTGGAAAAGAAATGAACACCAGCTGACGGCCTTCTCTTCATCCAACACAGAGACCTTGACTTTGCTCAAATAGTGGGTCTCACCTAGCCACACCCATGATGAGATCCTCCTCCTTCTTCACTTGGTAGTTGTCAATGATCGAGGCGAGCCGAGAAACAATCCACCTCCTCAGGCGGATTATGGAGTTCTCCTTCCTGAAGGATGGAAAAGCAACAGTTACACCCAGACAGATAAACACGCTGCTAAACTACACAACAGCTGAATACACTCACTGTTCCGTTCCTTCCCGATTGTCCTTCTTCTTGCGAGTGCTGAACTCCAGCAGCTTGTCCTGCTGAGGCTGCAGGAACATGTTCTTCAGCCACTCCACGTACTGCTGCAGAGCCGCGGGCTGGAGGTGCTGCACCACCCTCCACACCGACGGCACCACTGGGTTGCCCTGGTTGGACAGCGAGGAGAAGCCCACCATCACTGCCAGCTGTTTGTCGGCGTCCTGACAGCCCTGCAAGAAGTCCGACACATAGGTTTCCATCTCTGGGGCCAGCTTGAAGCGGTCCGGTTTCTGGGAGAGAAAAATTAGGGACGAGATTTATATTAGTTGTCATTTAATACGTTATGGTTGAATTTGTGTCCTATTCACCACCTGCTGCTCAGAGTTCATATTTTCACCAGAAATAATGTCTTTATACTCAATTTAATTATGAGAATAATTTATTCTTTGAAGTACTCCTGACCAATACTAAGCTACCATCGTCAAAACTATTTCTTTCGATTAAAAGACATCCTGTAAAGGGACGGTTCCAAGACTTTTAATTAGGGTTGTGTTGGTAAGGGAATTTCTTCAGCGGCGATAATTAAAATATATATATATATATATTTTTTAAATTACCTCATCTATCCTGATTTTATTCAATAGGTATTGCAATATTGCGGTTATTGCAACGACTTTTAACATAAAAATACGGGAAGAAGTGTTTTCATTCACAGTCGCTTGACAATTTTCTAGCAATACAGGCGGGATTACTGCTTTGAAAACAGACAACAAACATGGAGGACATTTTAAGTTTCCATTAACTTGGCAAAATAAAAACTAAATAAATGGCTGGTTCCGTCTGCCATGAGGACAATATTATTTAGTATGGTGCTTTCTCTTAGGATTTGACATGGATCCCATCACAAAACACAATTTGTTGTATGTTCGCCTCAACTTATCCCGGTGCCGCTGAGCCCACTGACCTGAGAAGACACCAAATGCTCCCCGTACTGGATCATCACCTCTCCAGACAACACTTCCTTCAGCTGAGCGGTCGATAGGAGAGGCAGGGCGCTGCCCAGCAGACGGAAGCTCAAGTACCTGGACACAAACAGAGCAAGGTAACATGTTGGGGACCTGTTAAAAGGAAACACAGGCAGTAGATATTCTCTGTAGTTGAGAATTGCCCTGAGTTCTGGATGTTATGATCAATGCGTCTTAGTCTCTTGTTGCACTCACTGAGCTGGCCCAGACTGCTCCTTTAACATGCCGTTGATGATGGCGTTATTCCAGAAGAGCTGAAAGCTGTCTTCCTTCAGAGAGAGCTTCAGGAGGTCCTGGGCCACCGCTGGGAGGACACATTCCTTCTTCGTCGAGCGCGCTGCCATCTTCAACACCTCTGTCAACCTGCCAGATAACATCACACATTGCTTAGATTTGCCTCTAAATTAAGTTGTGAACCCAGACACGAATACCTTTGGTTTTCCTACGTAACAAAACACGAAACAATCACAGCGTTCTTACTTGGGGATGTTATCTGCGTTGATGATGGTTGAGGAGCCCAGCAGCTTCTTGAGTTTCTTGGGTCTGAGCGTTTGTGGAAAGCGCTGCAGTGCTACCAGCAGCAGCTGCAGCTGCTCCGGAGTGTTGAAGGCTGATGCCAGGTCAGTTTGCAGGGCGCTCAGCAGAACCTCCTCAAACACCTCCTCTGGAATCTGATGGACCGGATACACATATCAGTTTTTGAGATAAGAACGGATGTGTTCTTTTAGTTTGCAGAAATTAAGAACCAAACCATAAGAGGAGAAATTAAGTAAGTCAAACAGAGGCCTCCGTATTAAACTGAGTTTCATAACCCAGTTAAAAGTTCCTTGTAGTGGCTAAGGAGAAGATCAAATCTAAACCATGTATCACCTCACTGAGGATGTCCGTCATGGTCTTAGTGGGCAGGTCCTTCAGGTGTTGTCTGTGTTGGGTGAGGCTCTGCAGGAGCTGAACACATCCCAACACCACCTGCGGCTCCTACCAAAACAACCGTCACACACATTAGAGTCCGCAGCTCGAGATTAATTGGTCCACAAAACATGTCGGTTTTGATTCAGGCATGCTTTTCATCCTGCAAACATTTCTATTCGAAAAAAAGGCTACTTACTTTAGAGATGCGGCTGGACTGATGAAGGGCGAGGACCCCAAACAAGTTCCCGAACATAGCATTTCTTAAAAGTTTCTGGGGAAAAAACAAAGCGAAGACCTCGACATCAAGAGCCCATTCATGAAGCTTTTGAAGCCCACGGAGTACAAATTAAAGCACTCACCTTATTCACCATCTGCAAATTATGCTTTACATTGATTTTGTCCAGTACACTCTGCAATGATACGTCTTCAAATGCACTTAAGACCTGAAAAACAAAAACTCATGTCACGCTTGGCCAACACATGTTCCATTACTTCCTGCTTCGAGCATTTTCTTAAACACGAATGGTCACCGCTTCAGCCTATATGCATCACTTGTGGTTTGCAGGTCGTAATCCAATGCAACGCCTCACATTAATTTCACATCATATTAGTATACAAAACATAACGTACTAAACTCTCAGTAACCATCCAGTGCAAGTGATCAATCTTATGACAAACAAAGTGCCGTATCTTAAAAAGGTGTACTGAACTTTAGTTCTGGCTAGAAAATGATGTTGCAAGTTTGTTAATACCAGTCAGAAAGGATTTTTGATTTCCTTGATTAAAATAACACTTTTCTCTGGGTTTGGTAAATTGCTGGAAATAATTAGGATGATGTATGTACACATTGAGTACTGTTAGTTTATAGACATTTTATTTCAGAAAAGTTACATATCATACTTTTTAATGTATGAAGTAACTGGGAATCAACATTAATTGTAACTGATTAAGTCTTAACGAATCACATAAAGTCATAGTGACTTATATTGATGGGGAGCATCAGCAATTCATGATAGATGTATACTCGTATCATAAAATGTTAGCAGGAATGGTTCTATATTTTGGGGAAAACGCATATTTACATTATTGTCAAGAGTTGGATGAAATAATGAATTCTTCGCTCATCCCCATTGACATCAGGACAGCAGAAAGTCTCTACATTTTCCGTTGCAAACTAAAAACACATCTTTTTCAACTACACTACTTGAAGAAGGAGGGTAGCACCGTAGTAGCACTTTAATGACACTTACTGACAGCACTTTGTGGTTTAACTTTATTGAAAAATTCTACTTTCTTGATTCTTGTTGTTCTGAGTTTGTACTCATGGTTGAATTGCACTTATTGTAAGTCGCTTTGGATGAAAGCATCAGCTAAATGAAATGTAATGTAGTATAGTAAATATGAAGCTACAGCCATCCTGGTTAGCTTAGCTCAGCTCAAAGACGGGAAACAGGGGGAAAACCGCTAGCACGTTTCGCCCTACAGATAAAGATTAGGGAGTCGTGGGTGAAAGTGTTGAGTAAGTGGTACTTAGATTTAAGATTATTTCCCACATACATTTCCAATATCTGAAAAGACAAGTCAGGCTGAAACATAACTTTTGGCAGATGAATTAAACTGGTTTTGGTAGTCGTCTCCACTCACCTGTCCCAGAGCCAGGCTGAATCCAGGTCTCGCCGCCTCTCGAGTGTGAGCCAGTCCATCCACCAGCCTTTTACAGGTGTATTCTAACTCATTCGCCTGCAGCACACAGACAGAGAAACACGGTTCAGATAGTTTATAGTAGAATAACTTCCAGGTTATGTTATAATACACCATATTGTACAGGAGAATTTACACTTTCTGCTAATTTATCATTCATAGAAAATTACTTCGTGCTAGGTGCGCTCCACTAGTTACATTTTACATAAATAAACATGATATCTATGTTTATATGATATGAAGTAGTAGCTAGCTACTATACTACTAATCTACCCAGTAGTACACACATTTTCTAAACTGAACTTTACATTGACAAACTACAACATGAAAATACTCATGTATTTGAGAGGGATAAAACGTAATAATAAAAAACCAGTCATAGTATTGTAGCATAATGTCACCAAATACATTTACTTAAGTACTATACTTAAGTACAATTATGAGGACTTTTACTACTCCACTCCGTCTCAAAAGGTAGGCAAAATATAATGTGTATATATATATATATATATATATATATATATATATATATATATATATATAGCCAATATATCATAATTAGTAAAGTTATTACTCCTAGTAGTTTTAGTATATGGTGATGCTAGTACTATTTTTTGCTTTTACCCCGTAAGTCTGAACGCAAGACTTTCTCGAGTATTTCTACAATGTAGGACAACTACTTTTAGGAGAGTAGTACCACTGCTGACGTTACAACAGTAAGTACTACTAACTACTACAGTTACTACTTCAACGGATGACCACGCTGGGTTCACGCACAGCTCCTCGGTGGTCTGCCTCACCTTGTTGTTGGTTTTCAGGTACTGAATAAGGTTTTCCACCGCCTTGAGTCGGACCTCCTGATCCGGTTTGGCCAAGTCCCAGAAGAAGTCGAGAAAGACCCGGTTCTGCTGCAGGATTCCGGCCGGTTTGACCGGCTCCGGTACTGTCACGGAGAGCGCCACCATCTCTGTAGACATGTCCTCACAACGCCTCAACCTCAGTCCATGCAGCTGCAGCAGGGAAACACGTGCGTCTCACTGCGCGGCTACTACTTCCGGGTCAACCCATTTTTTTTCACACTCCTCCAAAAAACTTTATTGAAGAATGCAAAACATAAAAACAGAAGCGTTACAGAAAACTGGGACAATATAACAAATATATATAATAATAATCAGTACAAGTAAAAATACTACCATCTGAAAAAAAAAATCGAGAAAAATTCCTGAATTCTAAATAAAAGTACAGTAATGTACTTGAAGTTTCAAAAGTAAAAGCCTCCTTTCACAGTGTGTTATATAATTTCATATATGTTCTTATTACGAACAAATACATAAAAGAGCATTTAAATGTTGTAATGTGTCAGTGTAGACCCACTTTTAGATACTTTATGTACTCCTGGGTATATACTAGTCAGCATAATACTGCCTCACATGATATAAACATATATGTTGTTTTTGTAAAAGAACAGCTGTAGTGGCGTTAAAAAAATAAAGTTTTCTCTCTGAGGGTGCAGTAGAAGTAAAAAAGTAGGAGAAAATCATCAACATATTAAATTAAAATAGATTACAACTATGCCAAAAATGTTTCTTAAATTCAGTACTTGAGCTTTCCTTTAATGCTACTTTAATATATTTGGTTCTATTTTGTTTGATTCTATTCTAATTTAAATAATGTAATATATATTTAGACAAGTTAAACATGAACCCTAAAGGGTACATACAGATATTCTCCAACAATTAAAAAAAGGATGAAGCTGTTTGTAGTTTCTTCAGTCATGAATGCTATTATTTTCCAACAGACAAAGAAGTTATACACTCAGCTATTCTGTTAGTATGGACAAAACGATGCATTATATATGTATATGGTATATTTAGCTAGTAGCTAACAATAAAGTGGCAATTGTTAAAACCACTATGTGTAGTGTAGGCTGTACTTAAAGTTTACAAGTTCCTTGGAGAACATTTCTTCTCATGTAAGAATGAATAAATTAAATTAAATTAACAAGAGGCAAAACATAATTGAGTGGAGTCAGACTTGAAAAATTGAATTCTGATTCTGAAAGTTGCAGAAGGCAAATATAAAAAAAATGACACAGTAGAGGACACACTTATTTAAGAAGGAACCAGGACAAAAAGACCTGAACAACTATTTTATTTTTCCATAAAAAGATCATCTTTATTAAAACAGCATGCAAATTCCATTATTCTCGAACCAGATCATTGAGCGGCAGAGGGTGAGTTGAGGTTGCAAAAAAGATCAGCAGTCAGAGTCAGACACAATCCCGACCAGAGAGCAGTTTTCTGGGTCTCTTCTAGTCGACTGAAACAGCCAGCACAGTGTCCAGGGAGCTCTGAGCGTCACCGATCTGCTGCTGCAGTCTCTGCTTCATGGCCTCGTTCTGGGCCTTCTTCAGCATGTCCCGCATGTCTCTGATGGCTGCCCGGTAGCCCGGGGTGTTGTGAAACACTCGGATGGCTTTGTCGCCGCTGCACACCAAGAAGCGCCCATTAATGTCAAATCTTAGGTCGTTGATCTCCTCGCTGTGGACACCGTGCAGCTCCTCTTCCAGCTGGCCGGTGGCGGCACTGTACATGGCCACGTTACAGCCGTCACTGATGGCCACCACCCGGCCGTCTGGAGACAAGGCCACCAGGCTGCCTTCAGACGACACACAGGGGACTGTCTTCAGGAGGTAGGGGTCCTGCTGCTTTTTGTACTCCACATCTGTGTCCCAAAGCTTCCACGTACCATCTTTGGAGACGGTAACCATTCTGATGAGTAAAAGGAAAGGATACACGTTGCATATTAAAAACAAGAGATGCTGAGGATAGAGATTCTTGTTTCCCCGTTCCCAGACTAAGTTATTCGTCGGCTGGCTCTAATGTCATATTTAGTGTAACGACATGAGTGAGTACTAGAAAGAAATAAAATAAACCCCAAAATACTGAATTATTCCTTTGATGTCACAACAGTGTGAGCCATATTTGTATTGTAATCAGAAAAGCCTTCATTACCTGCGAGAGTCATTGGAGAAGGCGAACGCGTGAACTCCTGCCGAGTGACCTTTCAGGTCAAAAGCTCGCGCCACCTCTTTGAACTCTCCTCCTTTCCCGAAGCAAACCTCCCACACCTTCACGTCAGGAGTGAAGCCACACGATGCTACAAACCTGAGAGCACAGACGCGCACACAATTACAGCTCCACGTAAGTCACAGGCATGTACTGTAACTAGCCTCTTATTTTTAAACTGTTTTTCAAGAAGACTGATAATCACAAATGCAGTCAGAACTTCAGGTCATCACAACCTTCCAAATTCAGCTTTGTGCAAAATGTATCAATTCCAACTGTTCTCAAACCAAAACGAAGGTTCATAAATCATGTCTGCTGATGGCAATGACTCAAAAAGTATGTAAAGAAAGTTAATAAGTCTTGAGTACCACCTGAAGCAAAAGTATGTTGGCTAAAAGTGACCAACTGATGCCAATACTAGATCTAATTACATTTCTACATCATACTTGAAGAGAAAAACCAACAGAGACTTAGAAAGTATCACTTTGTAGATATCCGTTTTCATTTGCAGCAATTGAGGACTGACCTGCCACATGGGGAGACGGCAGCATAAGAATTGGTTATCTGGTTGGTGTTGATAGAGGCCAATACGTCTCCTTTCAGGTCCCAGATGTAGATGCTGGTGTCGGTGGAGGCGCTCATTATGAACTTGCCTGTAAAGAGGAAAAACATAATCAGGTCATCTTGGCATTACACGTGTTTTAGACTTGTGTAGTAGGAGTAGAAGTAACTACCGTTGCAGCACTAGCTCACTGATGTGCGTTTACAAGTCAAAGGGGAATTAGTGACATGTACATGTTCCATCCTCTTGTTGAACATCTCCATGCTTCAATTTAAAAACACATTATGGAAAACATACTATAATCATGCAGTTTTGTGTTTATTGATGTGAAAAACCAATCTATCACGTTAGCTGGCAGCTAGTCATGTGTGGAAGCGAGCTGAGAGCAATCGAGTGAATGACAGAAACTAAATCGTATATGGTGAAAGGTTGTACACTAAAGAGGAACCATAACGTATACCAAGTATCATATATACCATAATGTATTGCCTATAATACACTCCTAGTTCGGAGAAACATGCAGGAATACCAGCACAGGATAAAAGCAACGTACTGCTGTTGACGGGGGCAGCAGAAAAACAAGATTTAGCCACCAAAAAATGAATCAACATCACTTTAAGTGTTCGCTGTATTTAGAATATTTTCCCTGCGTTACCTTGCTGCTACCGTCCACAGCAGTACAATCCTTTCCTTCCTTGCTGATACTGTCCGTTTCTCCAAACTGGGAGTGTGACAACTGCAATCTACTACACCCGCAGTGATGTCACAGGGAAAGAAATCCTCCAAATCCAATCTATCCGTTTAAGACATTTTGTATGTACCTGTCTCTGCAATGCCAATGTTGAGGATGGGGGCCTTGTGCTTCTGTGGGAAGTCCTCTGAAGAAGCTTTGAAGGAAAAAGTGCCATCCTCCTTTTTGATCATTTTGAAGATTCGGATGGTATCTCCGTTAGCCAACCAAGTGATAAACGCCCTGCAGTGAAAAAGGTGAGTCAGTGAAGGAGGTGGTGGGTTATCTAAAATGTACCTAAAATTGAACAAACGCCATTTTTGCTTAACAAACTCAGAATTCTGATCTGGATTTATCTATATTACTGGTGTGTATTAAAACAGAGTTTGCATTTGAAAGTTGCAGGCCGACACACAAGATCCTGATTTCGAGACCCGAACCCTAACCCTTCGAGAGTAGTTGTCAAGAGTTTGTAAGAAATAATCCCAAATAAATCAAGACAAACCATCTAAACAGCTGACGTTGGTTAAATGTAGGATTGTGGCTCTGATGATTAGTGGTAATTTGAAGGTAAATAAGGATGGGTCTGCACAAGCACAGTAAGAGAGAGGGGGAGACCTGGAGTCCGGGCTGAAGCGGACTAGTGTGGCGTAATCCAGCTCCACATTGGCCCTCAGGCACTTGTGTTCCCGATCCAGGAAGTCCTTGGTGCTCCAGATGCGGACGGTGCGGTCTTCAGCGCATGACGCCAGGTACTTCCCGTTACTACTGAAATCTAGGCACGTCACGTTTGCACTGTGGCTCTGAAAAGTACATCAACACAAACACACATGCTTTAAAAGAATGACTTTGAAGAAGGAGTCTGAAGGAAAATGACATTTGTTCCCGTTGCATTTTGTTTAAATGAACATCATCAATGAATGAGTTAAATTACAACATCAAAACGCTATTCTCCTTAGAGATGCACAGATCGATCGGCCCCCAGTCAAATGTACACGTGTTGCATGATTGTAGCTATGTCACACACACACGCCACGACGTCTGTGTGGACTGTTAAAGTTCTTTGCGAGTTAAAAAGCATAAAGATCGATAAGATAGATACATTATTAAAGCTCACAATTTTGAAAGTAAAGCATGTTAGATGAAGTGGATATATAGTGCAATTTATTTTCAGGCCACTTTGGACCTCTGAGGTGTTCATGTGTGCGTGTGTGTGTGTGTGTGTACCTTCAGTGAGGCCGCCAACAACTGATGACTAAAAGTGTGCTGTGTAGGTTTATCCTTTCGGCTGCGCTGCTTCTCCTGCTTTGGTTTCTTGGATGCAGGGCACTTCGCAACGCTGCCTACAGCTGAAAGACACAAAACACAGGGTGAGATTACACAAAAGCATTTGAATTAACACGATTACTGAACTGAACTAAAATCTTGTCACCGTTGAAGAAGGTCTCCGACACATAGGAGGTAACGGACATAGCGATGACATGGATTTTGGATCTTGTAGCATCTGGTAACAAGCCTCTGAAGTAGTAATAATGATGACATCAGACACTTACATTGTATATAATCTTGCTGCTTGATATTCCCTGATTCCCTAAAGTATGAAGATTAGCTTTTCCTAAAGCAACACCTTGACTTTTAATTCCAGGATGCACTATTTTGCACAGATGCACTGACACATATTCCAATTTAAATCTTCTCACATTTTGAGGCTAAGCTTCCAGTTTATTTTCCTAATGAATGGTGAGATCTTCTACTCTTATTAAACTGTTGCTCAGAGGGACCTTTGTCTCTTTTTGCCCTTTCAGTTGTCAATCGGGTTGAACTATTGCGCAGCGTTTTGTTCAAAACAAAGTACAAAACAAACCCTTCACAGAAAACCACTATTTGTAAGGAGGACCTTCTCCAACCTGGTGAAGCTCAGAGCGATCAAATACAATCATAATACAATTTCCATTCACGTTAACATAACTAATAGTTAATGACCAGACAGACGAAAAGCAGACATCCTATTGGTCCGTCAGTGTAACCTTCGCCAATTGGCCCACGACAGGTGACTGTCGCTTAAAGTTGCTTTAGTTTCTCGCTTCGTAAGTCCGCGTGCTTGCGTGAACGAGCAGGTAACGTTACACTTCCCGGTGTTCACACTCGTTATGAATTAATGCACGAGTGTGTTTGTGTATATTTGTGTGTGTGTTTCAAGGTGTCAAACACCACACAAATAGTGAGATTCAGAGTTGGTGACTCACCGCGTCGGCTACAGTTACGTTAGCTAACGTTAGTGTCTCTTACCGGCAAATTCCGCCGCCTGCTCTATTTCTTCCCTTATTTCTTCTTTCCGTCTGCCCACCGCTAATGCAACCAGAACAACCAGTGCACCCAGTAACAGGGTTACGGCGAACAGCGCGGCTACTTCCATGTCTAAAGTTGTATGCCACGTATTTTAAACTGCTAACGTCTTACTTGGCTACTATTCGCAACTGAGGGTACTGCGCCTGCGTCAGTAGCGGCTTGTATTCTTCTTCGTCGATTTTAATGTTTACCGGCAAACCAAGGTAGCCGCCTTTACCGCCACGTAACGGACTGGAGGATTGGAGCCCTGCGTGAGCACACAACTGTATCTTTGCTAAACCGGTTTCTTTAACTATGACGGGTGAAAGAAGTAATCTTCTTTTGATTACATATATCTACCAGAATGTAGCAGTACCTGATCGATTGAATGTCCACTTATATTCTTTAAGTAGAATATAAGTGGACTAGAACTAGACATGAACGGACTGTCAGTCAAGTCAGTTAATAATATTAATAATACATTTTGTTTGTATAGCGCTTTAAAAGGTACTCAAGGCACGTACATTACTTGCAATGTTAGCTGTGTGCACTATTTAGTAATTGTAAACATATTTATCTTTAATTTAATATTATCTATAGTAACCATTGTTTTTACCTTCTAATTATGCAGTAACTGCAGTTAATACCTTGACATTTTCATTACCAGAATTAGTATTCAAAATAGCATTAAATGAAGACAAAACTGAGGTTGTTGTTTTTGGAGCCAAAAATAAACGATTAAAAGTCAGCTTCAAGTGTAAATGTTAAAACCGGAGACCAGGCCAAATATTTAGGTGTAGTCATTGACTCAGACCTGAATATCCACATTAAGACAATTACCAAGTCAGTCAGGTCTAGTCTATCACCTAAAAATATATCTAGGATTAAAGAACCAATGTCACGGCAGGTTTTGGAGACCATGTCTTTATCTTCAGTAGACTCCACTACTGGGTCTTTAGATGTCTCTTTAAAGAAATACATTTGACAGTTTGCAGTTGATTCAGAACGCTGCTCCTGGAGAATGATTTACCTTTCTTTAAGTTTATTAACAACGGTATTTTAAAGTCTTAGTTTAATTTAATTTGTATAACAGACATATTGCACTTTTATCTGTCATTTAAAAGTATTAAAAAGTCAAACTATGAGGGTCTCTTATATACAAACTATAAAAAACTATATACTGCAAATATTAGTATGTAGTATAGTTGGTGAATATAAGTCACATGACGTGATCCTAGGAGAAAAGTAGAAGAACGGGACAGTGAAGATTTTTTGTTCTTTTTGGAATATCCATGTCCAAAAAAATCTGTTATTTATTCATTAAAAATTTACCATTAAAAAAAACAGATACCGCTCACTTTTCACATGAGGTGGTTTTTAAGAACAGAAATAGTTTGGATAAAATAACTTTGACGGCCGACAATGCGTTTACTGACATGTTTGTTTGACAATATTCTTCAATTCGTGGTGCGAGTGACATTAGAGACGACAAAAAAAATCCCTGGATCAGTGAGAATTTGTGTAATTAACAGGCTATATTTTTTAGTAAATTATGTTATGTTAAAGTGGTGTAATCTATTATAATAGAGATATTCCAGAAGTGGGGATAATGTGTTGCTTTGCAGATGTTTAAAAACTCACTATATTTATTAAAAAAAGTACATCTGTAATAACAGTAGTAAAAGGTAAAAATCAAAGTCGATCCGGTCAGATTTTTCTTTTTCAGTGAAGTAACACAGATTCAGTGCCTTAAGAAAATAGAGGTAGTCTGGCACAAACAAACGTCTCAGGATTTAAAGCGGAGATAAAGATCACAAATTATTTTCAGGCATGAAGTTGAAGAATTGGCTTTGGTTTAGTCAGCACAAGTTAAGAGTAGTCATCCTAATCACATACTGACCTGGTAATTACATCAGTGTTGGCCATCACTATTAAAAAAAGAAGGCCGTCCATGAGAGGACTCTGGGAATGCTTGCAATGACAAAGTATGAAAAAAAAAAAACACCACAAGGGTTTGCAAAAAAAAACTACATTAAGACATTTACTAAGTCACCCTT
This sequence comes from Taurulus bubalis, assembly GCF_910589615.1. Lineage (NCBI taxonomy): Eukaryota > Metazoa > Chordata > Actinopteri > Perciformes > Cottidae > Taurulus > Taurulus bubalis. The sequence goes on along the minus strand of NC_136590.1, from coordinate 28,624,109 downwards.
TCAAGTGCAGAAACACATTTACAGGGTCAGAGCCAATTAAAAAAATAATTTAAAAATCAAACGTCTCATAACTTTACATTTACACTGCAGTGTTGTGTACCTTATTTTAATCAAACTGTGCGTTTCACCCTATTCAGACTCATTCAGATAATGCACTCAAAATATTCTGTAACATACATACCAGTGAGCGCTTCACTTAAAAAAATAAATGTCTTTGCCTGACTCAACTTTCTCCTTAAGACGAACCAAAGTGTGTCCACATACTATTAAGGAAAAAAAGAACTTTGGATATGCTTTTGTTAAAAATCAAACTATTGAATTGTCTTTTCTCTCTTCAAGTATAGTACATTGCTATGGATTCTGTCTGCTCATTGCTACATTCCCTCACTGGGTCATGTAGTCATCCAGGCAGCATTAACTCAAATAGCCGGTGTGCTTTTTCTAACTCCTCTGCAAACAATGTTTTTTTCGGACGAGCACGCCCCACTGGAGAAGGGCAAAGAAGCAGAGGGCATGTTGTCGGCCTGGTTGTTGGGGGTGTTGGGCTTAGAACAGAATGATGTTTGCTCGATTAACCACACCAGAGACAGCATCAACGGCCGAAGTCCTCTAAAAGCGGCGCTGGACGCATGCAACAGGTTACTTCTTCCTGTTGTGTAGCCTCCGCGCCTGCAGCCTCTGGCGAGATCCAGCTGGCTTTGATCCGGCTCCGATAGAGAAGGAGGGTGCTGCTGGAGACCCTGTGGGTAAAAACAAACAGGATATTTAATTTCTAACGATCGAAATTAACATTTCTTTCTACTACTAGTAACATTTTCACATAAATTTCAGTTTCTAGTTGACTTCTTTAACTAATGCTGCGTTCATACCAAACGTGTTTACCGCGCCAGTTTACTCGGTCAACAATAAAAGCTGTGTTCACAACAAAGGTGGCGCGAATACTCGAGTCAAACACCCTCGTGTTTGGATTCATAACACCAACCGTAGCCGCACACAGCTCGGTGAATTTCACCGACGCCTCCAGGAACTGAGTCGGGCTTACCTCCGTAAAACAGTTGCCGTTTCTGCCATCCACCATGGAAATAACGACTAGTTCTGCTTTATACTTGTTGTGTAAATTCCACATATGTCGTAATATCAAACTCTGTGGTGTCTGGGTTCATAATATTATTGGTAGTCCCACAACAGTGTCTGAATGACGGCCGCTACCAGCACCACTACAGCAGCAGTTTGATTCAGCAACACTAAGACGGCGGTGATGACGGGTGGCGCTTCGACGTCGATTGGCTGACGCAACTTTGCAGCATGAGATTTCTTTTGCCCGAGTTGAAATATTTCAACCTGCGCGAATTCGCGCCGCCTCAAAACGCGTCTATCACGCCACCCGGGGGAAATTTTTCCCCGCAACCTATCGTGTTTGTGCATTGACTTTGTATGTAATCTGGTATGCACCTGCTAATCATCAACGCCCTTTACCTTGCTCTGTTACCGTGCAGTTGTGGTTGCTCAGGGCCATCTCTATCAAAAACAAAAAGATTTATTGACTTACCAAAAGGAACAGAGTTGAAGTTTTGGACTGGAGTTCCAGGGCTTCCAAAGGGAATTGGACCTGCTGCAGAAGCAGCAGCACTCTGGCCAAAAGATGGGGTAGACGTCCCTGCACCGAAAGAAGTACATAACTTGAATAAAACAAATATAAATGTGGATACAGCATTACATTCTACTGAGACAGAAACAAATGAAGACCAGCCCTTGAAGCGATATCAAAATATTCTTCTGACCAAGAGGGTAGAAATAGACTACACACAAGCCAGACACTAAAACATGAGGTAGCAAACCGGTGCCTATACAGCGTTGTGGATAAGGATGGATTTTAAATTCTCTTTTACTGTTTGTTTTGAATGAAATGTCATCATTCATATAATTCCAATAATCTCATTCAGTCAAAACATACTAGTGTTTTCTAAATATTAATGTTAAAAAGATGTGCGCTCTCAAATCTTTCTCTGCTTTTCTTGTTCTGACCCTCATCAAGAAGACCAGGTTGCTGAACTGCCTTTAATGTTTCATATTAAAAACATAAGTGAATAGTTGCCAGGTGTTAGCCAGAAGATGATGCCATCTTTAGACCTTTGAAAATCTATTCCAAATGAAACTAAACAAAAAATCTAAATTAGACCTAGATCAGATTCCATGCGCAATTATTAATCAAATGTCATAACTTATAAGTTTTGTGTAAAACTTGTGTTTCTGATTGTGCTTCTTCTAGAAATCTCACTGTACCCAGGTTAAAAATATAAACAAGCAACAAAATAAAACATACCAAAAGCAGGTTTGTCAGTAGCAGCAGCCCCAAAGTTGAAGCTTCCCATCTGCGGTGCAGGATTATTGGAGACTGGGGTACCAAACTGGGCGCATGGCATACTAGCACTGAAGTTAAATCCACTGGGTGTTGGCTGAGCAGGGCCAGAGGAAGCCTGCTGAGGAGCAGCACTGCCAAATGAGAAGGAGGTGGATTGAGTCTGGGTTGCTGCACCAAAGGTCGGTGCAGCTGAGGGAGTCGTGGTGCCACCAAAAGCAAAACCAGTGGAGCTGGCTCCAAATGCTGATTTAGCTGGGGTCCCAAAGCTGGTTGCTGTGGTGACAGCAGTTGACCCAAAAGGGAAAGGAGGAGGGGCAGTGTTAGAAGCAGGTGTGGATGAGGCGACCCCACTGCCTCCAAAGGTAAACGGTTTTGAGTTTGCCGCCGAGGAGCCAAAGGTTGACTGCGCCGCTTTTGCTACCGAGGAGCCGAAGGTCGGCTGAGCTGTCGCCGAGGAGCCGAATGTCATCTGCGCTGCCGGTGCCACCGAGGAGCCAAAGGTTGACTGCGCTGCTGGTGCCCCAGAAGAGCCGAATGTCATCTGCGCTGGCGGTGCCGCCGAGGAGCCAAAGGTCGACTGCGCTGCCGGTGCCGCAGAGGAGCCGAATGTCATCTGCGCTGCCGGTGCCGCAGAGGAGCCAAAGGTCGACTGCACTGCCGGTGCCGCAGAGGAGCCAAAGGTCATCTGCGCTGCCGGTGCCGCAGAGGAGCCAAAGGTTGACTGCGCTGCCGGTGCCGCCGAGGAGCCAAAGGTTGACTGCGCTGCCGGTGCTTGAAACGACGACTTTCCAAAGGTAAAATTGGACTGGGTGGTGGCAGCGGCAGCAGTGGTGGAGACCGTGTTGGTCATGGCAAAACCTCCAAATGAAGCAGTGGTTGTGTTCTGGACGGGAGCTGCCTGGCCAAAGCCAAATACCTTCTGGTTTGCTGCTTGAGTGTCTGGCTGTGTGGCACCAAAAGCGAAGCCGCCGTTGCTAGAGGTTGTAGTAACAGCAACAGCGGGAGCAGCTGCAGCAGTGGTGCCAGCAGTTCCAAACTGAAATGTGCTCCCTGTATTAGGCGCCTGTGCAGGGGCTGAGCTGGTACTTGTTGTGGATGGTGCTGACCAGTTTCCAAAAAGGGATTTCCCAGCTGACTGGGCTGCAGGCTGTGTGGTGGTGATGGAGCCAGTGGAGACCGTGCAAGTGGGGACATTGGTCATGCCAGGGAAACCAGATGGGGTAACCATGGTGCTGCTTGTAGATCCACCAAACATAGAGGATGTACTACTTAAAGAAACTGTAGAAGCTGGGTTTGTAGATGTGTAGGGTGGAGGCTGTCCAAACCCAGCACCTGCAGGGGCAACTCCAAAGATGGGCTTGAAATTTTGGGCAGGAGGTTTGCTCTCAGTGGCTGATGTAGGTGCGGAGGTGGAGTTGGTGGTGACTGAAAAAATGGGCTTGAACCCTGAAGCCAGCAGAGGGTTGGCATTAATGACTGAAGCTGAGCTGCTGGCTGGAGCAGTAGCAGTGACAGGGTAAGAAGCTGAAGAAGCAGCGGGGGTGCTGATCTGACTTGCCAATCCAAACAGGCCTGTTCCTGCAACAGGTGGAGTGCTGCTGGAAGCCTTGGAGACCTGACCCAGGACATGAGAAAATGGAGAGGGCTGCTCCACACCTGCAGAGGAGGAATGAGACTGGGAGGCAGGAGGGAGCTGTGGGATAACTACTGTAGTCGGCGCCTTCAGGGTTAAACCACTGGATTGTAGCAGTGTGGTTGATGCAGACACTAAAAAAAAACAAAAGAGCATGTCAGAATCAAACAGTACATGTCACGTATGGGACTAAGTGAAAATGTTTGCTGTATTCGTTGGTGTTTGCCCTTTTTAACATGCTATATAATGTATAATATAAGGAACGAAAGAAAACTATTGCTCAGTAGTTTTGAGCTTTATCTTGAGGTTAGAAACAAAAACATGAATTCAAATGTGTCTAATGCTGTATTACAAATGGCAAGAAAGTCACATCTTCTATAAAGTGACTTTACAGAGGCTGTTCATATTGCATAGATGATTGTACCTGTAGCCGTGTTGGCAGCAGATGTGGAGCTAGAAGGAATACTGATCTTCATCTTCAGAGCCTCCAGCAGTGGGTTAGAGGTCGCAGGTGCCGTGCTGACGCTGCGGCCTGGACTGGGATCCAGGTTGATGACTGGGATGGCAGAGCTGGAGGCTGTGGACAGAGGAGCTGCTAGAAGGCTGCTCAGGGTGGTGGTGTTGGTGGAGCTGAAAGAGGTGCCAAGCTGGGTGGTAATGGTGGCTGGGGGAGAGGCAGACTTCTCCGGCTCTGGAGCTGAACAAGGACAAATCGACAGGGAGGTCAGTCAGGCTGGTGGCTTGCAGCCACATACGTCTAGTCTAGTCTAACAGGCCTGACACCAGTACAAACAAATTGCTTTATCGTCTTCGAAACAAGCAGAAGTGAAAAATTGCTTTACTAGTAGGAAGAATAAATCCATTACACAGTTGCAACACTAAATAAATTACACTTTTGAGTTGAGTTGCTGTGGGCAGCAGAAAGACCAATTCATGACAGCCTATCATTTTTCCAGTGTTTGAGTCTGTATGTGTGAATTGGATGGTAACATTGAAACATAACTAAGTCAAAGAAGATGATATAATGGTGCATTCCTGTGGCTGCTTCCACTCACCGGGCATCTCCAGGACCTTCTGGATCTTGCTTAGGGCAGCTCTTTTCTCTTCATCTATGTCTTTCACAGTGATAGTGTAGCCCAGTTCTGGAGGTGGGGGCTGCAAATCAGCAAAAACCAGGAGTTAAGAAAATAAATCTAGGTAACTGTAACACAACACTAAACAAGGAATTCTTGAGGGTGAGAAGTCTGATGTAAGACTCCTTACCAGAGAGATGTGATCATCCCGGTTGCTGGACACCAGCTGGATCTTGCGTTTTCTCTTTCCACCACTACCAGTAGAGTCTGTTGAGGTAGTGACTGGGACCTTGGGGACTGGAGTCAGTTTGGCTGCAACATTGTAGAGTTAAAAAGGACAATGAAACTAAATCCAACTTAAAGACATAACATAGCGTCTACTTCTAAACAAACCAAATCACAGTTTTGGGTAGGGATACACTGATCCGATATGGGGGATCAGTATCTCCAGGCATGAAGTAGTTAACATCTAGTGTTGTCACGATACTGGATTTATATTTAAAAGATAAATATAACAAGGCTGGTTTCCAACCCGATTTTGTGACAGTGGAAGGTGGATACTTCCTCTGAAGAAAAATTTTTATACATTTTTTAAGTGAAACGCATCAATCTGGTGCCCTTTGAAAGCAAATTAAAAGTCTATGTCTATAAAGAACGTTGTGCTCTTGAAAACAATTTAATCATAAGACATACAACGATCCAGGGTGCTGTAAAGCTCACAGCTGGAGCCTTGATCCATCTTCACCGTGTGCCTTTCCAAACCTAACTATGAAAAGCAGAAGGAGGTAGAGAGGAGGGGCTGATGTCCCTCCTCTCTACCTCCTTCTGCTTTATGGATCGTGGCTATCTGGATCATGGACCATGCCTACGACTCATATGAATAATTTCTGTCATATTCATTGAATGTGCTGTAACTCCGTTACGTTATTCATTCTGGCCACATGACATCTATTGCTTCTGTCCATCCGGGGAGAGGGATCCTCCTCTGTTGCTCTCCCTCAGGTTTCTTCCCCTTTTTTCCCTGTGAAAGGGTTTTTACTTTATTGGGGGAGTTTTTCCTGATCCGATGTGAGGTCCCGGGACAGGGATGTCATGTGTACCGATGTTAAAGCCCTCCGAGGCAAACTTGTATTTGTGATGTTGGGTTATATAAAATAAACTGAATTGAATTCAGCACGAGGAAGTCATTTGTTTGCATTAGAGATAAATGGGACTCACAAGTAACCGGTGCCTTGTCTAAGGCTGTCTGGTCTGGCCTCGCTGAGGATGTGGAGCTCGGAGACAGCCCGTTGTCTTCTCTGGAAAATAAAACCACAAGTTACAAACTGTAATATTAGATTAAACCTGACCAACAAGAAACCAGCAGAGCCATACCTTGGTCTTTTGGAGGCTCCCTCTGGAGTCTGAGAACGAGATGATCCGGGACTGGAGAGAGTAGAGCTGGGTGCTGAGCGCTTCTTCCACTGCAATTGTAAACATGGAGATAAAGCTTAACAACTCCACTCCATCTGTGCAGGGCCATGTGCACTGTAATGCAGCATGAACTTGTTACCTGGCTGAGGCCTATTGAAGAACTGTAGGAGCTCTGGATAGGGTTTCTCCGTGTGCCTGGGGTTCCTCTCGGGGTATGGACACCACTGCCAGAGCTGATGGAGGACGTGCGGGACCTCTTCATGATGGAGTCTTCCGCCAGTGAGGTTAGCCCTCTTTTCATATTTCCTGGTCTGGAGGATGGGAAAGAAAGAAAAGCATTTCCACCTACAGTCAAACTATACTTCTTACTGTGCTTAACAGCGGTAAAACTGCAGTCACTTTTGAAAAGTTAAACTCACTTAGGGACCAGCTGTGACGGTGCCCCGTTGGGCAGAAGAGACTCAACAGCAGAGTGTGCACTTCCACCGCTGTCATTACGCCTGGGGAAAGGATTACAAACAAGCATTACACTCCAACTGACTGAATGTACAAACAAGGTCCTGAAGAGCACTTAGTTGGAATATATTGATGTGTGATATAACAGGAAAGCAGAAAAATTTAAAATTTCAGGATTCATCAGTCTGTTACATTGATGGTCATTCAGATATACTGTATGTTCTTTTATTATAGGTGATCCTCCTCCTCCTCCTCCTCCTCCTCCTCCTCCTCCACCTCCACCTCCACCTCCTGCAGCTTTATGATAATCTGACACTGTTCAATTCAGACTTGTGCCATGAAAACCATTCAGAAATTGCCATCAGACTAAGGGTGCATGTCTGAAAGGGGCTATTTTGCTGGATAAGTCTATATAAACCCCCAACAGACCTTTAATGCTTGTTTTGTTTGCTCCGTGTGGCGTTGCAGTGTATTGGCCATGTGCACTGTAGTTGAAAACTGTTGTTTAGACTCAATGTTCATTTTGGACAATGAACTACATTTACACCCGATGTTAACATGCAAGCTGTATCTGGTTACATTATCCCAGGTCAAAGAGAGAAACTCTTGTGGGATGACTACAATGTGCAAGGTGAGGGTCATGAGACAAACGCAGACTACTTTCCTGTAGCCTTGCTTACCAGACCGATATCACTGATACTTTAAGTAGGTAATCAGTTTGATAACACCAGAGTCTTCTTTCAGCTCTGTACCTTCTTTTGCTTTTCTGCTCAGTTGTGAAGCTTTTGTCCTCATCCTCTACTTCTCTCTTGCGGCTTTCCTTCAGCACTTTGAGCACACTTTCTCTGGAGCAGGGATCCACAGGGGCACTGGGGAGCCCTGCACAACTCAAATACTCAAAACTAAAAACAAAAGTAAACAAAAAAGCTCTGGTCAGAGTTAACATTCAAACAGCAAAGCCACAGCAACACAACCAACAAATCTGGATTTAGCTGACTAAATGGCAGCTAAATTCTGACAGCTTAAAGGCAGGATATGGAAACTAATAACGCGTTCTGAAAGCATACTTTGAAAATGGTACACAGTAATGTGATGGAACAATGCACTGCACAATATGTTGTTAATTTCTCAATGAACAAAAATCATAAAAACACTGGTATGATGGCAGACTAAGTGAATGTAGAGACCTGGGGGAGCTGTGGTGGTTCGGCCGGGCGATCTTCACAGTAACCGGGCTGAGGACAGCCGTGGAGTTACGGGGGCTGAGGATGTTTTTCTTCCTGAAGCCCTCCCATTTGACAGGAGGTAGGACTCCAACTGACGAGACACCTTGCTGCTGCAAGGGATAGTGACGCTGGGGGGTGATGTTGAATCTTCCCATTGTTCCCGGCGGCTCCCTGAAAAAGGAAGAAACAATATAATGCAAGAGTATATGCATGCTAGCTGAAACCAATAACACATCTTCAAAGATATTTTTGTGATCCCACAGATGTCTACTTTATGAACTAGAAGCCATTATTCTGGTTCACACATTGACAATATTGCTATTGTCTCGAATTGTCTCTGTCTATATCCAATATTCTTTATAGAGGCAGCGACTAACTACATTTTTGCTTTTTTGAGTGAACGTTTGAGCTGACAAGGATACTTGCTTAAAAGTACCCTTGACGTTAATAATTAACGTAAAAAAAACCGCCAAGAAATTGAACAGTTATCTTCTGGACGCCACCACCTCCGGACGGTAGCGTGGTTTGGTTATGGACTTACCCAGCGAAAGACAGCCTCCTGTTTGGGGTATAGACAGCATAGTTGGGTCGGGCCAGTTTTTCCCGCAGCTGTTCTCGGGGATTTCTCACGGCTCTCGGCCTCGCCGAGTCGGCGGTTGGACTCTCGGGTTTCCCGATGTAGCTCCCCATGAGTAAATCCCGAGGACTGAAAAAAGAGTCACTTGCCAAGGGTTCCCTCCGATAAATCCCAGTTTCAACGAGCCTTTCTCTGAAGTTGCCCCCTGCGTCCCGGAGCTCGGTTTTGTTCCTGCCGCTCTTCGTTCCCCCTCGTGCGGCCAACGGCACGCCGGTCACCCTCCAACCCCCCAACCAGCGCCGGAGTACGGACGGGAGGCTCACCCCAGCTCGCGGCTTGAGGCCTAACCTGGCGGGAAACCGTTCTCCGCTGAGATAGTAACACACAATACAAAACACTACGAGAATTAAAGTCACAAAAAAAAATGTAGGAATAAAACAAAGACCGATAATAACTACGCCTAGAGCTAGGAGAATCGCTAAATGCTTCTCTCTAGGTGACATGGCGGCACCGCGCCGCCGGAGGATTCTCATATCCCATCATGTGCTCTTCTGACTCTACTTCTTCTTCTGTGGTTTTACGGGCGATGGACGGGTTGCTGCTGCGGCGCCACATACCGAGCTGGAGTTGAATCACAGTTAAGATACATTATTAAAAAAAGACAGTGAGACTGATTGGAATGAGATTTGTTTTAATGCGATAATTGCTTTAATATAAGTGGTAATGAGAATAAATTCTCATGAAAATAAATTCTCATTACCACAGTGCTCATGGACTGGCAGACCGAGGTGGTGGTTCCCATCTTCAAGAAGGGGGACAGGAGAGTGTGCTCGAACTATCGTGGCATCACACTGCTCAGCCTCCCGGGAAAAGCTTATGCCAGAGTGCTGGAAAGGAGGCTCCGACCGCTTGTCGAACCTCAGATTCAAGACGAGCAGTGCGGATTCCGTCCCGGTCGTGGAACAGTGGACCAGCTCTTTACCCTCGCAAGATTACTGGAGGGGTCCTTGGAGTTTACCCAACCAGTCTACATGTGCTTTGTAGACTTGGAGAAGGCTTTCGACCGGGTCCCTCGGGGTTTTTTGTGGGGGGTGCTGCGGGAGTATGGGGTGCCGGACTCGTTGGCACGGGCCATCCGGTCTCTGTACGCCTGCAGTAGGAGCTGTGTTCGTATCCTCGGTAATAAGTCAGACACGTTCCCGGTGGGTGTTGGCCTCCGCCAGGGCTGCCCTTTATCACCAGTTCTGTTCGTGACCTTCACGGACAGGATATCTAGGCGCAGTCAGGGGGCGGAGAGGATCCGGTTCGGGAGTCTCGGGATCGTCTCTCTGCTGTTCGCGGATGATGTGGTCCTGTTTGCCTCCTCGGACCGTGACCTCCAGCATTCACTGGGGCGTTTTGCAGCCGAGTGTGAAGCGGCAGGGATGAGAGTTAGGAAGGTGGAGCGGGAGATCGACAGGCGGATCGGTGCGGCTGCAGCAGTAAAACAGGCGCTGTACCGGTCCGTCCTGGTGAAGAGGGAGCTGAGCCGGAAGGCAAAGCTCTCCATTTACTGGTCGGCCTACGTTCCAACCCTCACCTATGGTCACGAACTCTGGGTCGTGACCGAAAGAACGAGATCTCGGATACAAGCGGCCGAAATGAGCTTCCTCCGCAGGGTGGCCGGGCTCACCCTTAGAGATAGGGTAAGGAGCTCGGACATCAGGGGGGAGCTTGGAGTCGAGTCGCTGCTCCTTCGTGTCGAAAGGAGTCAGCTGAGGTGGTTCGGGCATCTAGTCAGGATGCCTCCTGGACGCCTCCCATTAGAGGTTTTCCAGGCACGTCCAACTGGTAGGAGACCCCGGGGAAGACCAAGGACACGCTGGAGGGATTATATCTCCTGGCTGGCCTTGGAACGCCTCGGGATCCCCCCGAATGAGCTGGAAAGGGTGAGAGGGAAGCCTGGGTCGGCCTGCTGAACCTGCTGCCACCGCGACCCGACCCCGGATAAGCGGCTGATAATGGATGGATGGATGGAGAATAAAGTCTGCCAAACTTAATCATAATATTTGTTTGAGATTTATTAGTTCACAGGCAGTTATATGTTTGATATGTTATTGCAAAATGGTTGAGCATCTGCCATTGTGCATGAAAAAAAAAGCATTAATAACAATGGTATATTATTTTTATGCCATTTACTGAACAAACATATTAACAGTAGAACTGCATTAGTCCTCAGAGAGGTCATCAGTTGTGTGGCAGTGAAAACAGTAATGACATAAGACATGCAACATACAACAAAAAGGGAAAACATAGAGTAGTTATGAGTTATCAAGTTATGAGTTGAAAACAAGATACAACTTGGTTGGGTGGTCAAGCTGATAGTATTTTCTATTGTAATTTCGAAGAAAAATTAGAGGGTTTATCTATAAAACAAAGTCAACATCAAACTTAACTTCTTCAGACAAAGAAGGCACTGCTGACTTTTTTCTGAGCATATTCATCTTTTTTTGAGAGTTTTAGTCCCCATATGGAGTTTGCTCACTTCTCACGGCGAGAGCTCATTTGGTATCAACACATTTTATTATTATGGGGGGTCTTAAAGTATTTGTAATTTATTTGAGAGTTTTCATTTTATGCTACTTTATACGTCGACTCATCTACATTTATCTAACAGCTTTAGTTATTTGCAAAAAAACAACAACACATGATCAAGCTGATTATCTGATATGTGATCGATAAACATTAAATGAGCTATACCTCGTCCAGCAATGCAATTCTGCATTTCAGTAGTAATCATTAAATTATGAAACATGACTTAAAAAAGCAGTGATGGGGACAATTTTGCTGAGTTTAACCACCGTTCCATTTGCTGAATAAAGACCATGGAGTTGAACAAACTGTTGTTGAAAGGTCCAGAAAAAGCCAAGATGTATGTGAACGTTTTAGTTTAGATCTTTTTATTTCAATTTGTTTTTATTTGCCCAGAAATGATCACAGACAATTGGGTTCAACAGGATGTTTATTTTGAATTAAACACAACATAAATATATCTCATAGTTAAAAAAAAAAACACAGTGCAAACTGTATTATACACATGACAAAGCAACATAAATGTATGGCTGACCTGAGATTAATACTCATGTAGTATGATTGTTATAATATTTATCAGGGAATATCACTTGAAGTCACTCATTATATGCTTTGCTAAATGGGAAATCCTAAAGATTTCAATCCTTGTTGATTTAGAATTTTTATCAACATAAAAGCAATTAAACTGTGCTCAGAGTGCAACAGTCTGGAGCATTTATATACTGTATAAACTTCTTGTTTTCGGGGAATATAGCCACAGATAATACTGCAGATATATACAGTAAATATTGCAATACTTTCATCAGTTAACCATAAGCTCAATCACTTACTGATTTAACAGACATTAATCTAAAGGAAAATCTTTGAGATTGCCACTTTAATGTACAAACTCAAGAACTATTATTTTAGCCAACATTTTCTAAAACACAACCTCCTGCTGGTTTGCTGTCTCTTGCGCTGAGTGAGGACATTTGGACTTCAAAGGTTTTGTCAAATGCACTGCAGTCAACACGAAAAGCCCCTTTCTCCAAGGAAATGCACGACTCAAAGCGGTGGCCCCAGAGGACCTCGTCCTCCGTGTAGGAGGTCCTCGCCTGGCATGTCATACCTGCAACACAAGAAAGCATCAGAGGGTAAGCTAAATGTCACTTTATTGGAATGAGACCTGACAAATAAATTAAGAACAGTATTTGCATCAGGACATTATGTAACACATATGCGTGGAGTCTGCACATATCATCACATAGTCATTTTAAAAAGAAGAAATAATTTAAGGTATGGTGAGCAGTAACCACTGGGTTTGCTGTCTGGCACTACAACTCCACCACCATAGCTAATGTCTATATGAGATCCTACACACAATGTAATGTAGGAAGTAGTCAGCAATATGATATGGTGTAGAATGTTTTGTTTATGACATAAGATACCAGTTAATACCGGATCCCTGTCCCGTTAGCTCTGGCTTACATTGGTTTACATGGTTCAAGTTGAAAACATTGTAGGTGGAAACCACTCGCTGTCTGACAGCCCCTCAACTGTTTTCAGGTTCTCAACCAGTCAAACATGCCAAAGTACTTCCGCTTGCAGCAATGTTAAGACGCCTTCTGCTGTCAAGCTTCCCGGTGATTGATTGCTCAGAATACAAAGTATGCAATAAATTGACATCTCTCTGCGCCATAGCTATTCCTCATTTCTGCACGAGATAAAGGACATTTCAGTTGCCCAGGATCAAAACTAACTATTTACACTGATGTAAATTACACTTTTTTTTAAACTGCTTGTGCTTTTCAGACCATTGCCTGCGTATAAAGTAGTCATTCAATAGAGGATCTGACTCATAGCGTCGCACAAATTATCCTCAGTTACATATAGCAGCAAGTCATGCAGAAACAAAGCTATGTGAAGGACAGCAGGCGTGTTGTGTGTTCAGTGATACTGAAACACATCAGTGATCAGAGAGAGTCAGAGTAGACAGAACACATCTGTATCTTGAAGTTCAAGCAACAGGCCATGGTCTTCCCATCCAACCGCATCTAGTCGATGTGGTTGGTTTAACTTTTCGAAAACTCTTCTTTCCAGGCTGAAAAAGATCTAAAAATGCAAAGTTCTGAAATGTACCTGCTGGATGGACATGACCTTAGTTGGAGAAGACAGCATGAGACTTAAAACACTTCTACAAACCTGATGCTTCCACGATACCCTCCAGGATGACAATGATCTCAAAGGTCTCCCTCTTCAAACGCTCAGACCCAAACTCCCAGAAGGGGCTGCTTTCATTGATGACATGGGTGATGGTCTGGGGTTCCACCAGGAGCAACCTGTCCCCCCCGGTGTCGTAGCCCAGGTTGATTTCCGACTGCTCCAGTGGGATGAACTCGCCCTCCTTGGTCTGTCTGGATTTGATCAGCTTGGCTCGGATTTTGGCATCCACCATGTGGCTCACTCTCAGATCACCAATGCGGAAGAGCATGCACAGCTTCTCGTCACGTTCACATATGACGCAGTGCTTGCTGAAGATCAGCGTCTGGGCTCTTTGCTGTGGCCGGGAGATTTTAACAAACATGCAGCCCACCATCAGAGCATCGATAATGGAGCCAAGGAGGGACTGGACCATCAGGATCACCGTACCCTCGGAACAGTTGGCTGTCACCATTCTGGAGCCGTACCCAATAGTCCTCTGGCTCTCCAATGACAGCAGCAGGGCGGCAAGGAAACTGTCAACATTTTGGAAACATGCCTTCCATTGTGGGTCATGAACATGTGCAATGTCGTCACGCAACCAGGCACCGAAGAAGTAGATTCCACCAAAGGCCACCCATGTGAGAATGTAGCACATAGTGAAAACGAGAAGGAACCAGCAAAACTTGAGGTCAACTAATGTGGTGAAGATATCCGAGATAAAGCGACTCTTGTCACAGGGTCCCAGATTGACCCTGCACTTGCCATCCTTGGTGACGTAACGTTGGCGTAGATTGCTGGCAGTGACCTGCAGTGAGTGCTCATCACCCAGGAGCTTGCAGCGCTTCTTGTGACTCTTTGCACCATGCAGCTTATCGATTGCAGACACAGGGAAGTTGCCGCTGCCTGTGGAGCCTCTTGATTGCCACCTAGAGCTGAAACGCTTGAGGCCTTTACTGCGATGAAAACGCTGAGTTTTTGACGTCTCCTCTACTGGTTCCAGAGGAGCTGCTTGGATAGCATGTGGTTGGGGCTCTTGCTCAGGCGAAGTCAGAACATGAGACGACTGGCTGCAGGAACTCAGGGAGGGGGAGGCCTCCTGGGATGGTGGGAGTGATGAGCACTTAGCATAGTTCAAGTTGTGGATGAGAGAGGTTCTTTTAGTGCTCATCATGGAAGCAACAGTGGACTTAGCTGTAGCCTGAAAGGAAGGAAGACAATGCAGAATATTCACAAAATAAAAAAGTACAAAAGCAGTAGATTTATAAGATTTGTCCTATTGTCCTATTCTAAAGCGTCCTCAGAACGCAGTAGGGAAATGTGGCTGTAAACACTGGTGATGAAACTGGAAGACACCCCAAGTGTATCTTTTATGGATCCAAAAATTCACTTGCTCTGGAGTCTGTGAGGCCGGGGGCCATGATCTGATCTAAAAGTGAGGACTGGTGCCATAAGAATCTATGTCTGATATGATATTTCACAAATAAAAGTTTAATTAACATATAAAATATAACAAATCACACAAACTCCTCTTTTCTTAAGCTGCTACTGGACCACAGTGTGTGGTTTACAAACTAGTTCAAAACCATCTTGTGCATTAAACAGGTTTGAGGTGAGCACAACAAAAAAGTGTAATCTTTAGCAGATGAATGTGAAATCAGCAGATACGTCTTTCTGCACAGTAAAGGGCAAGTAAAGTAAAAGTAAGTCAAACACAATTTTGTGTTGGGAGTGGGACATCATATAACTATAGAAAGCTGTACTTTGTTAGTGCAAGGAGTGTAACGGATAGATTCTGACAGTGGTCGGGGCAGGTATGCCATCAGATGTTTCGCAGTGAGAGTCTGCGTTGGGGGGATGGAGTTCCTGCGAGGCTCGGTCCTGACCGGGCTCCTGATGTGACTGTTGCACTGGAAGTTCTGTAGCGTCTCTCTGCTGCACATCACAGTGGAGATCATTGCTGAGGTCCAGATGTTGATTTATCTTCAGGTTTTTCGTCCGTTTGGGCAATAAAATTAAAGCGAATAACGTCAATCGTCAGTTTTTAAAAACTCTCTTGTCAGTGCTGCTTCTATATGTATTTTTCGTATTGCTTCATTTATTTTACGGGTTTGTAATTTCGGAATAATAATTTTAACGCTTTGTGCCACATTTTGTTGTCATTATTGAATGTTCTACATTAACTAATTGATTTTTAGTTTATAAAAATCTGAAAATAGTGAGGAGAAAAAAGCAAACTCCAATTTCTAACCTTGCATGGGTGTGAATGGATGAATGAGATGTTGTGTAAAAGCGATTTGAGTGATGACTAGAACAGTGGTTCTCAACTGGTCTGGCTCCGGGTCCCACCATCACACCTCAATGACAAGCCGCGACCCAAATCGAGGAACATTTTCAACTTCTCAAATTAATTTAATGAAAAGATCGTGCCGTTTTAACCTGAGATAGTACAGAGTATGCCAACACAAAAACAAGTTTAATGATAAACTAAAACGAGCAGCTGGTGGCAATGCTAGAGAGGGAACTATTCCCTTTTACACTCAATTAGCTGCATTTTAATTAAAAACCAAAAAGTGCATCTTCAGGACACGAGGTATTACACCATACATAACAATTCAGAATCTTCAGCCATTTTTAAACAGACTCAACAGCTTTCATGCACAAACAAAAAGTTCCAGCAACTAAGAAGTTTCAAAAAGACTCAAATGACCTAACTAAAACTAACTAAAAAATAAAAGAATATCTAATCTTTTTTTTTTTTCGGCAAAGGCCTGCGACCCACTGAAAACGGGTCCGCGACGCCCACAAGTTTACCAATTACCATTATAACTCCAGCAGTTATTCTTTCTCAGTCTTAGTCTGTCTTTTTTTCTCATAGTTCTATGAATAACAACGGTTTTGTGGAAATGTATAGAATACAATAATGATCATTCAGACATTGGTGACAGCACTCAAGAGCTTTTGAGATGTCAATCATTCTTCAACCTCCAATTCATTATCTTTAATTAAACTTTTTTTTGCTGTCCAACAAATCCCTGAGATCACCCTAGATACACTTATACATGAGCCTTTGCTGTGATGATGTATGATGACGTGCCAAAAGCAAGTGTTGCTTTACTTCCTCATCACCATAACATGAGGTCTCATCTGTCTGAAGTGGGCAGGGATTATCACTAATCCTCAAAATTAATCTGAGAAACTCCAAGGAACATCACGGATTTGAAAAAGATTACAAGAATTTGCCAGAAGGCGCAGAGAAAGAATTGCCTAGCTGTGTTGTACTGCGGTAAATTTGCTTGTCTCTGTTTTAACAGTGCTGCGATTATCACAACAATAACAAACATACACAAATTGTCAAGTTTCTGAATCGGTGCAGCCAATCAGCTGGCCTGGATTTGCTGCTGGAGAATCTATCCTCTCAAACAGACAGAAAAAGACATAGAAAAGTATTTTCTAAATCTAGTTGCTGGACTGCTTTTAGCTACAAATTCCTGGATCATGTCCAGGTGCTGTGATTCTTTTTGATTGTGTATCTCCTGACGTATGGATGATGGAATATGTTTTATCCATACATAAACACAACTGGCAAGAAAGAAAAACTTCTACAGAAGTCTACAGAAACATCAGACATCCTTCCTAATTATTCAAAAATAATTTATAAGAAAAATGAAAAATGCTATACTTTTAATGCTATGATGTACAAATATACTTACAGTAATTTACATGCTTTTAAATACCGGTGTAAACTTTCAAAAATCAAAACAAACACAGACAGAAGACGTAAAACACACAACAGGCTCCTCTGTACAACTAAAATTACCTTTAATTACACAGGCTTAAAAGACACACATCAACAGTTATTCATATTACTATGCAAAAGACAAACTGAGAAAAAATAACTGCTGGCGTAATAATGGAAATTCGTAAACTTGTATAGCTATTTTCTAGTCTTCCACTTTCTAGTGTTCTAGTCGACCACTCAAATCGCTTTCACACAACATGTCCTTCATCCATTAACACCCATGCAAGGTGGGAAGTTGGAATTTCCTTTTAACTATTTTCTGATGTTATATAAACTAAACAATAAATCAACTGATGGAGAAAATAAATAAAATAATGGAAACAAAATGTGACTCAAAGCCTAACAATTATTATTCAGAAATTACAAACCCGTAAAATAAAGCAATACCAAAAATACATTAAATACCGCAGTGAATCATTATCTTAATTACAACATATACAGAACTTAATTTAGATACTTAATACGTAAAAGGTTACAATTAAATAAATGTTGAAAGATCAGAAAACTACACTCCTGATCTATACAGAAGTTTACATTGCAAAAGAAAATCTAGTATGTCCATATTAAAAGTGTTGGTTATGTAACTGTTAACAGATGTACACTGGAAATAAACATATTTACATACACACTCTTCCAATATCCATGTTTTTTTCCTGATTAATCTGCCAAATAGATGCCTACAAAAATAGAGAAAAACAACATACCTGTAGTGTATAGCTTAAGAGGACCGCAGCTGCTGCCAGAACTCAACCTCCTTGTTGGAGTCATCAGGTTTGATCCGATGAAGGAGGCATGAGTGAGTGAGGAGGTGCTGCTGCGACGTCCAGTTGTTTGTCTCCTCCCCCAGCGTCATTCACAAAGCAAATACTGACAAAGAACAACCCAAAATGATGCATGTTGGGGCGGCTGCAGCTCCAGACAGTACAATTACTTTTATAAAGTGTAAAAAAAAAAACTTTACTAAAACAGCACACACGTTTTAAATCATCATTCTCCGTGTATGATCCCAAACTTGTGTATAAGTTGACGTTCCTCCTGGGAAGCACGAAAGTTTCTTATCCTCAAGAGGTGTCCAAAGTGGAAACTGTTCATCCTCTCAGGAGCATGACTGTGCTCTCCCCATTACATTTGTGTCCCTTTTGTTTAAGGGGAAATATTGGCTTACTGGTGCAAAGACAAGGTTAAAAGTCCCTTAAAAACATAAAGATTCATAACTTGCTAGCAAGACGATTACACGGCTACTGAAAAAAGTATAGGCAGTTACAACTTCTTCCGAATAACAACAGCACATTCATTAAAAACAAAGTTTGGAAAAGATTCTTTTGGTTTCTTTTTGGTTTATTTGGACAAGTAATAAATACACAACAGAAGTGTTCAGTTTAATGGCTAGAGATGCGAGGTCAAGGGCATCTTTGTCAGAACCAAGTGGCTGTTTAGAGGCGTTAAGGTTCAAACAAACTTTCTCCTGAATTGACATCAGTACAGAAAAACTGAGACGACCTACAGATGGGGTTTGATTAACAATGTGCGGCAAAGTTAATGCTGGATACGACACCACATGTTAACAGATGGTAGATCGCTGGTTACGCAACATCAGTTGGCTTTGTTATGGTAAACCCCCAAAGCTATATGACTGAGGTCGCTGATGTAAAGAAGCCTATGTCTAATCTCCACAGGACTAATTGCAGTCTGAATTCTGAGAAGGAACATATCCCACAGATTGATTAAATAAAGCTTAGACCTCCATCAGACAGGGCAACTGTGACTCTGACAAACTGTTCAACCTCACATGGAAATGCACATGTTAATGCAACAGACAACGGAAATTAATAAAGGAAGGCATGAATCATATTTTCCTCACAGGAAAAAGTGCTGTAGTATCTTCTTTTGCTCCAAGTGTCTATTTGATTTTGGTCAAAGCTGCAGCTCTCCTCTCTGTATTCTGAAACAAGGCTCGGATGAGATTCTTCACCTCCGAACTGGAAAACTCCAACGCCAGCGGACCTTTAGCGTCAGTCCACCTGTGGAGAGGAATCACAGAACAGTCAGCACAATCACACACATTAGAAGAAAAATACAGTATATGGTAACCAGAAGCACTTCGTCCAACACTGAAGAGGCACTCGCACAAAGCATGAAAAAACATCACGTCCTCTATGGCAGTGCTTTTTGGGGTTTGACTGATTGCTGATTGCAATATTGTACAGTTGCACAGTGCAACTTTAAGGCTCGAGGGGGAAAAATATAAAAGCTAATGTAACTATAAAACAGAACAAGTGGCATACCGGGAGATTACTCACAGACAATAGTTAATTAAGGTCCTGAATCTGGAGGCAATTGAGTAGAAAAAAAGGCCAAATATAAACTGAAAAAAAAATTAAATAACCAATCAAATAACTTGCTTTCATTCACTTTAACCCCATTAAAAATTAATTGTGAAGTTTCCCTCCGACCTGTCGACTATCTCCTGCAGGTTGGCCCGCAGCACAATGAGGAGCTCCTTGAAGGTACTCCACTTCCTCACATACAGAGGCACTTCCTCCTGATACTTCTTGTTCTTGTTCTCCTCGGCCAGAGGGATGAAGACCAGCGGCCCCTCCTCGATAATAGTTTGGCACAGAGTGTGGAGGTGCTCCCCATCCTCGGAGGAAATATCCTGCAGAAATAAAATCCTTGTTGATCATCAATTGTGTAACGCTGTGATTATACAGTTGATCATGCGAACCCACAACCAGCGATGGAGTCAGCCGTCGCTGGGACTAGCATTTTTAAAAAAAATGTATTTTATGAACAAACCTCCAGCATCATGATTTTGGCGATGACTTCTGTGATGGCTGTGTTGAGGAGGTTGCCCATGGCCTTACAATAGATGCTGACTGGAAGGACATCCTGCCACACTGTGCCCAACTGCCTCAACTGATGGATGACCTACAATCAAGCAGATGATCACTGTGTGAGTGAGAAGCAGTGCATAGATGGAAGTATGAATTGAGCCCATCAAAGCCTGAACGTTGAAATACAATGCAGCCTCACAAATTCAAGAGCTGAAACACTTGTGATACACATTAAAACACAGCTACATTTCATTTTCAAGGCCTTTCCTCTCACCTGTCTTACTGCTTTGCTGGCTGCAATGTAGTTGTCTTCATCATCCAGGTTGCTGAAATTGTGAGCGGTGGAAAGTCTCTCCAACAGCTCGGCTCTCTGGACATTCATCTGTGCCAAGAAGCACTGGGCACCTGGAGGAAAATTAGGAAAGGGAGCTCAGCATATTTCTAATATATACAGTATATATACAAATCTGCACATTAGTTGTTGATATCTTGTATGCAAAAGTGCGAATTTTGGCCCGATGGTGGCCAACAAACGAAATGGTGTCTTGTTGTTCGTGGACCACCAATGTCCGAGAACAATGGTTTTGGAGATGAATTTATGCATTAAATTCCATGGCAATTTGGTCAACAGTTGTCAAACTATTTGTTTACCAAGTTTCCTGAATCCGGGCACCATGTCAACAAATGTTGCAACGCCCTCGCTGAGGGGCTGTGGCAGGCGAGCTCTGAAATGGTGGCCCAGGGTGAGCAGGTGGTGGGCCAAGTACATGCAGTTGTTGTGCTGGATGGCAGCCAGGTGAGGGAACTTGAGCAGGTTCTCCCTGGGTGGAGTAAAAGCAGGCAACCATTCACACCTTCAGGAGAAATGTGTTGGATTTCATGCTTTATGTTAAATGATGGAAACATCCTTACTTGTGGTATGTCGGTACGACGTCGTAGAACAGCTGGAAGATGTTTCTCACGGTAAAGAAGAGTTGTAATGCACTGAAAAGAAACAGGAACACTTGATATGAGCCGCTCTACAAGATGGCAATACTTTACAGGAAATTAAATTACTCAGGGGGTACCTGTTTGTTTCCATTTAGAAACATTGGACTACTACAGAAGACAGTCAGGTCTCCAAGCATTGAAACATACCATTGTGTGGAACTTCCAACAGCTTCACACAGGGTGTTGAGGGCCAGCTCCATCAGCTGCTGCACTGACTCGCTGATGCGACAGGACGGCAGGGACAGACTCCACGCAGACAGCTGCTTTGTGTTCTCCATTGTCATCTCATCCTTTGTGGTCTCTTGCTTCACCTTCAGCTCTGAAGCTGGAGCAGGCAGCTTGGGCAGACGCAGCTTGTAGTCTGGTGTGATCTAACGGAGGAAGATTCGAAAAAATATGCATCTGATAAGACAAAGAAAAGTTTAGCAACGGAAGTACAAAAGAGTGCAATAGCTTGTCAGACTATGCAAGAGCATGAACCACCAAATAACAAAAATGCAATCTAAACAAGTTGAAACGTGTAACTACACAAATTACCCACATACAATCGCCTCGAAAACTTGTTAAGAAAACTACATGAATGTATAATTGCTCCTGTTTTTCATTTCAGGCTACAGCAACATAATCTATATACAGTCACCAGTTAATTAATGTTGACATTAAGCCCTCGCTCATGCATACTTTGACTGTGTTGTGCATCTTGGAGGTCATGAGTTTGCGGGCCGCCACAATGACATCCTTGCACTTCTTGCTGGCAAAGTGGCAATTGACATCCCTGGCATATTTGAGCAGCTCGGTGGAATCGCCATGCAGATACTCCATCTCCTTCAGAGACTTCTCAAACTCCTCCGTTTCCTTAATCACCTTAAAATGCATGCATGCAAAAAAACAAAAAAATGTAATCACTGTATGTTACAACATCATTGTACTAAACAAACGTCTGTTAGGTCCATACAGTGCTGTATTTCTCCAGCTGACTGTTGTTGGTGGGGATGGAGTATAGCAGACACTCATGGATGATGCACTGGGAAATTTCCTCCCAAATCAACTCCCCCAAGATAGCCGAGAGCGTTTTATCGCCAATGGACACATCTGGAAAATAACAATAATTAAAACAGTGACATTAAGCAATATATATCATTAATATATTTTCTACATTTCTACATGGACCCAGCCATACTGTACCTAGTAGGTGTGAGTGCAGCGTCCTGAGCACCAGGAGCAGTTTGCTGTAGACTTGTGAGGGAGTGGATTTCTCATCCTGGTTCTCCTTCAAACACTGTAAGGCCATGATGGTTCCCTCACCCTGCTGCTCTGTCACCACCACCGACAGCGAAGGGTACATCACCAAAGGCTTCAACATGGTCTTCAACAGCACCTGACCTGATCAACAACAACAGTAATCAGCACTGGGTAGGTTCTGACCCTGGATACATTGTGCTTCAGAGCTAGATCAATGGATTAGCTGGGCCACATCAGCTGTTAAATTACACTATCTAAAGTGCAGAAATGCCAAAGATATGCTCAGAAACACTGTTCACCAGAGACTACTGACGAGTTACAGTTATAACTTTAACATATCCCACTCTGTACATATGTTGACGTGGTGCAAATATAAAATGAACTGGAAAAAAGTGTCTAGAAGGTATGAAAACATAATTTTAATAGATTATTACAGGACTGCATATTTAACAATGCTCTTACTGAAGAGTTTGATCTTGTGCTGAAGGTCTCCCTGGATAGCCAGAGCTTGCAGGACGCAACACAGCAGAGCCGGTGGCTTCGCTTCACTGTCCTTATTGCACGCATGGCTCAGGTTCAGCTCCACCTTCAGGAAGGACTTCAGACCTGCATGCTCTGGTGTACACATCCAACTGTCACTACTAATGCATCATGCTCAGATGGGTTTGATGTAATGTTTTTTAAATGAGCGGAACAAGAAATGCTAACAAGTAAAAGAGTCATTTAAAAAATGTATCACTTTTGTACAAGCTGATTGGGAGATTGTTTGAGACAATATGTGTAGTAATTGAGTTAGAGCCAGTGAGTATTGTTTTGCAGTCTACACAATCCCCTGAATGACCAGTAACATGCAAAAAACTGAATATATGCCGACATGTAGCCATTGCATCGAAGAAAAAATTCCTGCAAATTTAAGACAACACTAAATTCTGCTACATTTGTAAAGTTTGGCTAATTTTTGTTTGATGAAACTACCTTTTATAGCCAAAAGTTAAAACTCAGCCAAGTATGGAACAGAGCATACTTAATATTGTTGCATGAGACCCATATCTGAGACACGTATTGAAAGGGGTTTCTGAGAAAAGTCTGACCTTTTGAGGATGGTAATCTCCAGATGACGAGGCGCTTCCATTCGTCTCCCAGGTGGTAAATTAAGTTCTCTCTCTGCACCGTCAACTCAGAGCCGAGAGCACTGAGCAGCAGCAGCTGGGAAGTCTTCCAGCCCTTCAGTGAATCCACACTGGCCCTTGCCTAAAAAAATATCAGTATCAATCAGGATAGTCACGGTAATGATATTTATATAGCCCAATATCACAAATAAATAGATATTTAGCATGCTAGATATCTGGAATTCATATGTCGAGCAGCTGCTCCAAAAAGTTGAAAAATCAAGGCTAAAATGATATTGTGAACTAGGCACTAAAACCACGTTTCAGGCTCACCTGGGCTTTAGACTGGCCACTCCTGATAATTTATATCACAATATAACTGCAGGGTGAAAAAGTGCTGTCACAATGTTTTCTTTTCAGAAATAAGCAGCTCTTACCCTTTCCAACTGGTTTGCTGCATCAACATACTTCTTTTCCAGCAAAGCTTTGTTGAACTCCTCCATTGCACTGTGAAACTGAAACACACAGAAGATATTACAGCCACAGAAACATTCAAACAGGTAAATGATAGATGCTCAACACACCACTATTTCTCTGCTCATGTAATTCTGAGAGCTAGACTTGTAATGAATGAATAGCTAACAAAAAGCCCTACCGGGACAATGCATTTAATAACTTATTATGAGCTCATTAGAGAAATAAATTAATAGAAAATGATAGCCACAACCTGGCTAATGGAGCATATGGAAACTCTATTCTAAATAATATTAATTTAATCACATTAAATTGACTGCATATTAAATCATATTTTACAAATTGTCATGCATTGTTGTACCTCTTTTAGATGTCCAAGCATTGTTATGACGATAGTATTTTTCTCTAGCTGCTGCTTCAGCTTTGCATACTCAGCCACAGCCACGTGGACGTTCTGCTGCACCTGTGTCCACATAAACAAACAGCGGTTGAAAGCCATGGCTCCTGTAAATCCACATTGAGAAGAAGTGGGCTTGTTCTGCTCTTCAATTGAATCTGGCTATAATGTAAAACAGTTTCTGACATACCTCAGTCTCAATGCAGTTTTTAAGGCCATCCATTTCTTTGGAGACCTCATCAACCTGTACCATTAGCTCCTCAGATCCTTGAAGACTCGGGAGGAATTCACTATACCGCTTGTTCATCATGTCACATACTTCTTCCTATAAAAAATAAAAAAACATGAAGCAAACAAAGTTAAAAGATAAATAGTAGCAAGATAGACATTTTCCTTCAAGCTGAGAGCATTCGTGTTTGCAGTTTGTTTCCAACCATTAGTGAATAGCTGAAAGCATAGCAGGACTCTCAACAACCAATAAAACAGTATATGATGTAAATATAACTGAAAAAGTGGTCTTTACACACAATCGCTTAAAAAAGCCTGAATAATAATTATGAGAACATACAGTCATTATACTCATATACTGTCTTTATTATAAATGAATACATGCTTTCATGCTAAATATTATGACTGATTCAGTTTATGGAACAGCCTCAACAACAGAAAACAGAGGCAAAATATAATTTTAACAACGATAAACCACAGCTAAATTAGGTGGATTCCAGGATCAGGATATTCCATTTACAATAATGTAATAATAATATTTTTTTGTAAGAAAAGCAACACAACATTGCATTTGAGATTAGAGATTGATGGGTCACTTCAGCACTACAACTCCGGTACATAATTATTATAAAATTCATAAAGACCCTAAACAAAAGTTCACTTTGACAACGTGCATTTGTGTACAAAACGCTGGGGAAAGTACTCCAACCTATTATTTACGCAAAAGTACTAATAACACAATGTAAAACACTTTCGTTGTATACGCTCCCCGGGTGTTTTGTGTTTAAAAATCTTAGTTTGTTAAGTAATTAAAGTTGCCAGATAAATCATAAAACATGATTTCTTCCCCACAATACTTACTTCCCTTTGAGATTTAGTAAAGTAAGTCAGAAGTTGAAGCATGACTTAACCTAAACAAACTAAGGTTACAAGTAACTAACCTCTAATATGTACTTCAGTACAATAACGTTACACGAGTAACGAGTACATGTTATTTTCTCATGGATTCAAATCACAAAGTTTTGCTGAACATAATAGAGCCACGTAGTCCGACGTCTCCACCGCATATGCTAACAGGCGTGCTCATGAAAATGCACTAAATTAAACTAGCTGAATAGTAGCAGGTAATTAAATCTGGGGAGAACTGGCGTCAATATTCACTTACTGGCGTCAATATTCACTTGCAGCTGCGTGTTATTTTCACGGAGTAACCGATGGTCTAAACATCAGAGAAGTTTTGAAGCAACTGCTGACGTTGGTTCAAAACTTTCCTTTAGCTTGACGCAGCTAACGCTATGCTAGCTTGTAGATTACCTTCGTATCTTCCACCTTGCGCGACATTTTGCTAATTTTACTGGACAGGTCCTCCTTCTCCAGTTTGCCGGAGCTGGCGAGCACCTCGGTCACAAACGACGCCATACTGCGACAACGCGGTACCGTTATTAACGGCAGACGAAAGTGAGACAGATTGGCACCACAACAAGCCAAAACCCGCCAGGTGGCCTGATTGGTTCCGAGGTGACGGTGACCGGATTCTCCTCCGCCCAGAGTCGAGTCAGCGGAAGTTGATTGTCACGTGATTCACGTAGGACCAATTCCAGGTCCAATATAAAAACCTCGTCACCTGGTAAAGTGTGTGAGATACATGGGCCGTTTCTCAATCAGCGTTCTTCTCTGTACTTGTGTTCTCGTGGACTCGTGAAACGTCATCAGTCGCGGCCCAAGTACTGTTCCAATTCAAAAGTCCGCTTCTCGCCAAGAACGGTGAAAATGCCCGGATGTGACTTGATCCGCCCATTTTACCGGGGATGCATCAGAGCAGACTTGAGCGTACTTGAGAGAGCCAATATCCCAGAATGCATTTCGGACCAGCAAACGGGGAACAATGGCGGATGAGAAAACTCATAACTGAAAGTTGACATTCTATGAATACTACCATTGTTGAGTCACACAATTTAATTTTAGGATGTTTTCAGGCGAGAAGTTAGTTGTTTAAGCATCAAATCTGTGGTCGCTTTCTCAAGAATCGGCCGACTTAAAAAGATACGCCGACGAGTTGAGGTCCTGCTCGCGGGACCGTGAGCCCCGCAGCACCGGGCCGTCCGCGCTCTGCTGCCCGCCGACAGCAGCCTGATCTCGGCTGGACTTTTTGAAATGATCCGCTGGCTCCGATGTCTCCGTATCGATTAAACATGAGTTATAATTCAGTTTCGAGGATTTAACAAGCAATCATTATTATTTATTCACAGTCACATTAAATCAGTTTGACTGAGGGAAAGGTTAAGGTTTATAACTTAAGATTTTAATTTAACTTGTACTTTGAACTACAGCGGTGTCTTATTACTTTTGACCGAATTGTTTGCAATTATATGTGTATATAAATATATATATAATACATATTTATAGACATAATATATACAATTATATGTGTATCTATATAAATATATAAGTATATATATACATATATATATATATATATATATATATATATATATATATATATAAAACACATTTATAAACATATTATATCTACAATTATATGTGTATCTATATAAGTATTTATATAAAATACATATTTATAAACACAATATATATACAGTGATATGCGTATCAAGTCAGGACTTGTGTACTTAGGTATTGAGAAATGGCCTTGGTGTAAATAGGCTCGTTCGAGATGAGCCAGTTCTGCGCAGAATCGATCGCCGTTGATCGGCGCGCAATGCATGCCGGTTAGATTTGTGTCCGACTTGCTCCCGACTTGCTCTGATGTCATGCACACGTGGTCAACGATACTCTCACAAGATCAAGTCGCCGTCGATTTCAGAGTCAGCCGCCCAGTTGCTTTCCAACGACTGCGTGGCCCAGTGCATGATGGGTAACGCCTGGTTGTCGCCACATCAGAGAGCTGATTGGCTCTTAGATCTGACAGCAAACACCACGTGTTGTAGAAAATCCTTATTTTATGTGTAGTTGGAATACTTAACACTGGAGTATTGACTATTAGTCTCATGTTTGATCTAAAAACATTTATTGTGTGGTTGTTAATACAAAATCGTATTTATACAACACACATCAAAACTACTAGTAATGTATTTCACAGGCAGACATCAAAAGACCAAAGGATGCAGCAACACACACATTTCTACATAAATATATATTTACAAACACATGAATGAATCCAAACGTGATCTGTAAACTACAAGTAGACAAAAGTTCGGAACTAACAGGAAGTCATTTTTTCTGTGACTTCCTGTGTCTACTTTGAAGGCAGCTGAAAACTGTTCGACTTGATCGCAGTTAATTGTCAACGCCTCCTGCTGCGGCCGCCTGCTCTCGTCTGGATTCCAGGCGAGGCGCAGCTCTAACGAACGAGCCTAATATGAATGGCATGCATTGCCTATTATATGTGTTTGTAATTATAGAATCAGAGCTTGTGCTTTAGTGTCCCCTTTTTAAAATTGTATGTAATGCTGTTTTTCTGTCTATTTTTTATTCTCTGCAGTTGCCCTCCTGACATGCTAGTTTATATGTATTTAAATGTACTTTGGCATTTCTTATTGACAATTTATGAAATTGTACATGTGCAATTGTGGGACAGTGCTTTGCTGTAACTATCGCTTCACCATGAAGTAAAACAAGATATATTACATATATACATAATATATATACACAATTGTGGGTATTTATTTTTACGTTTTACTCCTTTATTAAAACGTATTTCAAGCTCTGAGAGGTCATTTCAAATAATCTATTTACTCGTTTTTGTCAAAACCAGCTTCAATGGCAACAATGGAATGTTTGATGAATAAATCTGTGTTATATAGTTTTTGCTTCAATTCCTCTAATTCCACGTGTTTTTCTGTTCCATATTAAATCCTTAATGTTTCTGAGTAAATGAAGCAACTGGATGTGACTTAGGATAGGTTCATATGTACCTTAGGACTCTAAGAAAAATATTAACGAGACTCAAAGGTTACTGGCCACAACATAAAGTTATGATTAAAAACATAAACAGATAACACCAATGGGATGATAATTATTGCGTTTATTTCTTTAGAAAAGTTACTGGGAAAAGCTTGCAAAATCCAGGGTGTTGAGACTCAGGGTGCAGGGTAAGAGAGTTGTCTCATTTGAATGGTTCTTGGAAAGAGAGAGACAGGGAGAGGGGGAGAAAAAGACAAAGGAGAAAGGGTTGACACACATACACAGTAGGCTTGGACAGGAAATTGCCTTTTGAAAGGAAGTGTGTTCTTTATTCTCCCAACTTAAGTTATGGAACATCCTTAGTCACTAGTATTTAAAGCATGCTTAATATTATAAGCAATTTAAATATACAAAAATGTTATGAAGCCATGATGATAGAAAGAGGTGCAGTGGGTGGCAGCATGCAGTAGGTGGCAGCATGCACCTTAAATGTTGGTTTATAGTCCGCCATTAAGTTAAAGAAGAAGAAGAAGAAAAGGGTTTCTTAACCGTTGTTCTTGTCGTTTACATGTGCAAACTCTGCAAGTAAGCTAATATATAGTATGTGGTTGTGTGTACGGACAACACAAAACAAAAAGTAGTTGTGTGCTTAAACAAACATTGTAGTTGAGCAACCTGCTTCGCTAAAATCAAACCAGTCGCGTTTCTCTAATGTTTACGGGCTAAATATCAGCTTAATGGCAGACAGTTGGAACACAGATACCGGTGAAGCTGTGTATAGGTCCCGGGATGCTGTCAAGAACTTGAGAATACGGTAAGAAACTTTGGTTTACCTGCAAAAACTCTGATGTGTCAATCTTCATGTTGATGGTCGCTGCTATCAAGTGGAAGCCGGTGTTACGGTTTAACAGGCGACCATGTTAACTGGCGACTTTCGGCCGAAAGCGTCTCCTGTTGTCGTCGTTACAGCAGATGTTGAGAATAGCAAGAGAACACGTAGCTGTCCTCGTGAATGCCGCATTGTTTAATTCTGCACTTCAATGTCTAACCTTCTCGTCTAAAGTATCTGGTCAAAACATACCGGACTAGACGTTGTTGAGTCTTTTCAGGGAAATAATCCACGCGAGTGGAAACGTCGCTTGTTGTTTATGTGTTGAGACAGGAAGTCAGCAAATTGCCTTTCCTTTGAAATAAAGTTGTTAGAAATAACACATAATGACTGTGGAGTCTGTTTTGCGCAAATATCTGTCACGTAAATTAGCTCTATAGTACACGAAAAAAGAAGAGAAAAAAGATATACGTTTAATTAACGGGATTCGAACTCATATCATTGGGTAGAAAAGGATCACAGGTCAGTGGCATTACCACTACACCAGGATAGACATAGTATATTTTCTGGTGGAGTTACAATCAAATCATCTACAACACAGTCAGCAGTCACATTTAAACGGCAGAGAGCCACCAGATCAACTTGCGACCAACTGCGACTCCATGGAGCATGTTGACGTGACCTGCGGAGCGCTTTACAATATCGCTGCTTTCTCAAACTAATAGACAGCTGTTTAATATCAGACCATTCAAAACGTCTTTGTAGAACTAAAAATTAATGAGGCAGATCTTTGTGGTGTTGTTATGAGGTGAAAATACACAATGTGGACAATAACGCAAAGGAGGGAACAAGAAAAGCAGAGCCATAAAACTAAGAATTCAACCAGCCAAGAACACAGAAGTGAAACAGTTGAGTTCACTTGAATTGAAGAGAAATACATTATCACAACACAATATGTAAACATGGTGCACACTCAAGGTGAACGAATAATATTTAATACAAATAGTTCATTTTTTTTTCATTCTTGTTAGTTGTAAGGCTGTGATTTATACCACTTAATATGTGAATATGACAAACTTAATATGGCCAATGCCCATCTTTGAACAGATGGTAAACGATCACATATGGGTGTAATGTTTGGGTATTCATACACTTATGACCATATATAATTTATGATACACATCATAATGTGTTTGACCACATTGACTTTGTCATATATTCACATGGTTTAGGTGTCCCTTATTAAATTCAAGTGAACTCAACTGTTTTACATCTGTGTTCTTGGCTGGTTGAATTCTTAATTTTATGGCTCTGCTTTTCTTGTTCCCTCCTTTGCGTTATTGTCCACATTGTGTATTTTCACCTCATAACAACACCACAAAGATCTGCCTCATTAATTTTTAGTTCTACAAAGACGTTTTGAATGGTCTGATATTAAACAGCTGTCTATTAGTTTGAGAAAGCAGCGATATTGTAAAGCGCTCCGCAGGTCACGTCAACATGCTCCATGGAGTCGCAGTTGGTCGCAAGTTGATCTGGTGGCTCTCTGCCGTTTAAATGTGACTGCTGACTGTGTTGTAGATGATTTGATTGTAACTCCACAAGAAAATGTACTATGTCTATCCTGGTGTAGTGGTAATGCCACTGACCTGTGATCCTTTTCTACCCAATGATATGAGTTCGAATCCCGTTAATTAAACGTATATCTTTTTTCTCTTCTTTTTTTTCGTGTACTATAGAGCTAATTTACGTGACAGATATTTTCACAAAACAGACTCAACAGTCATTATGTGTTATTTGTAACAACTTTATTTCAAAGGAAAGGCAATTTGCTGACTTCCTGTTTCAACACATAAACAACAAGCGACGTTTCCACTCGCGTGGATTATTTCCCTGAAAAGACTCAACAACGTCTAGTCCGGTATGTTTTGACCAGAGACTTTAGACGAGAAGGTTAGACATTGAACTGCAGAATTAAACAATGCGGCATTCACGAGGACAGCTACGTGTTCTCTTGCTATTCTCAACATCTGCTGTAACGACGACAACAGGAGACGCTTTCGGCCGAAAGTCGCCAGTTAACATGGTCGCCTGTTAAACCGTAACACCGGTGTTTTGGTTTATCAAGCGACCATGTTCCCTGGAGACCTTTCAGGCGAACGCGTCTGTGGTTGTCATAGTTACGAGAGCTAAAGGACAGCTAACTTTCAACAGCTGTAGTAACTGACAACCACAGACGCGCTCGGCTGAAAATCTCCTACCTGGAGACAGGGTCGCTTAAAAAACCGAAACACCTGTAATACTGTGTGCATGATGTGTAACCTTAATACTCTGGTATTGTGACTAAATGTGTTGTAAATAAATACATAATAATAATAAATAAACTATTTATGTTTTTCAGATCTCGTGAAAAGTTGACATTTGAGAGATACATGGTCCTCACAGGACAGTGACGCTTCACACAAATGATTATCTTATAGACTATGCATTGCTGTAGATTAAACTACCCAGCAGTATCTTTAGTAGTTCATATTTAGCACAACCTTCAGCAATAACATGCAACATCCACATTAATGCAGCAGTAGTAGTAATCCAAAAAAAACACATATATAATGTTATAATGTTGGTGAGTTTTCCCAGCTTCAAGACACTGGTTTTCAACATGGTATCTATTTGTCTCCCTCCCCCCTTTTAGAGTGCGTCTAGAGAGGGTGACCTCCACATCAGCCCTCTCTAAGCACCTGCAGCAGCAAGTTCTGTCCCAGCAAGACAGAGGAGCCATTGAACTGGAAACCCTCACCTCACAAGGCCAGATGGGTACAAATATTTTTATTCTGGTAGAAGGACTGATGGTGAAATTGATGGTCTGTCTGGACAGTCCACTTGTCCACATTAACACATTATTTTGTCTCGCCTCCTTTGCTTGATCTTATTCAAAACCCAGTATGTTTTGACTGTGTGACTTGGATGTAACATAATGTGTATACGTTGTATTAAACCATGTTTTAGGGTGGATGTTTACACCTAAATAATTAAATATTTCTGTTACTCTGTCACCAGGTGATAATGAGGAGGAGTTGGTGGTGGGCTGGCAGGAGAAACTCTTCAGCCAGGTAGCACTATTGAGTGTTAAGTATCCTCAACATATTATAATGATTGAAAACAAGTTCAAGGTCAAGAGTAAATGCTAATCTTGCTCATATTACTTAATGTCCCACCTCCTCATTTCCGTGCCTCTCTGTCTGTGGTCCCAGTATGAGATGGAGCTGTTCCAGAACGAGGCAGCTTGTCAGACCCCTCTGGACCGTCAGTACCACACAGAAGTCAAGGCCCTGAACAAGGCCAAGAGCCGACGTAATCACAGGATTTTCACATACACGGATCATGACCGCTACACAAGCTGTCTTCCACTCCAGCAACTGGTAGGTTATACTGTATCCTACAAATTCAACACAATCATCGAATAATTCACGTTACAGCGTTATAATTTCAGACTTTTTTTCAAATTGTTTTTAGGACATATACATGTATTTTTTTCCACATATTTCAAATACTTTTCAGATATTTTTCATATCATTTTTGGGATATTTTAACTGATATTTTAACTGATATTTTACTAACAATTTTGGAATATTTTATATCTATGCGTGGTCCCTTTTTGCCCAAGCCCATTGGTTTCTACCATCACTTTAAAAAGGCAATGGCTCGGACAAAAAGAAGGATTTAATTACATTTTTGGGGTTGTTTTCATTTTAGTGAGGATCTTTATATTTGTGATAACTGCGACATTTGTTATAAGATTAACTTTTTTGACACCTTGCAGTTACACACAAACAAGTTTATGATTCCTGTAAGTAGCTTGTTGTTTTTTATCCTGAAAGCAGCACTCCACTGACTTGACCACAACCAAATCCAGCCCCACATTCCTGGCTGAAAGGATGGCTAGCGTGAGACACAGACGGCAGGACAGACGCACCTTGTAAGTGAAGCACCAGCTCACTTATTCAAAAGGATTTATAACCCAGATGGTCTTCCATGTCGAAATTCAGTTTTTTTTTCTCCTTAAATGCATGTAATCAGAGTCTCCCCTTGTAACTAACTTTCTGTCTATGATGCTTATTACTCCTCAATGACAGTACTTGTAATGTTTAATGTTCGTTACAGTCATGTGATCGGATGGTCTGCCGTATTTTGCAGGGATTGTAGTGTCCCCAAGTCAAAGATCGTCAACTGGGAGCCCACAGCGGAGTTCGTGAAGAGCAGTCATGTGGTGAATAATGCCATGCAGACCATGCACATCATGGGAGACCTGGCCCCCCCTGCCAGGTAAAGACCTCCTTACCATTCGGTTTGCTCTTGAGGGTTTTGACTTGCAGCATGGAGAAAACCGACCCATCCATTAGTGTACTTGGTCATTTTCCAACTGGTGTTAACCTGCGATCTGTATTGTTTGCACCTTCGGACGAAAGTCTTGCAGCTCAGAAATTGAGTAAGAAGACAAGAAACTATTGCTATTTGCAGGTTTCATTGATGGCATCAAATAAAGTCATCTGTGAATGTTGTGTGGTTCAGTTGTGATTTTCTCTCTGTGTATTTGCTTTCTCAGGCTGGGCCAGAAAGAGAATGAATATTTGCTGGTAACCATAAAGACAGATGGCAGTGGAACAGTAATTGTAAAACCTGACTTCAACAAAGGCAAAGAGCCTTACAGGCAAGTTCACAACATGTCAGGAGACTGTTTGTGGCTCCAGTAATGATGGATTAAAAAAAATATGTTATTTGAAGGAGTCTGATGACACAAAGAAAACAAAACTATGTGTATTGTAAGGATAAAGGGATGCCTGTCTGATGTGGATGTTGTTGTGCAGGATAGTAACAACAGGGGAGAAGAGAGAAGTTTGGCGCCTCACTGTTGAGAATGTGTGCACCACCATGCAACCAGAGGAAAAGGAGAGGGAGCAGAACATGTACAAAGACGTGAGTTCATCTCCATCATGTTTCCTTCAGGACAAGAGCAGAATTTAGGAGTTTAGCTGTTGTGTTCATATGACTGATTATGGAGTCAAACATGTCTTTTGATGTGGACACATCCACTTTTTCTCTGACTCTAGCTGTACGTACGGCACAAGGAGTACCTCAATAGCCTTGTTGGACAAGACTTTGAAATGGTAAGTCTGTTTGTCCACAACCTACTGGACCCCTCAGCCTGATTTTGTTCTCATTATGACTGCATGCTAAAGAACTTCTTGTGGTTACCGTGATTCACATTTAAAACCTAATTTGACTGTTTTATATAGTCATTGACTGATGACTCCTCACTTATTTTAACCAGCTTGAGGCTGCAACGAGTGAACAGCAACTGCTTCAGTAGCAAAAAGTCATTTCCGGCCACTGGCCAGGCTAAAAACAAACCTGACCACGTCTGTTACAGGCCACATTTTGGCTTTTGTCGCGGCTCAATAACTGACATCCATAGAAAAGTTTAATCCCATTTTGCACTTGCAGATAAATTACAAAATAAAATAAATAATAAATAAAACAAAACGTTTAACAAGTTAATCAACACTTTCTTTGATGGTCTGTTTTGCAAAGGCTTTTCACTTACTGCATGTCCATCCTTTAGCCTCCTATAGGTATTCTGCGTTACATGATGAATGGAGAGATAGGTGAGAAGGAAAGCTGCCATCAAT
Organism: Taurulus bubalis; assembly: GCF_910589615.1. Classification (NCBI taxonomy): domain Eukaryota; kingdom Metazoa; phylum Chordata; class Actinopteri; order Perciformes; family Cottidae; genus Taurulus; species Taurulus bubalis. The sequence continues at coordinate 28,589,101 of NC_136590.1, read as the reverse complement.
ACTGTATGTATTTACTGTATATTTATAAAATGCCTGTCTTTGGTATTTAAATCTCCTTTTTCTTCCCAGTCTCAGCCAAAGGCTTTGAATACGATAACTTATACATCCACTTCTTCATGGAACTGCCGAACAGTAAGTCACATGTGGTATTTTATACTATTTACATCGCAGTACTTAGCGATGTTGAAACTTTTTTTAAATCAGTTAAACTTAATTTGCCACTTGTATATCTTGTTTGTTTTAGATTGGTCCAGTTTGCCATTTCAGTCTCTCTCAGGGGTAACGCAGACGTGCCGGGCCAAAACATTGGGGAAGGTGTGTATACTCCACAAGCAACTGGTGAACAGCTTCAGGGCCGGGCAGCTGAGATTTGTTCAACTCCTGAATATTCTTTCTGCCAACAGGAAAACGTAGCTTTCTTCAGTTACCCCTTCAGCTTTGAAGCTTTCTACATGAGTGAAAAGGAGAGTGAGGGTTAGTATCCGCCAGGGGATAGTGTGTTGAAGGAATTTGGCTCATGCATTAGTTAGATGTGAGTGATTTTGTTAATGTGGATGGTACATTAATTCATTTCAGAGATTAGACTGATAAATGAGTTTTCTCCTTGTCTCAGAGTCGATTCCCCAGTGGCCGGTGATCTACTTCAAGGTTCTTTCTCTGGACTCCTGGCAGCGCTTTCGAACTGAAGGCTATGGCTATCTGCTTTTTCCTGCCATGCCTGGTATGCTGTGTACACTGCAAATTGTTGGGTTAAAATTGGGGCGGCAGCAAAGAGCTCTTTTCATTGATCACAGGAAATAGATAAAACAATAACCAAATGCAGAAATCGGACATTTAAGGAGCTTGAACATTGTCGATTTTGAAAAATTACTTAAATTAAGTTGAAGTTAATGGATTACCAAAATATTTGCTGTTGTTCCATCTCTAATTACAAAGGACACTTTTACATTTTGACATGTAACGGTATCTGTTGGGGTTAGACATTGAAATGCTGCCCTATTCTTTTATTCTCTCACAAAACAAAGAATTTACATGTTTTGTAAATTTACATTGCATCAAGTCTTTGGTCTTATTTCCCCACATTTCATGTTTTGTGTTTGCCAGGAAAACACTCGATAACATGCCACACGTGGAGACCCCTTCAGACGGGGACGGTCTCTGCACTGAGGCGCTTCTTTATCGGAGGTTCTCCGGAGCTTGAAGACCACAGCTATATCAGAATACCAGGGACCTTCAAGGTAGGCTCAAACCTCTGTGGAAGCTCTTTAGAGATGGAGAGTAAATATGGACCAGTTAGGGACATCATTTTATTTTCTTCTTTCGCCGCTCGTCACTCAAACCCAAACGGATTCATTTGGATTTTATGTTTCTATATATTGAATAGTTGCGTGGTTTCTGTGCAGTTGTCTGCACAGTTTGAGTAAATAGGGTAGTCTGGGAGTGAGGACACATTTGTGCTTCAAATTGTATTTTGATTGTGAGATTCAATCCAATTCATTATTTTTAATGAACAAAATAAATACAGTAAAAACCACCAATAATAAACCCAAAGTATAATCATGTTTGATGCCCCTGATGTCGAATAGTTGCATAGTTTTTCGTTTGCATCACTGCTTTACCGTAATGCTCAACGTAAACCCAGAGTTAGGAGTTACGTATTAGGTTACGGAAATTACACTATGTATTAAAATAGTGTTTCTTATCATGTTACCTCTTTAAATCACATTTTAAGGTATCCTGTAGAGTTGTCTTGTCACAGCTCTGGTTACATTTACTTTTTGTGACACAAACCATTGGTGTATTTAGGTGGGTATCCTAAAGGATGTTTATTTTTTTCATACTACCATATGTGACTGTAGGGAGAGAGGCTAAGTCGCTTTGGCTTTTGCACTGAAACCACAGGAAGTGTCACCTTTAATCTGCACTGCATCCAGCAAGCCAGGTAAGTACACCTTGAATATGTCAGTATGGGTGTCACGATTATTCTAAACCTCAGTCTTTGTTTGTGTACAGACAGTCTTTGACATATTACATTTATCATACTATTAAATGTTTTAACTTCCTGTGCAGTTGTTGTTTAGTGTGAGTCAGTGTATGCTTGTTGTTTTACATTTCAGGGCATTTGTTGATGCCACCATGTTGAAGAAGAGGAGGCAGAAAGTGTTTGACCAGCTGGGAGGATTTAGTCAGCAAGGAGCTGTTTGCACCATCCTTGGTAAAGACATTCACTCAGAATTACTTTAGGATCTGCAGGATCACTTTGAAGGCTAAGTTGTGTTAATAATCAGGACCAGTGGAGCCAAAATATTCAACAAACAGCATGATGAACATAAACACGTTTGTTTTACACTTGCTCTGTGTGAAATGAAAAAGACATTTATAAGCAAATATAGTTTGTCTTCATTTATAAACAATTTGTTTTAATGTTTTTTTACAGCGTAGTTTTACCATTTTCAATACATCTTTTTTTCTCTCTGCTAGAGGCCTTCCAGAGGGCCAGGAAGAAGATGCAAGAGGCCCGAGAAAGTCTTCCTAGAGACCTCGTACACACCACCTCCCAACTCGAATCCTCTGCATAGGTGTTCTAACAGGGAAGAACTGTCATTTTATCATATGCATAAAAATGTCCAAATGGCTGACATCTATGTAGAATTTTAGCCATATTACCAGCGAAGAAGAGTTGCCGTTTAAAATATTGCACATTTACTGTGTTTTGCTGATAGGACTATGATGTACTATAACGAGTGAGAGAGAAGAAAACAGTTTCTTATTGCTATTTATTCCTTTGTAAAGAAACATGTGTGGAGGGGTAATAACTTAGATAATATGGATATACTGTATGTGCTAATGAGTAAGTGCGAAGCCAATATGCCTACTAAGTCTATTATTTATCACCTTATATCGTTTTGTTTGTACAGTCACGGTTTATCTAAGATTTGAGTAAAGAGTCTCTTTTCTCTAGTGAAAAAACTGATGTAGCAGAAAATAAAATGCTATTTTAAATTTGGGTTATATATTTTCCATTGTTTAATTCAAACATTAGAACCATATTCAAGGTGATACCGTTTTTGTGCGTATTTGTACTCATAGCCACTTTCAGTCAAATTTCATACTTTTTGTATATATTAAGTACTTAGTCACAATAACACTGTACTTAAGTTACTTTATACTTCTACTCCACTACATCTTAGCGTAAATGATTGTGCTTTTTACTTCACTACATTTTTTAATAACTTTAGTTACTTTGCAGATTCAGAATGTTAATACAAATACAATCAACTGATACATATAATGTATTATAGATTACGATAGCAGTATATAAAATAGTTAAAATTAGCTTCACCTTTACCAGCTGTAACATTAGTAATGCTCACACATTAATGCATCATACATCTTACAAAAAAATAAACAAATTTAATAAACAAATTAGTTCAGCCTTTTCAAATCAAGACTTTTAGCAAAGGTAAATGCCTTTCTCTCAAAGACCTAAAGATAGTTATTCATGGTTGTATCATCTCTTGGCCAGATGACTGTAATTCATTGTGGGTGTGGAACAGTCGTCTCTGCAGTTTGTTGAAAGTGCAGCTCCTCGTCACTGGAAAAAGGAAACAGGATCACACATTACCCCTACTGGCCTCCCTCCACTGGCTTCCGTGTTTCAGGTGGATTTTAAGCTGGTGTTGCTTGCAGAACTCTTGCATCTTCATACTCCAGTTAGAGCACTGGGTCCAATTAATCAAATGCTCCAGGATGTTCCCAGAACTAGACATAAAAATGGAGGTGATTGTATCCACAGTCACCTCTGTTTTGTCTATAAACATTATTCTAATTCCCACCGTCAGTGAGGATATCTTTCTGATCCCAACCAAGACTCCCCCCTCGTGCTACGTTCATATGCTGTGGGCATTTGCCGTGCTATAACCAGTAACGTCTAAAACACGTTGTATTTAAGTGCAAAACCAACTCAATTTGAATATAGGTATTGTAGAGATTTAATTTCCATGTGAATGCAGACAACAATGGAACTGATCGGTCCACATCATGCACATGCAGTCGATTATTGGTGATGTCAATATAATCCTTGGTGTCCGTGTGTCGGGTCCTTTGCGTAAGTATATATCAATAATGCCTTCTCCACTATTTACAAGTCCAAATCATATACAATTGAACAACCATCGTATATAAAACACTGGCTCGGTCGAATTAGAGGCTCAATTTAATAAGAGGGAAGTTTTCCCGTTTCCGATGACGGTGAACATACCACCCCCGTCCCGATTCTCCATCTTCCTCAACCTGGCAAAGGAAGGGACCAACCTGCGTCTTGCGCCCACATTTGACATAAACCCAATCAGGTATCTGAATTATTTCCACAGCTGAACCTTTATATAACGGTATTGTTTTTTTTCGGTGTGATTTCCGGGACGATCGATCGGCCGGACGGCATATCACGTACGTTAACGTTGATAACAAAGCTCCCTGTCAGCAAGCAGCAATGGAAACTGGGCCGCTGATCACTTTTCGGTCTCGATGTCAGATGTAATGCTCTTAACATGACGAGTCACACCCGAATGGGAGACAGCTTTCCCCCAACGATGTCGCGGACAGCACAGTCGTCCGGGCTCCTCACGTTCGCTAACTTAGCGCCGCTTGTCCTGAGGAAGCGTTAGCGCCAATGGTTTAACGCTAACCGCTAACGTTAGCAAAATACCGAGGTTTGGGTTAATTGTCGTGTTAACGTTCGCTGCCTTGCCGCTGAAGAGAGGTCAACCCGTCGTCGACCGGTGCCACGCCCGGTGCGTTATGAGAACGGTCACGACAGATTTAGGGGTTTAGCGTGAATGTAACAATGGGGGTTGGGTGACATTGACGTTAACGTTACGGTTAATGCTAAAGCTATGAGGTACTAAATTACGTTTACAAGCTAACGATAGTTCGGACCTGTGACAGAACCGACACATTGACGTGACGTTCATTTCTAAAAACGTTGCTAAAACACAAAGTGTCTTTCATCGTCCGTGTCGTGCGCTGTTTCTTGTCCACTTGCCAGAACGAATGTGCAAATATCAACAACCTGACGTGGACGCGACGCTGAGCTTCTTGGCCAAAAGTATGTGGACACTAGTGGTGGCAAAAAGTAGTGAGGCGTTTTACTTGAGAAAAGGTGTCAATAGCACACTGGACATACTCTGTCCTGCATTCAAAGTCTGAACCATTACTTTGGAAAAGTATTCGCATCAAAAGAAGCGAAAGTAAAAGAAGGCTACTCGTTATACAGAATGGACCATTTCAGAATAATAAACTGTATTTTATGTCACTGGATTATAATTATTGATGCATTGATGTGTAAGCATCACTAATCGTGCAACTGGTATCATTATCTAATTGTTGATTTGTATTTTGTTACATACTAGTGTTAATACTTTTCACCTGCAAAGTAATATCTAACTAATGTGTTCAAATAAATGTATGGAAGTAAAAAGTACAATCTTTGGCTTTATAATGAAGTGGAATACAAGTATAAAGTAGCATCAAATGGAAATATTCAAGACAAGTACCTCAAACTTGTGCTTGAGTAAATGTACTTGGTTACATTCCACCACCGGTGGACACCTGGATATCTTACCTATACGGTATTGTTGATTATCTCATTTTAAAACCACGGCCATTCATATGCAGCTATAATAAGAGCTTCCACTCTTCTGGAAATGATTTTCACAATAATGTGGAACCTGCCAGGGATCACTTGCTCCCACTAAGCTCTAAGTGTTACTGAGGTAGGCAACTGATATTGGTTGAATGGTTGATGCAGGCCAGTCAGAAGGTTTCCCTTCTTTGGATTTTCGCCCACACTATAACAAACATCCCCATATCATTATTCCCCTTCCACCACACTTAAGGGAAGGGAACTCCTGGCATCTGCCAAATACAAATTGGTTGTCAGACTGCCACACAGTGAGGCATGCTTCATCTCTACAGATATGTTGTTTCTACAGCTCCACTGTCACGTGGTACTGTGCTTTACACCAATCCAACACACACTTTGCAATGTGCGATGGGATTTTAGGCTTGTGAGCCTCCGCCCACCATGCAGAGCCTTGTGCCATCGTGCCAATAAACAGTGCTGGTGTTATTTCCTGAGGTAGCTTGGAACTCGTGAGTTGACTGTTACAACCCAGAATTTGAAATGATTCACAATGCACTTGGCGGCCGTGTTCCTCAGGCTTGTGTGACCTACTTCCTCATGGGAAGAACGGTTGTTGCTCCCAGACATTTCCACTTCACACTAACAGCACTTCCAGCCGACTGGAGGGAAGCATGCAGGGCAGAACTCTGACTTGTGCAGTACACCCCCTTCTGTTTGTCACTGGAGATTACATTGCTCTATGTTTTATGTTATGCACCTGGTTGGGCCACCAATTGTGTTCAAATTCTTTTAACCCTCGTGTTGTCAAAATGTTGCAATATATGTGTTCAAAATACTTCTAACTGACGTAAGTATCGTGATAATAGCGAATCTTAAGGTGATTTCTATTATGTATTTCCCTCGAGTGTCAATAAGAAATTAAAAAGTCAATGGTGTGGTTTCAGTTTTCATACAAGAAGCCTGCAATCTTGAGAGCTATGGAATAATTAATAAAAGAGAGATGCCACTAAATATACAGGGAAAAATACCATGCAACTGCACAGTCATCTATATTAGAATATTAATGCGCTAGAAAAGGAATCCAATTTGAATCCGCCAATAGTATAAATGTAAATTAAAAAAGCCATTTTAGCCAAATCAGATCATGTTGCAGGCAGACATAAACTAAGTGACGTGGAACTAGTGTTTACTACATCACATAATCATACGCCAGATCAGCATAAATGTACTCATTATATGTGAAAAGGTAATTTAGGACTGGTTAAAGGGAATCACTGATGCAGATCTTGCTGATGGCATAATGCAGTGTATTTCTTCTGTACAGACTTATAAGACCACAATCATGACGGACTCCAAATATTTCACAACAAACAAAAAAGGTGAGTAAGGAAGGAAGTGGTCCTGGACTGGTCATCAGTCAGAAACCATCTTATTTCTTTGACATTATATTCAAACTGTGCTGCTGCCAACGCTTATGATGTGGTGTGATTCACCTCACAGGGGAGATCTTTGAACTGAAGGCAGAGCTGAACAATGAGAAGAAGGAGAAGAGAAAAGAGGCAGTAAAGAAAGTCATTGCTGCCATGACTGTCGGCAAGGATGTCAGGTATTTATTTACATTTAAACGGTCCAGTTTATGTCATTTATCAACCCGAGAGGGAGGGAGGGAGGGAGAGAGAGGGAGAGAGAGGGAGAGAATTGGTAGTTCATCCAGCCTGCTCATTGCAAATGCGTTTTTTCTTGTTCATATTGTGTGTGGTTAACAAATGTGGTTAACAAATAAAAGGTTGGTGACCACCAACCGAGTATTCTTTTACACTTAGATTTACACAGTTTTAAATACACAAAAGACTGTTAATAGGTCACCTAAACATGATTAAAAAAACATCACATGAACTACTGGGCTTGGTTTATGTTTACTTTAACGTCTACCTGAGCCACATTACAAGCAATTACTTAAACTACCGTTAATGATAGCAGTTACCCTTTTAATTAGCCTGTTGAATCTCTTTGTGCTGCTAGCGTACCATAACAGTCTCCTTGACAGCACTCTTACCAAAACATAATCATAACAATAATCAGCATGCAAGCAATTAGCATGAACGATGAGCAGGCTGCAGCCAGGTACTCCTGCTTCCAGTACGAGGCCAGAGGTAAGCCGAAGAAGAGTTCCTGGAACTTCATTTTTGACGACACTGCTCAGGAAGTGATACAAAATGCAAAGTCCAATAACCTTCAGGGGTTGCCGACAGTGCTTTAAATTATATTTGGTCAAATAAATTAGTCAGTACAGTGGAAACACATGGAAGAACCAGTGGAAGAACCTCATGCAACAGATGAATTGAGGTGTGAAGTGAACTCAGACGGTGGTTGACCTGGGAGGGAAACTGTTTGTGGAGCACTTGGAGCTCCGCCTATTCATGCCGTTACACATCTGGCCAATCGGCAGCAAATCTGTAATCTGGTTTAGTAAAATTACAAAAATGAGGAAGGTTGAGCTTTCAGATTTTCCAACACTTCTGAGAGCGTATACATTGACCTTTTAGGGGGACTTTTTTTTATCATATTGCTCACGATATAAACACACGATGAGAGAAAACAGCCTTGAAAGCCTTGCACTGTAATGTCTGATTGAGGCCTCTCGCTTGGCTGTCAGTTCTTTGTTTCCAGATGTGGTGAACTGCATGCAGACCGATAACCTGGAACTGAAGAAGTTGGTCTACCTCTATTTAATGAACTACGCCAAGAGCCAGCCTGACATGGCCATCATGGCCGTCAACAGCTTCGTCAAGGCAAGTCCACAAATATACTTGTATATTTTAGAAATGTGATCTAAATTCTCCCAACTTCAACTTGTAGTTGTTTTACATAACTGTATTAATTTATACTCTGAATGCAAAAATATAGGGCGTTTTACATATTTTACATCTGAATAATACTTATTCATCTATCAAATTATTTTCTATACATGGAACATTTGAATTGTTTTCATTATTTTACCATTGTATTGCCTCTTTTGTGGTTTTGGTTTTCCTTTCCTTTTTGAGTTTGTGTTGAATACACAAAGGATATATTTATGATCTTTTATGGTCAGAAGGGGATCGTGCCTCAGTGAAACCACAACTGCCTTTTCTTGTCTCGTCATCCAGGACTGTGAGGATCCCAACCCTCTGATCCGGGCCCTGGCCGTTCGCACCATGGGCTGCATCCGGGTGGACAAGATCACAGAGTATCTGTGTGAGCCGCTGAGGAAATGCCTCAAGGATGAGGACCCATACGTGAGGAAGACGGCGGCAGTTTGTGTGGCTAAACTTCATGACATCAATGCTCAGATGGTGGAGGACCAGGGCTTCCTGGACTCCCTGAGGGATCTCATTGCTGACTCAAATCCTATGGTAGGTGTCGGTTCTTTTCCACCTGGCCTTTATTTTCTCAGGTTGTGACCGTATCCTGTATCCGTTGTCCGCTCTACAACACAACCAGTGGAAGAATAGGGTTGAACAATACAATAGCAAATTGACCCACTTTTCTACTCTAAAGCTGCGTTGATTGTGTTCGATGACATGTTTGAGTTTGCCTGAGTTTCCTTTGGTTTATAGTGATGAGCAGCGCTCCTCGCAACCCTTTGAGATGTGTCGATTTACAGTGAAGTTGTTGATGAAATCTGAAAGGCATCATAACGACAGTTATTATCACAAAACACCTCCGTCCTTTAGGTTGTGGCCAACGCGGTAGCTGCCCTGTCTGAGATCAGCGAGTCTCACCCCAACAGCAACCTGCTGGACCTCAATCCCCAGAACATCAACAAGCTGCTGACGGCCCTCAACGAGTGTACTGAGTGGGGACAGATCTTCATCCTGGACTGCTTGTCCAACTACAACCCCAAGGATGAGCGCGAAGCCCAAAGGTAGCTATCACTCAGGCTAAAGTATGGAATATAGGCTTCTGCTGACTGACCATCATACAGCGACTATTGAGGATCGAAGATACGACCTAATTGTACCCCTTTTGGGTGATGGCGTAAAATGTATTTATGACAACATCCTGAGCAGTTTGATGTGTGTTTCAGTCATTTCCGAAATATCAGTTTTTTTATTATTAGAATATAAAACATATAAAAACAGAGGGCTCCTGCACCAGCTGCTTATTGTCAAGCTTAGAAAGTCAAACCTGTGTAACAGCAGACATAAGATCAACAAAATTACTACGCCTCTCTCCTTCTTTAAAATAATGGCATCCATATTTGATTAAATGTTACCCTCCATTTCCTTTTTTTTACCCTCACCTTTCCCTCTCAAAGCATCTGTGAGCGCGTCACTCCCCGGCTGTCTCACGCAAATTCAGCAGTGGTACTGTCAGCTGTCAAGGTGCTGATGAAGTTCCTGGAGCTGCTGCCCAAGGACTCGGATTACTACAACACCTTGCTGAAGAAGTTATCCCCACCGCTGGTAACCTTACTCTCTGGAGAGCCCGAGGTCCAGTACGTGGCTCTGAGGAACATCAACCTCATTGTTCAGAAAAGGTGCGTGGTCACAAACAATAGGCACAGGGTCGTGGTTTTATTTTTCTGCACTACACATATGTGTGTAAAGGCCTTCATAGTAAGAGGTAGTACAGTAGGTGCTCCATTAAAAACATAAAATAATCTAGTTCTCAAATAAAGATGGATTATATATTTTTCAAATGTAATTTTGAAAACATTGTCATATATTCAGTAGGGGTGAGGGTAAAAATCGATGCAGCATAGTATCGCGATAGTTTGCGTGGCGATATTGTATCGATACACGGAAGCCAAGTATCAATATTGTATGTATTCAATTATGGGAGGCATCGGAGAAAGAAATGAGAAATGCGCCATCCGCGTGTAAATCAAACATCTGGAATTCCTGTCACTCGTAGCGCCCCTGCTGCACAGCTGTTGCACGGAGCACAGGACAACATCTGGTCAAAGACGTTAAAAAAAGCATAAATCAAACTGGCTGCTGGTACTCTCGTAGCGCTGGAAGCGGCCGGTGTTACGGATTAACAGGCGGCCAGGCGGTGTTAACTGCTGACTTTCAGTGCCTGTTAATCTGTAACACCGTCATCCCGACGCAGTTCCTGGAGAAGTCGGTGAAATTCCTACGAATAACATTATGAACCCAGACACGACGGCGTTTGATGCTCCGACGTCGTTGGGATTTCCACAACCATACCTGCAAACTTGTCACCTTTCGGCGAAATTCGCCGTTTTGAAATCAAAATATGTCATCCACGTGAATCGTGTAGATCCGAAGAGTTTTTGTTTTTGGGAGAGGGGTTGGGTCAACTGGCCGCCGTTTCTGAGATTGGAGTGGGACACGGAAAAAAATGAGGTCGTGATCATCTTAGCAATAGAAGATCTTTGACGTGTCGAGTCTTGGCCAATCAGCATTAAGATGTCTACAGCGGCTTAATTTCCCTTCCACCAGTTTTTTAATGGCAAGCTAGTCTGCTTGCTAACACATTAGCTAACGTTGTTGGGAGAGACAGCGAGTGAGATTACTGGCAGAGGAGAGTCCGTGGCAGCGTGTGGCGTCAGCCAGGACTCTCAAAATGGCCAGAAAAAGAGAACTTTCGTGTGAAACTCGCCAGTCTGTTCTTGTTCTTAGAATTGAAGGCTATTCCATGCCAGAAATTGAACATTTGTCTGGGTGACCCCAAACTTTTGAACGGTAGTCACTGCACCTTGTTTTTTTATTAAACAAACTAAACGGACGTATGTTATTGATCGTATCTACACGACAGCATGTCATTTCTGTCTCATGGTCGCGTTACAACTCTTCTTTGCTCTCTGTATCGCGCACGGCGGAGTTCCGCCCCGATGCGCTGCACACAGGTGAGACACAGCGGATGACGCGACTAAGCAGACTGTATTACAAGTAGTTCAGTTTGTCAGGTGCAACATTTATGAAAGTGTTGGTCAGTTTGTCCCATTTTCTTCAATAAAAATGATTGAAGTGAGATGAACAGACTGAAAACTTTATCTTATTAGATGAAATATGTTGACAGTTTTCCTTTGGGGACAATTTGCGGTTGAAAAAAGGTAATAAATCGCAATATATCACAATACTCAATATATCGCAATATTCAATGTATCGTGATAATATCGTATCGGGAGTTAAGTATCGTGATAATATTGTACCGTGGGACCTCTGGTGATTCCCACCCCTAATATTCAGGCCAATACACTCAAATTTCTCTTGTTTCTTTTGAAACAGGTTTTTCCTCACAGTCTAATGTGTAATATGTTGCTTTGTGTGCAGGCCTGAGATCCTGAAGCAGGAGATCAAGGTGTTCTTTGTCAAGTACAACGACCCTATCTATGTGAAACTGGAGAAACTGGACATCATGATCCGCTTGGCCTCTCAGGCCAACATTGCTCAGGTACCTTTTTATGAAATTTCATGGACGCTTTGTGAGAGTGATAATCTTGCTTTTTGCTAAAGCCATCAAATTGGAACAAAACCAATAAAAGTGAATCCCAACTAAATAAAGCTTTTTGATATGTGTGGCGTACACGGAATGTTACACTTTTGATCTCTGACACTTTCAGGTGCTTGCTGAACTGAAGGAATACGCCACAGAGGTCGACGTTGACTTTGTGCGCAAGGCTGTACGAGCCATTGGACGCTGTGCCATCAAAGTGGAGGTAAGAAATGCTCGATGCTGATGTCGACACCGGAGTCTTCTCATGTGCATCGCAGCACAATAATCAGCAGACATGTTCACTTGTCAAATTTCCCAGTAAGCTGTTCCAGTGAGCCAGCATGCACAATACCGGGGCTGTCTCCAAGTGGAATGCAGCTATTGTTAATGTTATTGAATACACCTGTGCTATACCTCTTACTATAAAATGTCAAAACGTATGTCGAGATGTAATCGAGACAAGCAACAATTAAAGCATCTCATTTAGTCTTAATAATTGTATCTATAGTTTGTTATTTTAGATTGTAGCTTCAACTTTCATAATCCACTTAAGTTTATTGATAGTCATTCTCCCACTTCTTCTCATTTGCATGCAACAATACTTTGTGGCCACTGCAAACAAATAAAATGATGAGTCGTGTTATGAGTTGACCTTTTCCCCCAAAGTCATGGTGTCATGATGCGTCTGTCCCGTTCCTCTCCAGCAATCAGCTGAGCGCTGTGTCAGCACCCTGCTGGACCTGATTCAGACCAAGGTCAACTACGTGGTTCAGGAGGCTATTGTGGTCATCAGGGATATCTTCCGCAAGTACCCAAACAAGTATGTTTCCAACTGAACCCCTGATAACTCCTGCACAAATAACAATGAGTCCTTCATACAAACTTAAGTTGGTTGACATCGTCCATCCAGGAATGTGTAGCTCACACGTGTCCAGTCATTACAAGCTGGATGCAGTCTTATTTACATGTTTTTTTATATTACGTTTTATGACTGTTTTGACCAGCACTTTACGAAACACGATGACTATATACCCGCAGTAAAGTTTAATTCTGACCATTGAGATGCTGGTGTTCTCCAGGTATGAAAGCATCATTGCTACACTGTGTGAGAATCTGGACTCTCTGGATGAGCCGGATGCTCGTGCTGCCATGATCTGGATTGTTGGCGAGTATGCCGAGAGGATCGATAACGCTGATGAATTGCTGGAGAGCTTCCTCGAGGGCTTCCATGATGAGAGCACCCAGGTGGGTCCATTCACTTGACGAGCAATTAACATCACTTATGATAATCTTGTTCTCATTAACAAGCCAGCAGTTCAACCAGATTATGTAACCACTATTGGAGGTGAAAACGAGCATACCCAATAAAATATTTATCGTAACTGTAATGGATGACGTTTAATCATAGAATAATGATCATAGTATACTAATAATCCCTCATTATACAGGAAAACTGTGCATAACTGTGTCCTCATAGTTTTTCTGAAGGTGTTCTTGATGAAAATAATAGTAATGTAACAGTGTGTGCTTTGATTTACAGGTCCAGCTCACTCTGCTGACTGCCATTGTTAAGCTGTTCCTTAAGAAGCCATCGGAGACTCAGGAGTTGGTGCAGCAGGTCCTCAGCCTGGCCACTCAGGTGAGCGTCTTCTTTTATTCGGCATAATTGCAGATTGACACCAGTTTGATGATTTATTTATTTACTGCTGGATAATGTTCTTTGTGCTGTTAAGCAGCCCTGTAAATGTCAATATCTGGGTTTAGTTTTTTGCACAGCTCATATAGTCTGTAGTCCTTACTTTCCAGCACGCACATTGAACTTTCTGCTCCTCTGCAGGACTCTGACAACCCTGACCTGCGTGACAGGGGCTACATCTATTGGCGCCTGTTGTCCACCGACCCTGTGACTGCCAAGGAGGTGGTGTTGTCAGAAAAGCCCCTGATCTCAGAGGAGACGGACCTGATTGAGCCCACCCTCCTGGATGAGCTCATCTGCCACATTGGCTCCCTGGCCTCCGTCTATCACAAACCGCCCAGCGCCTTCGTCGAGGGCAGCCACGGAGTCCACCGGAAGCACCTTCCTGTGCAGCACAGCAGGTCAATTGAAAAGTCTTTTTTTGCTTTCGTCATCAGCTTCCTCAGCAAAACATTGTCCAACACCAAACAAAGATATTGCTCTATATCTCACTGATGTTCAGTTGGCAGCAATAATATAAATATGAAAAGATCTGTTCACACAAAAGACGTAACCTTCACATTTTGGTCACAAATTAGTGACCGAACACTTCTCCTTTGTCACGATAATCGATCCACATGTAGCACATCAAGATGCTGACTAAACAGCATAATTATTCATCTGAAACATCGTTTGAGGCTCGCCACTCGCATGCAACAGTTTGCACAACCAAATAGTTTCTGCATAAATTGTAAAAAAAACATCTCCGGGAAGCAGATCTGCATGCTCATTGTCCTCAGCAGGGTTCTCTTCAGGGTGTTCTCTTCAGGGATGAATTTTGTGTAACTAAAAAAATGCACATCTGTAGTTTCACTTTGTCAGTGGGTGTCCACAGTGTGACTCAACTAAACTTGTCTACTTGTGTTTCATAAGGAGCTTTTGTCCGCAATAGAACTTTGATAATGTAAAGTCATAATTGTCAGTTATCTCTTTATTCCTGTTTACTGGTTAGTTGGTTTAGTCCCAGCACAGCAACATAGCAAAAGGTAACAAAATGTCCTAAATAAGATAAAAACAACCTGCAGTGCTTTGCAGAATAGGGTTGCTGGCCTTTGTTTGAATGTGACTTTAAAGACACTTTTGTAGTTGTATCCCTACATATCTTTATAATATCAAACTCATTACCAATTCATGTCAAACCTTTGACTTCCTGTCCCTTACTTGCTTCCTGCTTTCTTACAGTGCAGACGCTTTTCTGCTTGCTCTCGCCTCTGTTTGCATTTTTCTGCTAATACCGTCTGATATTCTTGTTTTTTCTTCTGTGAGAATCTTTGAGCAGCAGCTCCCGGACACTTGAAAACCACTGGGACTCTATTTTTCTATAGATTTGGCTGGCTATTGCCCTAATTCCGCTGGTTTAAAGATAAATTGCTATAGGCTACTTAGCAGCTAAGCTAAAAGCTACTTAGCAACTAAGCTAAAGCTAAGGAGCAGCAAGATGCCATCTCTCTCCATGGACAACTACGACAAACTCCTGCAGAAGATTGCAGTTTTGGAAACAAAAATCCACCGAATAGAAGTGAACGTGGAGGTAAATGGACTGTGTCAGAATGATACCACTCTACCATGGACTCAAAATCTTGTACAAATGCAAGCTAAGACACAGCTAAGTAGCACCACTAGGCCTACCAAGAAACAGGAGGGCTGTGTAGCTGTTAACGAAACCTCAAATGGTAGTCCTCCCTGGAACTCTCTCGCTGCAAAGCCAAAGAGGCATTCACACCCTCGGGATGTGGGAGGACGACTAACAGGACGACTAACAGGCAGAGCCCAGCACTCTGAGATCTCAGATGCGACTGGCTGGCCTGCACTACCACGCAGGCAAAATTCCTCCTCAACCCCGATACGCAGCTGGACACAGCAGAAAACAGCTGGGAAAAGTAAAACCAGTAAAGAAACTCCACAACAATCAAGCCTACAATTTAAAAACAGATTCGCTCCACTGTCGCAGGATCCTAAATCTGATGATCTGGATAAGCAAATATCTTCACAAAGCAGGGTAAGAACCGAACATAAAAGGCCGCAGGAAAAGAGTGGGCCTGAGACTCTGATCGTTGGAGACTATGCTGTAAAAGATGTCCAAACGATGTGCAGCAAGAATACCAAAATACTCTGCTTTCCGAAAGATATGGTGTCTGTTCCCACTGCCAAGGACAGGAGACAAGAGGAATCTAAACAAGAGATAACCACACAGCATCGCCATGGAGACCTCATGGGAAGGAAACCAAGGGAGAGCCAAGAGGAGGAGTCTCCATCCTCATCATCAAGGATTGATATCCCTCTCGGGGAGGACGGGTCTTTACTTCCCTCACCAGCACCTACTTCCAGCCCCCACACTTCATCCAGGTCCCTCTTCTCTCTACTCTCTCCCTCCTCCCCATCCTCCCCCCTCATGGAGTTCACTGACCGCATGAACGAGATGGTCATTGCTGGAACCAAATTCACTCCCCTCCGCACTCCCACTTCCCGTGCTGAAATCCCTCCAGCTAAACCTCCGTCATTGGTTCTAAGTGCTTTGACACAAACACCGAAGTTAAAGCGCCGTGCCCCTCCCCCGCTTCCACAACATCTCCACAACCATCCTCTATCTCCCCTACCCGACATTGGTTGATATCTTTTGGGTCCGGACTACAAGGTTAATGACACCACTGATTATCTCCAGGAACAGTCGGGGCCCTGTATGAAGTTAGCCTTCTTAATTCCTTTCCTGACTTATCGAAAAGGAAAGGTGAGGCTGCGAAGAAACGTAACATAACTATGATCTGACTCAGCATGTAACAGGTCCCACCCACAACAAGGGGCACACTCTAGACCTAATCATCACCAAAGGTCTGGACATTTCCAAGGTTGCTGTGACGGATGTTGCACTCTCTGATCATTCCTGTGTTTTCTTTGAGAGTGCAATCTCCCTGCACACAAATGTCCAAACCAAGGTTGTGACAAAGCATTACATCACTGAAAACACCAGTGAACTATTTATTCAGAAGTTCTGCTCCACACCAGGCCTCTCTTGCATCTCAGTCAATGAGCTTGTGGATGGCTTCAATTCTAAAGTTAATAATGTTATTGACGCCATTGCACCCACTAAGGTGAAGGTTGTCTCGGGTAAGAAAAGATCCCCTTGGAGAAATGCCACACTGGTCAGAATAGAGAAAAGAGAGTGTCGGAAAGCTGAACGCAGGTGGCGAAAAACTAATCTCCAGGTTCACTGTGGTATCTATAAAGAGAGACTTCACAATTATAATTTGGAACTTAGAAATGCAAGACAGGCCTTCTTCTCTGACATCATAACCAAAAACAATACACGCGCCTTATTTGCTACCGTGGACAGGCTAACAAACCCGCCGGTGTCGGTAACGGATACGCTCCAATCCACCTGGGCATGCAATCAATTTGCCTCCTTTTTTGCTGATAAAATTCAGAAAATTAGACAAGCAGTCGGTGGCTCCACACCACAGGATATGTGTTGTCCCCATCTTTAAATAGCATCCATTCAAATATCATGACACAATTTCACTCAATTAACCAAAGAAGCCTAGAAGACATTATACAACATCTGAACACATCCTCCTGCTGCTTGGATATTCTACCAACACACTTTTTCAAAAATATTTCACACTGCATGACCGCTGATCTTTTACAAATTGTAAACACATCCCTTCTCTCAGGTGTCTTCCCACAAGCCCTAAAAACTGCAGTTATTAAACCACTTCTAAAGAAGGCTAGTTTAGAAATATTGAAAAACTATAGACCAATATCAAACCTCCCATTCTTAAGTAAAATAATGGAAAAAGCGGTTTTTCAACAGCTGAACAACTTCTTGGCCGAAAATAACTGTTTCGATGTCTTCCAGCCCGGCTTTCGTCAGCACCACAGTACTGAAACTGCTCTTGTTAAGGTTTTCAACGACATCCACTTAAACACAGACAGTGGCAGAATCTCACTCTTAGTATTACTGGATCTCAGTGCTGCATTCGACACGGTTGATCATGACATACTACTACTACTACTGTTTTTGGTCCCAAGGACGAACGATTGAAAGTAAGCGCTCAGCTTCAATCACTAATGTTAAAAACCTCAAACCAAGCCAGAAATCTAGGTGTAGTTATGGATTCAGACCTCAACCTGAACAGCCATATCAAGACAATTACAAAATCAGCCTACTATCACCTGAAGAATATATCAAGGGTTAGAGGACTTATGTCTCAACAGGATTTGGAGAAACTTGTCCATGCATTTATCTTCAGTAGACTTGACTACTGTAATGGTGTGTTCACAGGCCTCTGTAAAAAGTCAATCAGAAAGCTGCAGCTGATTCAGAACGCTGCAGCTCGAGTCCTCACTAAGACCAGGAAAGTGGATCACATCACTCCAGTTCTAAGGTCTTTGCACTGGCTCCCTGTCAAACAAAGAATTGACTTTAAAATCCTGCTGCTGGTTTATAAAGCACTGAATGGTTTAGGGCCTAAGCATGTTTGTGATCTGCTGCTACCTTAGAACCATCCCGGCCACTCAGGTCGTCTGGGACGGGTCTACTTTCTGTTCCAAGAGTCAGAACTAAACATGGAGAAGCAGCGTTCAGCTTTTCTGCTCCACATATCTGGAACAAGGTTCCTGAAAGCTGCAGGTCTGCTGAGACCCTCAACTCCTTTAAGTCCACATTGAAGACTTTTCTGTTTGCTGCTGCCTTTAACTGAACCAGATTCAATTACTGCATCTCACTACTGCATTTTATTTCTTAAACTGCACTGCAACTTTTATTCAACTTTTATTTTTAAGTTGCTTTTTCTACTTTTATTTTGTTTTTTGACTGTTTTAATGTTTTACTGTTTTAATGTTTTCTTAACTGTTTTTAAAATTATGTTTTGATGCTTTTAATGGTTTTATGTGAAGCACTTTGAATCGCCTTGTTGTTGAAATGTGCTATACAAATAAACTTGCCTTGCCTTACCAGTCCTACTGTTTTGTCCTATGACAGCGTTGATACTGGTGAGAGCCCAGTGAGCAGCGGCCCAGCACCTACCATGGAGCAGCCCAGTGTGATCCCCAGCCAGGGTGACCTGCTGGGTGACCTGCTGAACCTGGACCTTGGCCCGCCAGTCAATGTGCCCCAGGTGTCTTCCATGCAGATGGGGGCGGTGGACCTTCTGGGAGGAGGCCTGGACAGTTTGGTGAAAACACACACACACACACACACACACACACACACACACACACACTCACACTCACACACAATTGTAATTTGGCAGCAGACCTAATCAGAATTCTGTGCTTCTTTGTACCAATTAGAGATGTTCCAATAAAATATGTTCCTTCCTGAGACCGATTCCAATGCCTGATCTTGCGTATCGGCTGATACCGAGTACTGATCCGAAACCAGTGCATTGAAAATGAATAAAAACACTCCACTCGCACCTGCCCGAATAGTTATGTTCAAAAAACAGAGATGAGAAAAGGCCTGATTACAGCCTCTCAACACACATAATCTGAAACTGAAATTAAACAAATGTTTTAAATCCTTCAAAAAGTAAATGCTAAAATATTGGCTCCTTGGTCAAAATAGTTTTCTTGTGATCATAATGTTCATGTAAGTATGCTTGTAATTCAAATTGCTTCATGATCTTTGTTTTGACAACATAAAATATATCACTAAAATGTTTTTGAAATGTTTTCAAATCTGGAATAAATTTGTCCTAAACATGATTGTTTTTCCAACATAGAGCTACATTAAGTCTTGGTGTATTTTGCTCCGTTATTGGTCACTTTTCCTTTTCTGCAAGCCACGGGACTAACTGGACCCCTTGATAATCTTCTTGCCGATTTTAATGTCTAACATACCATGCAGAAAGTGAGGGCTCATCTTGATGGGTTGCGGTTGCTAAGAAAGTCTCTGTCTTTGTTTGTGTGTTTGGTCTGTCTGATGTTTGGATGCTGTCTTTGGGGGCCTCTCTTCCCTCCTGTAGCTGGGGGGAGACCTGGGCGCAGGTGTTGGGGGAAGTCCAGCAGTAAGTCAAGCCCTTCTGTTTGGCAGTCTGCCTGTCCTGCATGTTGCATGCCCGCTGAATTTAATTTCCATGCATTTTTACCAAGTTTTTTGGCTTTTTTGGCTTCTTTTTCTTTCTCAGTTCCAACAGTGGTTCTCAACCTTTTCAAGTTGTCAGGTGGATTTAGCTCTGTGAAGCCGTTAGCACTTGTTGTTAGTGTAGGCTACTTTTACTCTACATAATGACCAATTTCGGTTCAGCCGATTTGCTACTGGATAGGTCATGTATCTTACTTTGGACATACATATTATCATGCAGGCCATACGAAAGATGATTGACAGATCTCTTTGAACCTCAGCTGTCACTTAGTTTTGTAATTAATTGGCTAAACAACCCAAAACCACAAGTATGCTTCTTTAAATTCACACTCTCTGTCAAGGCTATTTGCTTCCTTTAGTTGTAATGTTGTTTTTTATTATTGTTTCTCTCTTTGGCATGTCTTAAGATTGTCTCTTCTGCTTTTCTTTGTAGTTGTATTGCAAATTGTCAAGTTGCCGGTGATGTTTTCCAAAATGATGGTTACATAGATTGTGTATTGGTTGTGTGTGTGTTTTTATTTTTTATTTTAGGTGGGACAGAATTTCATCCCCTCATCTGTCCCCAGTACCTTTGCTCCGTCTCCTACACCGGCTCCTCAAGCTGTCAGCAGTGGCCTTAACGACTTGTTTGAGCTCTCCACAGGCATGGCCATCACCACTGGAGGCCATTCAGCTCCAAAAACAGTGAGTTCACATAACCTCAGAATTAACTTAAATCATGAATAACACACATTCAGTCAATTACAGGTGCATCGATCTCAATACATCACAAAGCCAACAAAGTATCACAAGACCCTCATCGGTGAAGCAGTGTACTTGCATGTGGTTTAAAAGTGTGTATTCAGCTGTTATATGGCTATTTTAAAAGAAATAAAAAAACGGTATAATTCAGACACCAAATATATTCTTTGAAATAGTTTTGGCCTCAAAAGGGGAACAATTAAATGATTCAGACTTCCATTTAGTTGCTACTCCAGTGTTGCAGTGTTATGAATTTGTGGTGTTTCAAATCAACCAGTGACCGTATTAACTGGTGACTCTTGGCTGAATGTGTCTGTGGTTGCTTATAATAACAATATTGTGCTTGTTATATTATTGTGCACTGTACACTGAAACAGGAACCAGTTCCTGATTACAATTTGCACCCATTTTAATGCTAAGCTTTCGGTTTCTTTTACCGATGACTGGTGATTTCTTCTTTTCTTATTGAACTGTTGCTCAGAGTGATATTTGCCTTCCATACCATTCAGTTATCAGTTAGTTTGAACCATAGTACAGCATTTTGTTCTCCATGTACAAAACAAACCCTTCATACTAAAATAACATATATTTGTTAAGAGGATTCTATACAACCTAAAAGCATGAAAGACCATTCAAGTGTACAGAGTAGTTGTCTCAGCCATCTGACTGGACCAATTAAGCTTTTGTAGCAGGAGATTACAAACTTTTGAACACCAGTGTATAAACCATCTATATATTTGATTACCCTGGTACCTTTTTACCAGATTTGGCTGCCTGCAGTGAAGGCCAAGGGACTGGAGATCTCTGGAACCTTCTCTCGTCGCCAGGGCCACATGTACATGGACATGACCTTCACCAACAAGGCCCTGCAACACATGACCGACTTCGCTGTCCAGTTCAACAAGAACAGGTTGGTGTGATGATGCACAGAAAGAGTTGTGTTGAAATACAATATTACCGCAATCAAATACCATCTTTCTGAAAGAGTAGAGCTGGTGCAAAGTAGACTGCTGCAACTTTAACTTGGTTGTACCACGTAAATTGGCTGCTGAGTGTATATTCTAACTGAAAACAGGTACTGAATGTTTTAATTTTGTTAATGTCCGACATGTAGTTTTGGGATGATCCCGACCAGTCCTCTGCCCGTTCACACTCCGCTGATGCCCAGCCAGACTATTGAGGTCTCTTTGCCTATCAACACCATTGGGCCTGTCATGAAGATGGACCCACTCAATAATCTCCAGGTACATACGCTCTCACTCACCATTTGAAAAGCAGTGCAACACATTTAAAAGGCACAGAATTGTTTCCTTCTGTTTAGTCCCTCGCACAACTGGTTGTTGTTATCATCATCTGTGCCTGACGACACCTTTTCTATTGTATCCTCGTGTCTGTCTTCAAAGTTTTTCGGAGCATGATGTGTAATTTTCGATGTTACATGAATTAATGACAAAAAAATGAAACACAGCACATCTCAGCCGTACACAACAAGCATAAGGAGTACAATAAGTGTTTTCTTTTACAGGGAATTGACGGTAAATGTCTTGTTATACCCAAAATATTTTGTATTTACTTGTGCCCAGGTGGCTGTGAAGAACAACATCGACGTCTTCTACTTCAGCGTACTCATCCCTCTAAACATATTCTTTGTTGAGGATGGGAAAATGGGTATGATTATTAATCATAACTTTCTAAGACATCGTCACATCTCTTAGCACATTTCAAACAACATCTTCCACAACCATTAAATATAAAATATATACATGCGCGTTATGCAACATGACTGGCCATTCTTATTTACTTCTGTATGTAAAACACTTTTTATCCCCCTTCTTCAGAGCGACAGGTGTTCCTGGCTACCTGGAAAGACATCCCTAATGAGAATGAGCTACAGTACCAGATAAAGGAGTGCCACCTCAATGCAGGTAGGGTTAGTTTATGAATAAAGTTGGCGTACGTTGCCCTTAGTGGAAAAACAATGTTTCTAATGTCTTGTTTAGAGATGCACCAATTGCAATTTTCCACACCTGAGTAAGAATCATGTTGTTTAATCAGGATCCCGAGCCGCCACACCTGTCGGGTGGATGGATGATTTTGGAAAAGGAGGCATGCTCACTAACAAGGATTTAAACAACTTTGTGAACAAAATTTGTGAGAAATAAGCCTTTTGTGTGCAGAGAAAAAGTTTTTTTTTCTTCTTTTCTTTTCCTTATTTGTCAATTCATGAAAAATGGGAGCAAAAACAAACCAGCGTTTATATTTTTTTTGTGAAATTTAGGCAACACGTTTTCATCATAATCTTCCACAACTCTCAATCCCTCAGCGGTCCCCAGGCCCAACACTGAAAATGACTTAAAATATGTCCTCGGAAATCATGTCTGGAATGATAGCCTACCAGCTCTTTTGCCACCTACAACTTATCCAAAGATCTCACCCATCTCTCTGTTTTTTCTTTCTCCACCCACATGCCTCTCTTGGGACATTTCCTCTTCCTCTGTACACGAAGGACTCTTCCAACTCGCTCTTAATTGTGCAACCTTTATCTCGGCAACAGGATGGTGGTTGTTCTTAGCACGGTCCAGTGTCGTAGAAAACCTGGTCAGGTTTAGTCCCAGTGATAGTTAGTTAAAACCCTAACCGCCTATTCCCCTTATGAACCAGTTTTTAATACCAGTTTGCTCCTGTGAACATTAGTGTTAGTACCTATAGTCGTTACTGTTCCAGTAGGGATTCCTGGTGCGTGTTTCAAGTACTTTCACTTTGTTAAGTAATTGATTAATTGTGTTAATTACCTGATCTTGATTCTGGTCTTGCAGACACAGTATCAGGGAAGCTGCAGGGTAACAACATCTTCACCATAGCCAAGAGGAATGTAGAAGGCCAGGACATGCTCTACCAGTCCCTCAAGCTAACCAACGGCATCTGGATCTTGGCTGAGCTCCGCATTCAGCCCGGCAACCCCAACTACACGGTAGTGTACTAGGCTATTTGCAATCAGCTTTCACCATTGGGCCTTCAATTGTGCTTCATGCTTGTTTCTGTGGTCAGGTGACATCAACAAGGTTTAATGTGTAATTCCAATGCCGGTCAGTTGGTAGGAAAAGAAAGAAAATAACACAAAGTATTTTAAGGTTTTTGTTGTCATTCTTATTGAATTAATGCATTTATAGCTATTTCACACATTGTATGTGTGTTGTGAGTTATAATTACATGGAATCATATAGTAGTACCCAACCACAGTGTCTTTCTGTTATTATGAACTCCATAAAACCAATCACAATTGAACCTGGACAAACATTTGAGTGATTTGTGGTTGTGTTTTGTGAATGTTGTCGATTATAGGTGTGTCTCAATGATAGGTAGTGAAATATGTTTTATATACTTATATTTAGTGTTGAATGGCTTTGTAAAGTAAAGTAGATTGAGTTCACCAGAATTTAGGACTGCAACAAAGATTTATTTATTTAATTTTTGATGAATTTTTCAATTCTGTTTTTTAATATTTGATAGTTAGGTTTATAAAATGACAAAAAGTACGACAAAATAATATAAAAACTTTCCCAAAGTCCATAGTGACGTCTTCCAATGTCTTGTTTTGTTCTGCCAACAGTCCAAAACCCAAAGATATTTAGTTGACTGTGATGTAATACAGAGATAAACAAACAATCTTCACATTTAAGAAGGTAGAAAAATGGCTAAAACAATGAATCAATTATCAAAATAGTTCCAGATTATTTTTCTTGCATCCAAACTACTCAATCAATTGTTCAAAGCTTTGAATCCATGTTATGTAAAACGCGATAAACCCTCCTTTAGCTGTCTACTTAAATGCTTCTACATTGCACACACACAATAAATGATCATCCAGAACAGGGATTAGTTTTTATTGGTTTGAGTATCCCCTTGCGCAATCCTGAAAAACTTCAAAAGTACAGGAAGCTGTTTCAAGACAGATTTAAGAGGCTTTTAAATGATCATATTTTTGAGTAAAATGTTTCTCCTACGTTTAACTGTGTGTTCTCTCTCTGTTTCCACAGCTGTCTCTCAAGTGCCGTGCCCCAGAGGTTTCTCAGTACGTCTACCAGACGTATGACTCGGTGCTGAAGACCTGATCTGCTTTATCACTCAGCAGCTCTGCGTTATCCTGATGACAAACAGCAGTGTTTTATCATTTTCGGCCATTTGCAGCTAACTGCTAAAACAACGGAATCCAAACAGTAATGATGGAGACAAAATCATTGGGATTTTCTTCTGAAGTTATCAACAAGGCAAATGTCAGTCAAACGTATAGTGGGTTTAAGTTTAACAGGACAAACACTGTTGATGTTTCCTTTATTTTGGCAGTTGAAAGCATTATCAAATCCTCTTATTCAATTCCCCATTTCTATTTTTACCTTCCAGAGAAAACATGTCTACCATTCCATCCTTAACTTAGTGTCTTAATGTTGTAAAGATGTGACTGATGGTGAAACTTTCAAGAGTGAAAAAAATGTATCTCCCAAGTTTTCCATGAAGCCATTTTTTTTTTCTCACATTCCTTTTGGATTTGCTTAATTTGTTATATTGGCTTTGCTTTAGTTACACCTATAGATAAATGCCAGTGTTGCTTGGTTCCGATTACCTGTAATGTTTGCGACAAGTAGAACCCTCCTTATACGCAATCTATGGTAGAAACCCACAATGTGATTGTCACAAGCTGCTAATGTAGTCATAGCTTTCAATAACTAAGACATGCTTAATTAACAATCAGTATACATCACATTGAGCAGCATATGCACTCCTGTTTTTCCTGTCATTACTTTAAGCACACAGGACAGCTTATTGTATCTAATGTGATGACTTACAATTTGCGCAGCATTTAGGTAAACATTTATTTTTCCTCCATAAGTAACATTGTGCAGCAATTGAAAAACTTGACATTCCAAACCGTTGGAAAAAGAAAATGTAGACCAGAGATAAGTCAGAGCATCAGAACTGTAACCACCAAATCCAGGCATTTCATTGCTGCTTCCCATTTGTCGACTATATTACTCACACTTTTGTCTCCTGCCATTTGGGGTCCTAGCTAGCAGAGTGGAGGCATCTACATCACAAGGGATCAAACACAGAAGCAGGTCCTATAGAGGTCTTTATGACAAACACTTTCCATCAGCCTTCAGCACTGTTTTATTAACACTCCACCCCTTTTCACCTCAGCTGCACATAAATGTCTTCTGAAGATTTAGATCTTTTTTTTAAGCATGTTTTTTGTTTTAGATCTTTTAACGGTTAAATTCAAAATGCTAAAAGAAATAACTTCAATGGACCTGTTCTGACATAATACAGCAATTTTTTACTTGATTATAAAACATTGTAGTGAGGTGTCTGCAGGCTATTTAAGTGGAGGAATGCAAACTGTCAGTGGAACAGACAGTCAAGAAGCTTCTGTCTGAAAATAACGCACTGCACAGTTGTTTAAAATTACACAAACCACAGAAACTATTGATTATGTGTTAACACACAGGTGCCACTTTGTTTGAAGAGTATTTGTTAGTTAATTTCACATGTAATCTTTTGTCATGGCCATGTTTACTGCAACCACATAGTTGTACATGGCTTTCTGCACCTACGTTGTCATTCCTATTTATTGTGCATCTACCTCTGTGTGTTTCCTTTTTAACTGGCTTTATTGTTGCAGTAGTTTACATTCTGTAATGTGCTTTAAATGTTTTCACCTTCTTTTTGATACAAGTGTTTTATTATCTCCATGCCATTGCTGTCCAGCCAGTCTAAACCTAAGTCAGCCTAACCAATCTCACAGGACCAAGCATTCACGCAAATGAAATGCCCAAAATTTATGTTTTAATAGCCGAGTGTTAATACAACCCTCTGATGTTGACTTTGTGTGTGCTAGTAGAACATAGGCCAAGAGTTGCGCTAGTACAGTGTAGTCAAGTGATGGTGTAGTTTATGTAGCAAATACATTTTAATGTTCAGGCATTACCCTAAAAAGGAAATAAAGCCTCGCCTCTATCTAATCAACAGAAAATAAGTTGTTGTGTTGGTGACACTATTTTCCTACATGGTAATGTAGAAATATATATTTTTTTAATGGGCCTGCATTAGAGCTCACTGTCGATTTGACCCTTTTTCATTTAGGCTGTGGCGTTGCTACATTTTAAATCTAATCTCCCAACTTCATGTCATGTGTTCTAGATCTCATGTTTTGAAGCATATATATCCAAATAATTTGCCAGCAACACAAAATGTATGGCAAGAGCTATCATAACATCATTCTGTAACCCTGTTGTAAATTATTTGTCATTCTCATAGTACCACATCTTATGTCATTAAACTGCCAAATAAATGATGCATCACTGTGTGTGTGTGTGTGTGTGTGTGGGGGGGGGGGGGGGGGGGGGGGGGGGGGGGGGGGGGGGGGAAGAGGGAGAGGGAGAGAGGGAGAGAGAGAGAGGGAGAGAGAGAGAGGGAGAGAGAGAGAGAGAGAGACACAGAGGGAGAGAGAGAGGGAGTGAGAGAGAGAGGGAGAGTGAGAGAGAGAGAGAGAGAGAGAGAGAGAGAGAGAGAGAGAGAAAGAGAAGAGAAAAAGAGAGAGATAAGTCACACTACAGTGGAGGATAAGAGTGGCAAGTGAAAATAGTAGATTCATTTAACCACTAACAAACATCACCAGGGACCTGTATTAAAAAGCAAGGTTAGTGGGTCAGCCAAGTAATATAACTTAATTATTGTAGTTTATGCTGTGCTCACATGGTACACATTGCCAAATAACATTGTGCTGAATGAAATGGCAACGAGCTAACTATCGTTCAGGACCATGTAGTGTACCGGTATAAAAATGCTGATTTGCTTTTTAAGTCTCTGGGTAAATGTTGTTGTAATTAAATAATGCTGTGTACATAATGAGGACCTAGAGGAGACGGGGTACATACACGATGCACAGGGGGGGTCAATAGCGAGCACCTAAAAGTCCAGCCTTGTGTGCAGTTAGGATGAGACAACAGGAACCATAGTTCCATTGTCAACTACAAGAAGTTCATCCTTCGAGCCAGATTTGAACCAGCGACCTAAGGATACCTGCATATCGTCCACAGGGAATATCAACCTACAGTCCTCCGCTCTACCAACTGAGCTATCGAAGGGAGCCAAAAGTCTGTCTTTTTTCAGCACGTACATCAGGGCTGAAACTGATACTGACCCAATGTGTGTTTCCAAAGACTCAACAATGCAAAGAGTCAAACATGGCAAACAGCCAACTGTTCTCTCTCCGTATCTGCTCTTTTAAAATCTAGCAAAGTTACTAAGTTACTAAGTTGCCACTTACAACAGAATTCAGTAATGTCCATTATGCCCGAATGATAGTTGCACAATTCACGGTCAAGTACAAGAAGTTCATCCTTCGAGCCGGATTTGAACCAGCGACCTAAGGATACCTGCATATTGTCCACAGGGAATATCAACCTACAGTCCTCCGCTCTACCAACTGAGCTATCGAAGGGAGCCAAAAGTCTGTCTTTTTTCAGCACATACATCAGGGCTGAAACTGATACTGACCCAATGTGTGTTTCCAAAGACTCAACAATGCAAAGAGTCAAACATGGCAAACATGGCAAACAGCCAACTGTTCTCTCTCCGTATCTGCGCTTTTAAAATCTAGCAAAGTTACTAAGTTGCCACTTACAACAAAATTCAGAAAAATGCCTGTTCATTATGCCTTAAATGATAGTTGCACAATTCACGGTCAAGTACAAGAAGTTCATCCTTCGAGCCGGATTTGAACCAGCGACCTAAGGATACCTGCATATTGTCCACAGGGAATATCAACCTACAGTCCTCCGCTCTACCAACTGAGCTATCGAAGGGAGCCGAAAGTCTGTCTTTTTTCAGCACGTACATCAGGGCTGAAACTGATACTGACCCAAAGTGTGTTTCCAAAGACTCAACAATGCAAAGAGTCAAACATGGCAAACATGGCAAACAGCCAACTGTTCTCTCTCCGTATCTGCGCTTTTAAAATCTAGCAAAGTTACTAAGTTGCCACTTACAACAAAATTCAGAAAAATGCCTGTTCATTATGCCTTAAATGATAGTTGCACAATTCACGGTCAAGTACAAAAAGTTCATCCTTCGAGCCGGATTTGAACCAGCGACCTAAGGATACCTACATATTGTCCACAGGGAATATCAACCTACAGTCCTCCGCTCTACCAACTGAGCTATCGAAGGGAGCCGAAATTCTGTCTTTTTTCAGCACGTACATCAGGGCTGAAACTGATACTGACCCAAAGTGTGTTTCCAAAGACTCAACAATGCAAAGAGTCAAACATGGCAAACAGCCAACTGTTCTCTCTCCGTATCTGCTCTTTTAAAATCTAGCAAAGTTACTAAGTTGCCACTTACAACAAAATTAAGTAAAGTCCATTATGCCCCGAATGATAGTTGCACAATTCACGGTCAAGTACAAGAAGTTCATCCTTCGAGCCGGATTTGAACCAGCGACCTAAGGATACCTGCATATTGTCCACAGGGAATATCAAACTACAGTCCTCCGCTCTACCAACTGAGCTATCGAAGGGAGCCAAAAGGCTGTCTTTTTTCAGCATGTACATCTTTTGTGTTTCCAAAGACTCAACAATGCAAAGAGTCAAACATGACAAACATGGCAAACAGCCAACTGTTCTCTCTCCGTATCTGCTCTTTTAAAATCTAGCAAAGTTACTAAGTTGCCACTTACAACAAAATTCAGAAAAATGCCTGTTCATTATGCCTTAAATGATAGTTGCACAATTCACGGTCAAGTACAAAAAGTTCATCCTTCGAGCCGGATTTGAACCAGCGACCTAAGGATACCTACATATTGTCCACAGGGAATATCAACCTACAGTCCTCCGCTCTACCAACTGAGCTATCGAAGGGAGCCGAAATTCTGTCTTTTTTCAGCACGTACATCAGGGCTGAAACTGATACTGACCCAAAGTGTGTTTCCAAAGACTCAACAATGCAAAGAGTCAAACATGGCAAACAGCCAACTGTTCTCTCTCCGTATCTGCTCTTTTAAAATCTAGCAAAGTTACTAAGTTGCCACTTACAACAAAATTAAGTAAAGTCCATTATGCCCCGAATGATAGTTGCACAATTCACGGTCAAGTACAAGAAGTTCATCCTTCGAGCCGGATTTGAACCAGCGACCTAAGGATACCTGCATATTGTCCACAGGGAATATCAAACTACAGTCCTCCGCTCTACCAACTGAGCTATCGAAGGGAGCCAAAAGGCTGTCTTTTTTCAGCATGTACATCTTTTGTGTTTCCAAAGACTCAACAATGCAAAGAGTCAAACATGACAAACATGGCAAACAGCCAACTGTTCTCTCTCCGTATCTGCTCTTTTAAAATCTAGCAAAGTTACTAAGTTGCCACTTACAACAAAATTCAGAAAAATGCCTGTTCATTATGCCTTAAATGATAGTTGCACAATTCACGGTCAAGTACAAGAAGTTCATCCTTCGAGCCGGATTTGAACCAGCGACCTAAGGATACCTGCATATTGTCCACAGGGAATATCAACCTACAGTCCTCCGCTCTACCAACTGAGCTATCGAAGGGAGCCGAAATTCTGTCTTTTTTCAGCTCATACATCAGGGCTGAAACTGATACTGACCCAAAGTGTGTTTCCAAAGACTCAACAATGCAAAGAGTCAAACATGGCAAACATGGCAAACAGCCAACTGTTCTCTCTCCGTATCTGCGCTTTTAAAATCTAGCAAAGTTACTAAGTTGCCACTTACAACAAAATTCAGAAAAATGCCTGTTCATTATGCCTTAAATGATAGTTGCACAATTCACGGTCAAGTACAAGAAGTTCATCCTTCGAGCCGGATTTGAACCAGCGACCTAAGGATACCTGCATATTGTCCACAGGGAATATCAACCTACAGTCCTCCGCTCTACCAACTGAGCTATCGAAGGGAGCCGAAAGTCTGTCTTTTTTCAGCACGTACATCAGGGCTGAAACTGATACTGACCCAAAGTGTGTTTCCAAAGACTCAACAATGCAAAGAGTCAAACATGGCAAACATGGCAAACAGCCAACTGTTCTCTCTCCGTATCTGCGCTTTTAAAATCTAGCAAAGTTACTAAGTTGCCACTTACAACAAAATTCAGAAAAATGCCTGTTCATTATGCCTTAAATGATAGTTGCACAATTCACGGTCAAGTACAAAAAGTTCATCCTTCGAGCCGGATTTGAACCAGCGACCTAAGGATACCTACATATTGTCCACAGGGAATATCAACCTACAGTCCTCCGCTCTACCAACTGAGCTATCGAAGGGAGCCGAAATTCTGTCTTTTTTCAGCACGTACATCAGGGCTGAAACTGATACTGACCCAAAGTGTGTTTCCAAAGACTCAACAATGCAAAGAGTCAAACATGGCAAACAGCCAACTGTTCTCTCTCCGTATCTGCTCTTTTAAAATCTAGCAAAGTTACTAAGTTGCCACTTACAACAAAATTAAGTAAAGTCCATTATGCCCCGAATGATAGTTGCACAATTCACGGTCAAGTACAAGAAGTTCATCCTTCGAGCCGGATTTGAACCAGCGACCTAAGGATACCTGCATATTGTCCACAGGGAATATCAAACTACAGTCCTCCGCTCTACCAACTGAGCTATCGAAGGGAGCCAAAAGGCTGTCTTTTTTCAGCATGTACATCTTTTGTGTTTCCAAAGACTCAACAATGCAAAGAGTCAAACATGACAAACATGGCAAACAGCCAACTGTTCTCTCTCCGTATCTGCTCTTTTAAAATCTAGCAAAGTTACTAAGTTGCCACTTACAACAAAATTCAGAAAAATGCCTGTTCATTATGCCTTAAATGATAGTTGCACAATTCACGGTCAAGTACAAAAAGTTCATCCTTCGAGCCGGATTTGAACCAGCGACCTAAGGATACCTACATATTGTCCACAGGGAATATCAACCTACAGTCCTCCGCTCTACCAACTGAGCTATCGAAGGGAGCCGAAATTCTGTCTTTTTTCAGCACGTACATCAGGGCTGAAACTGATACTGACCCAAAGTGTGTTTCCAAAGACTCAACAATGCAAAGAGTCAAACATGGCAAACAGCCAACTGTTCTCTCTCCGTATCTGCTCTTTTAAAATCTAGCAAAGTTACTAAGTTGCCACTTACAACAAAATTAAGTAAAGTCCATTATGCCCCGAATGATAGTTGCACAATTCACGGTCAAGTACAAGAAGTTCATCCTTCGAGCCGGATTTGAACCAGCGACCTAAGGATACCTGCATATTGTCCACAGGGAATATCAAACTACAGTCCTCCGCTCTACCAACTGAGCTATCGAAGGGAGCCAAAAGGCTGTCTTTTTTCAGCATGTACATCTTTTGTGTTTCCAAAGACTCAACAATGCAAAGAGTCAAACATGACAAACATGGCAAACAGCCAACTGTTCTCTCTCCGTATCTGCTCTTTTAAAATCTAGCAAAGTTACTAAGTTGCCACTTACAACAAAATTCAGAAAAATGCCTGTTCATTATGCCTTAAATGATAGTTGCACAATTCACGGTCAAGTACAAGAAGTTCATCCTTCGAGCCGGATTTGAACCAGCGACCTAAGGATACCTGCATATTGTCCACAGGGAATATCAACCTACAGTCCTCCGCTCTACCAACTGAGCTATCGAAGGGAGCCGAAATTCTGTCTTTTTTCAGCTCATACATCAGGGCTGAAACTGATACTGACCCAAAGTGTGTTTCCAAAGACTCAACAATGCAAAGAGTCAAACATGGCAAACATGGCAAACAGCCAACTGTTCTCTCTCCGTATCTGCGCTTTTAAAATCTAGCAAAGTTACTAAGTTGCCACTTACAACAAAATTCAGAAAAATGCCTGTTCATTATGCCTTAAATGATAGTTGCACAATTCACGGTCAAGTACAAGAAGTTCATCCTTCGAGCCGGATTTGAACCAGCGACCTAAGGATACCTGCATATTGTCCACAGGGAATATCAACCTACAGTCCTCCGCTCTACCAACTGAGCTATCGAAGGGAGCCGAAATTCTGTCTTTTTTCAGCACGTACATCAGGGCTGAAACTGATACTGACCCAAAGTGTGTTTCCAAAGACTCAACAATGCAAAGAGTCAAACATGGCAAACAGCCAACTGTTCTCTCTCCGTATCTGCTCTTTTAAAATCTAGCAAAGTTACTAAGTTGCCACTTACAACAAAATTCAGAAAAATGCCTGTTCATTATGCCTTAAATGATAGTTGCACAAATCACGGTCAAGTACAAGAAGTTCATCCTTCGAGCCGGATTTGAACCAGCGACCTAAGGATACCTGCATATTGTCCACAGGGAATATCAACCTACAGTCCTCCGCTCTACCAACTGAGCTATCGAAGGGAGCCGAAATTCTGTCTTTTTTCAGCATGTACATCAGGGCTGAAACTGATACTGACCCAAAGTGTGTTTCCAAAGACTCAACAATGCAAAGAGTCAAACATGGCAAACATGGCAAACAGCCAACTGTTCTCTCTCCGTATCTGCGCTTTTAAAATCTAGCAAAGTTACTAAGTTGCCACTTACAACAAAATTCAGAAAAATGCCTGTTCATTATGCCTTAAATGATAGTTGCACAATTCACGGTCAAGTACAAGAAGTTCATCCTTCGAGCCGGATTTGAACCAGCGACCTAAGGATACCTGCATATTGTCCACAAGGAATATCAACCTACAGTCCTCCGCTCTACCAACTGAGCTATCGAAGGGAGCCGAAATTCAGTCTTTTTTCAGCACGTACATCAGGGCTGAAACTGATACTGACCCAAAGTGTGTTTCCAAAGACTCAACAATGCAAAGAGTCAAACATGGCAAACAGCCAACTGTTCTCTCTCCGTATCTGCTCTTTTAAAATCTAGCAAAGTTACCACTTACAACAGAATTCAGTAAAGTCCATTATGCCCGAATGATAGTTGCACAATTCACGGTCAAGTACAAGAAGTTCAT
Organism: Taurulus bubalis; assembly: GCF_910589615.1. Classification (NCBI taxonomy): domain Eukaryota; kingdom Metazoa; phylum Chordata; class Actinopteri; order Perciformes; family Cottidae; genus Taurulus; species Taurulus bubalis. Next base: position 28,555,421 of record NC_136590.1, on the reverse strand, counting down.
CCTTCGAGCCGGATTTGAACCAGCGACCTAAGGATACCTGCATATTGTCCACAGGGAATATCAACCTACAGTCCTCCGCTCTACCAACTGAGCTATCGAAGGGAGCCAAAAGTCTGTCTTTTTTCAGCACGTACATCAGGGCTGAAACTGATACTGACCCAATGTGTGTTTCCAAAGACTCAACAATGCAAAGAGTCAAACATGGCAAACAGCCAACTGTTCTCTCTCCGTATCTGCTCTTTTAAAATCTAGCAAAGTTACTAAGTTGCCACTTACAACAAAATTCAGAAAAATGCCTGTTCATTATGCCTTAAATGATAGTTGCACAAATCACGGTCAAGTACAAGAAGTTCATCCTTCGAGCCGGATTTGAACCAGCGACCTAAGGATACCTGCATATTGTCCACAGGGAATATGAACCTACAGTCCTCCGCTCTACCAACTGAGCTATCGAAGGGAGCCAAAAGTCTGTCTTTTTTCAGCACGTACATCAGGGCTGAAACTGATACTGACCCAAAGTGTGTTTCCAAAGACTCAACAATGCAAAGAGTCAAACATGGCAAACAGCCAACTGTTCTCTCTCCGTATCTGCTCTTTTAAAATCTAGCAAAGTTACTAAGTTGCCACTTACAACAAAATTCAGAAAAATGCCTGTTCATTATGCCTTAAATGATAGTTGCACAAATCACGGTCAAGTACAAGAAGTTCATCCTTCGAGCCGGATTTGAACCAGCGACCTAAGGATACCTGCATATTGTCCACAGGGAATATCAACCTACAGTCCTCCGCTCTACCAACTGAGCTATCGAAGGGAGCCGAAATTCTGTCTTTTTTCAGCATGTACATCAGGGCTGAAACTGATACTGACCCAAAGTGTGTTTCCAAAGACTCAACAATGCAAAGAGTCAAACATGGCAAACATGGCAAACAGCCAACTGTTCTCTCTCCGTATCTGCGCTTTTAAAATCTAGCAAAGTTACTAAGTTGCCACTTACAACAAAATTCAGAAAAATGCCTGTTCATTATGCCTTAAATGATAGTTGCACAATTCACGGTCAAGTACAAGAAGTTCATCCTTCGAGCCGGATTTGAACCAGCGACCTAAGGATACCTGCATATTGTCCACAGGGAATATCAACCTACAGTCCTCCGCTCTACCAACTGAGCTATCGAAGGGAGCCGAAATTCTGTCTTTTTTCAGCTCATACATCAGGGCTGAAACTGATACTGACCCAAAGTGTGTTTCCAAAGACTCAACAATGCAAAGAGTCAAACATGGCAAACATGGCAAACAGCCAACTGTTCTCTCTCCGTATCTGCGCTTTTAAAATCTAGCAAAGTTACTAAGTTGCCACTTACAACAAAATTCAGAAAAATGCCTGTTCATTATGCCTTAAATGATAGTTGCACAATTCACGGTCAAGTACAAGAAGTTCATCCTTCGAGCCGGATTTGAACCAGCGACCTAAGGATACCTGCATATTGTCCACAGGGAATATCAACCTACAGTCCTCCGCTCTACCAACTGAGCTATCGAAGGGAGCCGAAATTCTGTCTTTTTTCAGCACGTACATCAGGGCTGAAACTGATACTGACCCAAAGTGTGTTTCCAAAGACTCAACAATGCAAAGAGTCAAACATGGCAAACATGGCAAACAGCCAACTGTTCTCTCTCCGTATCTGCGCTTTTAAAATCTAGCAAAGTTACTAAGTTGCCACTTACAACAAAATTCAGAAAAATGCCTGTTCATTATGCCTTAAATGATAGTTGCACAATTCACGGTCAAGTACAAGAAGTTCATCCTTCGAGCCGGATTTGAACCAGCGACCTAAGGATACCTGCATATTGTCCACAGGGAATATGAACCTACAGTCCTCCGCTCTACCAACTGAGCTATCGAAGGGAGCCAAAAGTCTGTCTTTTTTCAGCACGTACATCAGGGCTGAAACTGATACTGACCCAAAGTGTGTTTCCAAAGACTCAACAATGCAAAGAGTCAAACATGGCAAACAGCCAACTGTTCTCTCTCCGTATCTGCTCTTTTAAAATCTAGCAAAGTTACTAAGTTGCCACTTACAACAAAATTCAGAAAAATGCCTGTTCATTATGCCTTAAATGATAGTTGCACAAATCACGGTCAAGTACAAGAAGTTCATCCTTCGAGCCGGATTTGAACCAGCGACCTAAGGATACCTGCATATTGTCCACAGGGAATATCAACCTACAGTCCTCCGCTCTACCAACTGAGCTATCGAAGGGAGCCGAAATTCTGTCTTTTTTCAGCATGTACATCAGGGCTGAAACTGATACTGACCCAAAGTGTGTTTCCAAAGACTCAACAATGCAAAGAGTCAAACATGGCAAACATGGCAAACAGCCAACTGTTCTCTCTCCGTATCTGCGCTTTTAAAATCTAGCAAAGTTACTAAGTTGCCACTTACAACAAAATTCAGAAAAATGCCTGTTCATTATGCCTTAAATGATAGTTGCACAATTCACGGTCAAGTACAAGAAGTTCATCCTTCGAGCCGGATTTGAACCAGCGACCTAAGGATACCTGCATATTGTCCACAAGGAATATCAACCTACAGTCCTCCGCTCTACCAACTGAGCTATCGAAGGGAGCCGAAATTCAGTCTTTTTTCAGCACGTACATCAGGGCTGAAACTGATACTGACCCAAAGTGTGTTTCCAAAGACTCAACAATGCAAAGAGTCAAACATGGCAAACAGCCAACTGTTCTCTCTCCGTATCTGCTCTTTTAAAATCTAGCAAAGTTACCACTTACAACAGAATTCAGTAAAGTCCATTATGCCCGAATGATAGTTGCACAATTCACGGTCAAGTACAAGAAGTTCATCCTTCGAGCCGGATTTGAACCAGCGACCTAAGGATACCTGCATATTGTCCACAGGGAATATCAACCTACAGTCCTCCGCTCTACCAACTGAGCTATCGAAGGGAGCCAAAAGTCTGTCTTTTTTCAGCACGTACATCAGGGCTGAAACTGATACTGACCCAATGTGTGTTTCCAAAGACTCAACAATGCAAAGAGTCAAACATGGCAAACAGCCAACTGTTCTCTCTCCGTATCTGCTCTTTTAAAATCTAGCAAAGTTACTAAGTTGCCACTTACAACAAAATTCAGAAAAATGCCTGTTCATTATGCCTTAAATGATAGTTGCACAAATCACGGTCAAGTACAAGAAGTTCATCCTTCGAGCCGGATTTGAACCAGCGACCTAAGGATACCTGCATATTGTCCACAGGGAATATGAACCTACAGTCCTCCGCTCTACCAACTGAGCTATCGAAGGGAGCCAAAAGTCTGTCTTTTTTCAGCACGTACATCAGGGCTGAAACTGATACTGACCCAAAGTGTGTTTCCAAAGACTCAACAATGCAAAGAGTCAAACATGGCAAACAGCCAACTGTTCTCTCTCCGTATCTGCTCTTTTAAAATCTAGCAAAGTTACTAAGTTGCCACTTACAACAAAATTCAGAAAAATGCCTGTTCATTATGCCTTAAATGATAGTTGCACAAATCACGGTCAAGTACAAGAAGTTCATCCTTCGAGCCGGATTTGAACCAGCGACCTAAGGATACCTGCATATTGTCCACAGGGAATATCAACCTACAGTCCTCCGCTCTACCAACTGAGCTATCGAAGGGAGCCGAAATTCTGTCTTTTTTCAGCATGTACATCAGGGCTGAAACTGATACTGACCCAAAGTGTGTTTCCAAAGACTCAACAATGCAAAGAGTCAAACATGGCAAACATGGCAAACAGCCAACTGTTCTCTCTCCGTATCTGCGCTTTTAAAATCTAGCAAAGTTACTAAGTTGCCACTTACAACAAAATTCAGAAAAATGCCTGTTCATTATGCCTTAAATGATAGTTGCACAATTCACGGTCAAGTACAAGAAGTTCATCCTTCGAGCCGGATTTGAACCAGCGACCTAAGGATACCTGCATATTGTCCACAGGGAATATCAACCTACAGTCCTCCGCTCTACCAACTGAGCTATCGAAGGGAGCCAAAAGTCTGTCTTTTTTCAGCACGTACATCAGGGCTGTAACTGATACTGACCCAATGTGTGTTTCCAAAGACTCAACAATGCAAAGAGTCAAACATGGCAAACAGCCAACTGTTCTCTCTCCGTATCTGCTCTTTTAAAATCTAGCAAAGTTACTAAGTTGCCACTTACAACAAAATTCAGAAAAATGCCTGTTCATTATGCCTTAAATGATAGTTGCACAAATCACGGTCAAGTACAAGAAGTTCATCCTTCGAGCCGGATTTGAACCAGCGACCTAAGGATCCCTGCATATTGTCCACAGGGAATATGAACCTACAGTCCTCCGCTCTACCAACTGAGCTATCGAAGGGAGCCAAAAGTCTGTCTTTTTTCAGCACATACATCAGGGCTGAAACTGATACTGACCCAAAGTGTGTTTCCAAAGACTCAACAATGCAAAGAGTCAAACATGGCAAACAGCCAACTGTTCTCTCTCCGTATCTGCTCTTTTAAAATCTAGCAAAGTTACTAAGTTGCCACTTACAACAAAATTCAGAAAAATGCCTGTTCATTATGCCTTAAATGATAGTTGCACAAATCACGGTCAAGTACAAGAAGTTCATCCTTCGAGCCGGATTTGAACCAGCGACCTAAGGATACCTGCATATTGTCCACAGGGAATATCAACCTACAGTCCTCCGCTCTACCAACTGAGCTATCGAAGGGAGCCGAAATTCTGTCTTTTTTCAGCATGTACATCAGGGCTGAAACTGATACTGACCCAAAGTGTGTTTCCAAAGACTCAACAATGCAAAGAGTCAAACATGGCAAACATGGCAAACAGCCAACTGTTCTCTCTCCGTATCTGCGCTTTTAAAATCTAGCAAAGTTACTAAGTTGCCACTTACAACAAAATTCAGAAAAATGCCTGTTCATTATGCCTTAAATGATAGTTGCACAAATCACGGTCAAGTACAAGAAGTTCATCCTTCGAGCCGGATTTGAACCAGCGACCTAAGGATACCTGCATATTGTCCACAGGGAATATCAACCTACAGTCCTCCGCTCTACCAACTGAGCTATCGAAGGGAGCCGAAATTCTGTCTTTTTTCAGCTCATACATCAGGGCTGAAACTGATACTGACCCAAAGTGTGTTTCCAAAGACTCAACAATGCAAAGAGTCAAACATGGCAAACATGGCAAACAGCCAACTGTTCTCTCTCCGTATCTGCGCTTTTAAAATCTAGCAAAGTTACTAAGTTGCCACTTACAACAAAATTCAGAAAAATGCCTGTTCATTATGCCTTAAATGATAGTTGCACAATTCACGGTCAAGTACAAGAAGTTCATCCTTCGAGCCGGATTTGAACCAGCGACCTAAGGATACCTGCATATTGTCCACAAGGAATATCAACCTACAGTCCTCCGCTCTACCAACTGAGCTATCGAAGGGAGCCGAAATTCAGTCTTTTTTCAGCACGTACATCAGGGCTGAAACTGATACTGACCCAAAGTGTGTTTCCAAAGACTCAACAATGCAAAGAGTCAAACATGGCAAACAGCCAACTGTTCTCTCTCCGTATCTGCTCTTTTAAAATCTAGCAAAGTTACCACTTACAACAGAATTCAGGAAAGTCCATTATGCCCGAATGATAGTTGCACAATTCACGGTCAAGTACAAGAAGTTCATCCTTCGAGCCGGATTTGAACCAGCGACCTAAGGATACCTGCATATTGTCCACAGGGAATATCAACCTACAGTCCTCCGCTCTACCAACTGAGCTATCGAAGGGAGCCAAAAGTCTGTCTTTTTTCAGCACGTACATCAGGGCTGTAACTGATACTGACCCAATGTGTGTTTCCAAAGACTCAACAATGCAAAGAGTCAAACATGGCAAACAGCCAACTGTTCTCTCTCCGTATCTGCTCTTTTAAAATCTAGCAAAGTTACTAAGTTGCCACTTACAACAGAATTCAGTAAAGTCCATTATGCCCGAATGATAGTTGCACAATTCACGGTCAAGTACAAGAAGTTCATCCTTCGAGCCGGATTTGAACCAGCGACCTAAGGATACCTGCATATTGTCCACAAGGAATATCAACCTACAGTCCTCCGCTCTACCAACTGAGCTATCGAAGGGAGCTGAAATTCAGTCTTTTTTCAGCACGTACATCAGGGCTGAAACTGATACTGACCCAAAGTGTGTTTCCAAAGACTCAACAATGCAAAGAGTCAAACATGGCAAACAGCCAACTGTTCTCTCTCCGTATCTGCTCTTTTAAAATCTAGCAAAGTTACCACTTACAACAGAATTCAGTAAAGTCCATTATGCCCGAATGATAGTTGCACAATTCACGGTCAAGTACAAGAAGTTCATCCTTCGAGCCGGATTTGAACCAGCGACCTAAGGATACCTGCATATTGTCCACAGGGAATATCAACCTACAGTCCTCCGCTCTACCAACTGAGCTATCGAAGGGAGCCAAAAGTCTGTCTTTTTTCAGCACGTACATCAGGGCTGAAACTGATACTGACCCAATGTGTGTTTCCAAAGACTCAACAATGCAAAGAGTCAAACATGGCAAACAGCCAACTGTTCTCTCTCCGTATCTGCTCTTTTAAAATCTAGCAAAGTTACTAAGTTGCCACTTACAACAAAATTCAGAAAAATGCCTGTTCATTATGCCTTAAATGATAGTTGCACAAATCACGGTCAAGTACAAGAAGTTCATCCTTCGAGCCGGATTTGAACCAGCGACCTAAGGATCCCTGCATATTGTCCACAGGGAATATGAACCTACAGTCCTCCGCTCTACCAACTGAGCTATCGAAGGGAGCCAAAAGTCTGTCTTTTTTCAGCACATACATCAGGGCTGAAACTGATACTGACCCAAAGTGTGTTTCCAAAGACTCAACAATGCAAAGAGTCAAACATGGCAAACAGCCAACTGTTCTCTCTCCGTATCTGCTCTTTTAAAATCTAGCAAAGTTACTAAGTTGCCACTTACAACAAAATTCAGAAAAATGCCTGTTCATTATGCCTTAAATGATAGTTGCACAAATCACGGTCAAGTACAAGAAGTTCATCCTTCGAGCCGGATTTGAACCAGCGACCTAAGGATACCTGCATATTGTCCACAGGGAATATCAACCTACAGTCCTCCGCTCTACCAACTGAGCTATCGAAGGGAGCCGAAATTCTGTCTTTTTTCAGCATGTACATCAGGGCTGAAACTGATACTGACCCAAAGTGTGTTTCCAAAGACTCAACAATGCAAAGAGTCAAACATGGCAAACATGGCAAACAGCCAACTGTTCTCTCTCCGTATCTGCGCTTTTAAAATCTAGCAAAGTTACTAAGTTGCCACTTACAACAAAATTCAGAAAAATGCCTGTTCATTATGCCTTAAATGATAGTTGCACAAATCACGGTCAAGTACAAGAAGTTCATCCTTCGAGCCGGATTTGAACCAGCGACCTAAGGATACCTGCATATTGTCCACAGGGAATATCAACCTACAGTCCTCCGCTCTACCAACTGAGCTATCGAAGGGAGCCGAAATTCTGTCTTTTTTCAGCTCATACATCAGGGCTGAAACTGATACTGACCCAAAGTGTGTTTCCAAAGACTCAACAATGCAAAGAGTCAAACATGGCAAACATGGCAAACAGCCAACTGTTCTCTCTCCGTATCTGCGCTTTTAAAATCTAGCAAAGTTACTAAGTTGCCACTTACAACAAAATTCAGAAAAATGCCTGTTCATTATGCCTTAAATGATAGTTGCACAATTCACGGTCAAGTACAAGAAGTTCATCCTTCGAGCCGGATTTGAACCAGCGACCTAAGGATACCTGCATATTGTCCACAAGGAATATCAACCTACAGTCCTCCGCTCTACCAACTGAGCTATCGAAGGGAGCCGAAATTCAGTCTTTTTTCAGCACGTACATCAGGGCTGAAACTGATACTGACCCAAAGTGTGTTTCCAAAGACTCAACAATGCAAAGAGTCAAACATGGCAAACAGCCAACTGTTCTCTCTCCGTATCTGCTCTTTTAAAATCTAGCAAAGTTACCACTTACAACAGAATTCAGGAAAGTCCATTATGCCCGAATGATAGTTGCACAATTCACGGTCAAGTACAAGAAGTTCATCCTTCGAGCCGGATTTGAACCAGCGACCTAAGGATACCTGCATATTGTCCACAGGGAATATCAACCTACAGTCCTCCGCTCTACCAACTGAGCTATCGAAGGGAGCCAAAAGTCTGTCTTTTTTCAGCACGTACATCAGGGCTGTAACTGATACTGACCCAATGTGTGTTTCCAAAGACTCAACAATGCAAAGAGTCAAACATGGCAAACAGCCAACTGTTCTCTCTCCGTATCTGCTCTTTTAAAATCTAGCAAAGTTACTAAGTTGCCACTTACAACAGAATTCAGTAAAGTCCATTATGCCCGAATGATAGTTGCACAATTCACGGTCAAGTACAAGAAGTTCATCCTTCGAGCCGGATTTGAACCAGCGACCTAAGGATACCTGCATATTGTCCACAAGGAATATCAACCTACAGTCCTCCGCTCTACCAACTGAGCTATCGAAGGGAGCTGAAATTCAGTCTTTTTTCAGCACGTACATCAGGGCTGAAACTGATACTGACCCAAAGTGTGTTTCCAAAGACTCAACAATGCAAAGAGTCAAACATGGCAAACAGCCAACTGTTCTCTCTCCGTATCTGCTCTTTTAAAATCTAGCAAAGTTACCACTTACAACAGAATTCAGTAAAGTCCATTATGCCCGAATGATAGTTGCACAATTCACGGTCAAGTACAAGAAGTTCATCCTTCGAGCCGGATTTGAACCAGCGACCTAAGGATACCTGCATATTGTCCACAGGGAATATCAACCTACAGTCCTCCGCTCTACCAACTGAGCTATCGAAGGGAGCTGAAATTCAGTCTTTTTTCAGCACGTACATCAGGGCTGAAACTGATACTGACCCAAAGTGTGTTTCCAAAGACTCAACAATGCAAAGAGTCAAACATGGCAAACAGCCAACTGTTCTCTCTCCGTATCTGCTCTTTTAAAATCTAGCAAAGTTACCACTTACAACAGAATTCAGTAAAGTCCATTATGCCCGAATGATAGTTGCACAATTCACGGTCAAGTACAAGAAGTTCATCCTTCGAGCCGGATTTGAACCAGCGACCTAAGGATACCTGCATATTGTCCACAGGGAATATCAACCTACAGTCCTCCGCTCTACCAACTGAGCTATCGAAGGGAGCCAAAAGTCTGTCTTTTTTCAGCACGTACATCAGGGCTGAAACTGATACTGACCCAATGTGTGTTTCCAAAGACTCAACAATGCAAAGAGTCAAACATGGCAAACAGCCAACTGTTCTCTCTCCGTATCTGCGCTTTTAAAATCTAGCAAAGTTACTAAGTTGCCACTTACAACAAAATTCAGAAAAATGCCTGTTCATTATGCCTTAAATGATAGTTGCACAATTCACGGTCAAGTACAAGAAGTTCATCCTTCGAGCCGGATTTGAACCAGCGACCTAAGGATACCTGCATATTGTCCACAGGGAATATGAACCTACAGTCCTCCGCTCTACCAACTGAGCTATCGAAGGGAGCCAAAAGTCTGTCTTTTTTCAGCACGTACATCAGGGCTGAAACTGATACTGACCCAAAGTGTGTTTCCAAAGACTCAACAATGCAAAGAGTCAAACATGGCAAACAGCCAACTGTTCTCTCTCCGTATCTGCTCTTTTAAAATCTAGCAAAGTTACTAAGTTGCCACTTACAACAAAATTCAGAAAAATGCCTGTTCATTATGCCTTAAATGATAGTTGCACAAATCACGGTCAAGTACAAGAAGTTCATCCTTCGAGCCGGATTTGAACCAGCGACCTAAGGATACCTGCATATTGTCCACAGGGAATATCAACCTACAGTCCTCCGCTCTACCAACTGAGCTATCGAAGGGAGCCGAAATTCTGTCTTTTTTCAGCATGTACATCAGGGCTGAAACTGATACTGACCCAAAGTGTGTTTCCAAAGACTCAACAATGCAAAGAGTCAAACATGGCAAACATGGCAAACAGCCAACTGTTCTCTCTCCGTATCTGCGCTTTTAAAATCTAGCAAAGTTACTAAGTTGCCACTTACAACAAAATTCAGAAAAATGCCTGTTCATTATGCCTTAAATGATAGTTGCACAATTCACGGTCAAGTACAAGAAGTTCATCCTTCGAGCCGGATTTGAACCAGCGACCTAAGGATACCTGCATATTGTCCACAAGGAATATCAACCTACAGTCCTCCGCTCTACCAACTGAGCTATCGAAGGGAGCCGAAATTCAGTCTTTTTTCAGCACGTACATCAGGGCTGAAACTGATACTGACCCAAAGTGTGTTTCCAAAGACTCAACAATGCAAAGAGTCAAACATGGCAAACAGCCAACTGTTCTCTCTCCGTATCTGCTCTTTTAAAATCTAGCAAAGTTACCACTTACAACAGAATTCAGTAAAGTCCATTATGCCCGAATGATAGTTGCACAATTCACGGTCAAGTACAAGAAGTTCATCCTTCGAGCCGGATTTGAACCAGCGACCTAAGGATACCTGCATATTGTCCACAGGGAATATCAACCTACAGTCCTCCGCTCTACCAACTGAGCTATCGAAGGGAGCCAAAAGTCTGTCTTTTTTCAGCACGTACATCAGGGCTGAAACTGATACTGACCCAATGTGTGTTTCCAAAGACTCAACAATGCAAAGAGTCAAACATGGCAAACAGCCAACTGTTCTCTCTCCGTATCTGCGCTTTTAAAATCTAGCAAAGTTACTAAGTTGCCACTTACAACAAAATTCAGAAAAATGCCTGTTCATTATGCCTTAAATGATAGTTGCACAATTCACGGTCAAGTACAAGAAGTTCATCCTTCGAGCCGGATTTGAACCAGCGACCTAAGGATACCTGCATATTGTCCACAGGGAATATGAACCTACAGTCCTCCGCTCTACCAACTGAGCTATCGAAGGGAGCCAAAAGTCTGTCTTTTTTCAGCACGTACATCAGGGCTGAAACTGATACTGACCCAAAGTGTGTTTCCAAAGACTCAACAATGCAAAGAGTCAAACATGGCAAACAGCCAACTGTTCTCTCTCCGTATCTGCTCTTTTAAAATCTAGCAAAGTTACTAAGTTGCCACTTATAACAAAATTCAGAAAAATGCCTGTTCATTATGCCTTAAATGATAGTTGCACAAATCACGGTCAAGTACAAGAAGTTCATCCTTCGAGCCGGATTTGAACCAGCGACCTAAGGATACCTGCATATTGTCCACAGGGAATATCAACCTACAGTCCTCCGCTCTACCAACTGAGCTATCGAAGGGAGCCGAAATTCTGTCTTTTTTCAGCATGTACATCAGGGCTGAAACTGATACTGACCCAAAGTGTGTTTCCAAAGACTCAACAATGCAAAGAGTCAAACATGGCAAACATGGCAAACAGCCAACTGTTCTCTCTCCGTATCTGCGCTTTTAAAATCTAGCAAAGTTACTAAGTTGCCACTTACAACAAAATTCAGAAAAATGCCTGTTCATTATGCCTTAAATGATAGTTGCACAATTCACGGTCAAGTACAAGAAGTTCATCCTTCGAGCCGGATTTGAACCAGCGACCTAAGGATACCTGCATATTGTCCACAAGGAATATCAACCTACAGTCCTCCGCTCTACCAACTGAGCTATCGAAGGGAGCCGAAATTCAGTCTTTTTTCAGCACGTACATCAGGGCTGAAACTGATACTGACCCAAAGTGTGTTTCCAAAGACTCAACAATGCAAAGAGTCAAACATGGCAAACAGCCAACTGTTCTCTCTCCGTATCTGCTCTTTTAAAATCTAGCAAAGTTACCACTTACAACAGAATTCAGTAAAGTCCATTATGCCCGAATGATAGTTGCACAATTCACGGTCAAGTACAAGAAGTTCATCCTTCGAGCCGGATTTGAACCAGCGACCTAAGGATACCTGCATATTGTCCACAGGGAATATCAACCTACAGTCCTCCGCTCTACCAACTGAGCTATCGAAGGGAGCCAAAAGTCTGTCTTTTTTCAGCACGTACATCAGGGCTGAAACTGATACTGACCCAATGTGTGTTTCCAAAGACTCAACAATGCAAAGAGTCAAACATGGCAAACAGCCAACTGTTCTCTCTCCGTATCTGCTCTTTTAAAATCTAGCAAAGTTACTAAGTTGCCACTTACAACAAAATTCAGAAAAATGCCTGTTCATTATGCCTTAAATGATAGTTGCACAAATCACGGTCAAGTACAAGAAGTTCATCCTTCGAGCCGGATTTGAACCAGCGACCTAAGGATACCTGCATATTGTCCACAGGGAATATGAACCTACAGTCCTCCGCTCTACCAACTGAGCTATCGAAGGGAGCCAAAAGTCTGTCTTTTTTCAGCACGTACATCAGGGCTGAAACTGATACTGACCCAAAGTGTGTTTCCAAAGACTCAACAATGCAAAGAGTCAAACATGGCAAACAGCCAACTGTTCTCTCTCCGTATCTGCTCTTTTAAAATCTAGCAAAGTTACTAAGTTGCCACTTACAACAAAATTCAGAAAAATGCCTGTTCATTATGCCTTAAATGATAGTTGCACAAATCACGGTCAAGTACAAGAAGTTCATCCTTCGAGCCGGATTTGAACCAGCGACCTAAGGATACCTGCATATTGTCCACAGGGAATATCAACCTACAGTCCTCCGCTCTACCAACTGAGCTATCGAAGGGAGCCGAAATTCTGTCTTTTTTCAGCATGTACATCAGGGCTGAAACTGATACTGACCCAAAGTGTGTTTCCAAAGACTCAACAATGCAAAGAGTCAAACATGGCAAACATGGCAAACAGCCAACTGTTCTCTCTCCGTATCTGCGCTTTTAAAATCTAGCAAAGTTACTAAGTTGCCACTTACAACAAAATTCAGAAAAATGCCTGTTCATTATGCCTTAAATGATAGTTGCACAATTCACGGTCAAGTACAAGAAGTTCATCCTTCGAGCCGGATTTGAACCAGCGACCTAAGGATACCTGCATATTGTCCACAGGGAATATCAACCTACAGTCCTCCGCTCTACCAACTGAGCTATCGAAGGGAGCCGAAATTCTGTCTTTTTTCAGCTCATACATCAGGGCTGAAACTGATACTGACCCAAAGTGTGTTTCCAAAGACTCAACAATGCAAAGAGTCAAACATGGCAAACATGGCAAACAGCCAACTGTTCTCTCTCCGTATCTGCGCTTTTAAAATCTAGCAAAGTTACTAAGTTGCCACTTACAACAAAATTCAGAAAAATGCCTGTTCATTATGCCTTAAATGATAGTTGCACAATTCACGGTCAAGTACAAGAAGTTCATCCTTCGAGCCGGATTTGAACCAGCGACCTAAGGATACCTGCATATTGTCCACAGGGAATATCAACCTACAGTCCTCCGCTCTACCAACTGAGCTATCGAAGGGAGCCGAAATTCTGTCTTTTTTCAGCACGTACATCAGGGCTGAAACTGATACTGACCCAAAGTGTGTTTCCAAAGACTCAACAATGCAAAGAGTCAAACATGGCAAACATGGCAAACAGCCAACTGTTCTCTCTCCGTATCTGCGCTTTTAAAATCTAGCAAAGTTACTAAGTTGCCACTTACAACAAAATTCAGAAAAATGCCTGTTCATTATGCCTTAAATGATAGTTGCACAATTCACGGTCAAGTACAAGAAGTTCATCCTTCGAGCCGGATTTGAACCAGCGACCTAAGGATACCTGCATATTGTCCACAGGGAATATGAACCTACAGTCCTCCGCTCTACCAACTGAGCTATCGAAGGGAGCCAAAAGTCTGTCTTTTTTCAGCACGTACATCAGGGCTGAAACTGATACTGACCCAAAGTGTGTTTCCAAAGACTCAACAATGCAAAGAGTCAAACATGGCAAACAGCCAACTGTTCTCTCTCCGTATCTGCTCTTTTAAAATCTAGCAAAGTTACTAAGTTGCCACTTACAACAAAATTCAGAAAAATGCCTGTTCATTATGCCTTAAATGATAGTTGCACAAATCACGGTCAAGTACAAGAAGTTCATCCTTCGAGCCGGATTTGAACCAGCGACCTAAGGATACCTGCATATTGTCCACAGGGAATATCAACCTACAGTCCTCCGCTCTACCAACTGAGCTATCGAAGGGAGCCGAAATTCTGTCTTTTTTCAGCATGTACATCAGGGCTGAAACTGATACTGACCCAAAGTGTGTTTCCAAAGACTCAACAATGCAAAGAGTCAAACATGGCAAACATGGCAAACAGCCAACTGTTCTCTCTCCGTATCTGCGCTTTTAAAATCTAGCAAAGTTACTAAGTTGCCACTTACAACAAAATTCAGAAAAATGCCTGTTCATTATGCCTTAAATGATAGTTGCACAATTCACGGTCAAGTACAAGAAGTTCATCCTTCGAGCCGGATTTGAACCAGCGACCTAAGGATACCTGCATATTGTCCACAAGGAATATCAACCTACAGTCCTCCGCTCTACCAACTGAGCTATCGAAGGGAGCCGAAATTCAGTCTTTTTTCAGCACGTACATCAGGGCTGAAACTGATACTGACCCAAAGTGTGTTTCCAAAGACTCAACAATGCAAAGAGTCAAACATGGCAAACAGCCAACTGTTCTCTCTCCGTATCTGCTCTTTTAAAATCTAGCAAAGTTACCACTTACAACAGAATTCAGTAAAGTCCATTATGCCCGAATGATAGTTGCACAATTCACGGTCAAGTACAAGAAGTTCATCCTTCGAGCCGGATTTGAACCAGCGACCTAAGGATACCTGCATATTGTCCACAGGGAATATCAACCTACAGTCCTCCGCTCTACCAACTGAGCTATCGAAGGGAGCCAAAAGTCTGTCTTTTTTCAGCACGTACATCAGGGCTGAAACTGATACTGACCCAAAGTGTGTTTCCAAAGACTCAACAATGCAAAGAGTCAAACATGGCAAACAGCCAACTGTTCTCTCTCCGTATCTGCTCTTTTAAAATCTAGCAAAGTTACTAAGTTGCCACTTACAACAAAATTCAGAAAAATGCCTGTTCATTATGCCTTAAATGATAGTTGCACAAATCACGGTCAAGTACAAGAAGTTCATCCTTCGAGCCGGATTTGAACCAGCGACCTAAGGATACCTGCATATTGTCCACAGGGAATATCAACCTACAGTCCTCCGCTCTACCAACTGAGCTATCGAAGGGAGCCGAAATTCTGTCTTTTTTCAGCATGTACATCAGGGCTGAAACTGATACTGACCCAAAGTGTGTTTCCAAAGACTCAACAATGCAAAGAGTCAAACATGGCAAACATGGCAAACAGCCAACTGTTCTCTCTCCGTATCTGCGCTTTTAAAATCTAGCAAAGTTACTAAGTTGCCACTTACAACAAAATTCAGAAAAATGCCTGTTCATTATGCCTTAAATGATAGTTGCACAATTCACGGTCAAGTACAAGAAGTTCTTCCTTCGAGCCGGATTTGAACCAGCGACCTAAGGATACCTGCATATTGTCCACAGGGAATATCAACCTACAGTCCTCCGCTCTACCAACTGAGCTATCGAAGGGAGCCAAAAGTCTGTCTTTTTTCAGCACGTACATCAGGGCTGTAACTGATACTGACCCAATGTGTGTTTCCAAAGACTCAACAATGCAAAGAGTCAAACATGGCAAACAGCCAACTGTTCTCTCTCCGTATCTGCTCTTTTAAAATCTAGCAAAGTTACTAAGTTGCCACTTACAACAGAATTCAGTAAAGTCCATTATGCCCGAATGATAGTTGCACAATTCACGGTCAAGTACAAGAAGTTCATCCTTCGAGCCGGATTTGAACCAGCGACCTAAGGATACCTGCATATTGTCCACAAGGAATATCAACCTACAGTCCTCCGCTCTACCAACTGAGCTATCGAAGGGAGCTGAAATTCAGTCTTTTTTCAGCACGTACATCAGGGCTGAAACTGATACTGACCCAAAGTGTGTTTCCAAAGACTCAACAATGCAAAGAGTCAAACATGGCAAACAGCCAACTGTTCTCTCTCCGTATCTGCTCTTTTAAAATCTAGCAAAGTTACCACTTACAACAGAATTCAGTAAAGTCCATTATGCCCGAATGATAGTTGCACAATTCACGGTCAAGTACAAGAAGTTCATCCTTCGAGCCGGATTTGAACCAGCGACCTAAGGATACCTGCATATTGTCCACAGGGAATATCAACCTACAGTCCTCCGCTCTACCAACTGAGCTATCGAAGGGAGCCAAAAGTCTGTCTTTTTTCAGCACGTACATCAGGGCTGAAACTGATACTGACCCAATGTGTGTTTCCAAAGACTCAACAATGCAAAGAGTCAAACATGGCAAACAGCCAACTGTTCTCTCTCCGTATCTGCTCTTTTAAAATCTAGCAAAGTTACTAAGTTGCCACTTACAACAAAATTCAGAAAAATGCCTGTTCATTATGCCTTAAATGATAGTTGCACAAATCACGGTCAAGTACAAGAAGTTCATCCTTCGAGCCGGATTTGAACCAGCGACCTAAGGATCCCTGCATATTGTCCACAGGGAATATGAACCTACAGTCCTCCGCTCTACCAACTGAGCTATCGAAGGGAGCCAAAAGTCTGTCTTTTTTCAGCACATACATCAGGGCTGAAACTGATACTGACCCAAAGTGTGTTTCCAAAGACTCAACAATGCAAAGAGTCAAACATGGCAAACAGCCAACTGTTCTCTCTCCGTATCTGCTCTTTTAAAATCTAGCAAAGTTACTAAGTTGCCACTTACAACAAAATTCAGAAAAATGCCTGTTCATTATGCCTTAAATGATAGTTGCACAAATCACGGTCAAGTACAAGAAGTTCATCCTTCGAGCCGGATTTGAACCAGCGACCTAAGGATACCTGCATATTGTCCACAGGGAATATCAACCTACAGTCCTCCGCTCTACCAACTGAGCTATCGAAGGGAGCCGAAATTCTGTCTTTTTTCAGCATGTACATCAGGGCTGAAACTGATACTGACCCAAAGTGTGTTTCCAAAGACTCAACAATGCAAAGAGTCAAACATGGCAAACATGGCAAACAGCCAACTGTTCTCTCTCCGTATCTGCGCTTTTAAAATCTAGCAAAGTTACTAAGTTGCCACTTACAACAAAATTCAGAAAAATGCCTGTTCATTATGCCTTAAATGATAGTTGCACAAATCACGGTCAAGTACAAGAAGTTCATCCTTCGAGCCGGATTTGAACCAGCGACCTAAGGATACCTGCATATTGTCCACAGGGAATATCAACCTACAGTCCTCCGCTCTACCAACTGAGCTATCGAAGGGAGCCGAAATTCTGTCTTTTTTCAGCTCATACATCAGGGCTGAAACTGATACTGACCCAAAGTGTGTTTCCAAAGACTCAACAATGCAAAGAGTCAAACATGGCAAACATGGCAAACAGCCAACTGTTCTCTCTCCGTATCTGCGCTTTTAAAATCTAGCAAAGTTACTAAGTTGCCACTTACAACAAAATTCAGAAAAATGCCTGTTCATTATGCCTTAAATGATAGTTGCACAATTCACGGTCAAGTACAAGAAGTTCATCCTTCGAGCCGGATTTGAACCAGCGACCTAAGGATACCTGCATATTGTCCACAAGGAATATCAACCTACAGTCCTCCGCTCTACCAACTGAGCTATCGAAGGGAGCTGAAATTCAGTCTTTTTTCAGCACGTACATCAGGGCTGAAACTGATACTGACCCAAAGTGTGTTTCCAAAGACTCAACAATGCAAAGAGTCAAACATGGCAAACAGCCAACTGTTCTCTCTCCGTATCTGCTCTTTTAAAATCTAGCAAAGTTACCACTTACAACAGAATTCAGGAAAGTCCATTATGCCCGAATGATAGTTGCACAATTCACGGTCAAGTACAAGAAGTTCATCCTTCGAGCCGGATTTGAACCAGCGACCTAAGGATACCTGCATATTGTCCACAGGGAATATCAACCTACAGTCCTCCGCTCTACCAACTGAGCTATCGAAGGGAGCCAAAAGTCTGTCTTTTTTCAGCACGTACATCAGGGCTGTAACTGATACTGACCCAATGTGTGTTTCCAAAGACTCAACAATGCAAAGAGTCAAACATGGCAAACAGCCAACTGTTCTCTCTCCGTATCTGCTCTTTTAAAATCTAGCAAAGTTACTAAGTTGCCACTTACAACAGAATTCAGTAAAGTCCATTATGCCCGAATGATAGTTGCACAATTCACGGTCAAGTACAAGAAGTTCATCCTTCGAGCCGGATTTGAACCAGCGACCTAAGGATACCTGCATATTGTCCACAAGGAATATCAACCTACAGTCCTCCGCTCTACCAACTGAGCTATCGAAGGGAGCTGAAATTCAGTCTTTTTTCAGCACGTACATCAGGGCTGAAACTGATACTGACCCAAAGTGTGTTTCCAAAGACTCAACAATGCAAAGAGTCAAACATGGCAAACAGCCAACTGTTCTCTCTCCGTATCTGCTCTTTTAAAATCTAGCAAAGTTACCACTTACAACAGAATTCAGTAAAGTCCATTATGCCCGAATGATAGTTGCACAATTCACGGTCAAGTACAAGAAGTTCATCCTTCGAGCCGGATTTGAACCAGCGACCTAAGGATACCTGCATATTGTCCACAGGGAATATCAACCTACAGTCCTCCGCTCTACCAACTGAGCTATCGAAGGGAGCCAAAAGTCTGTCTTTTTTCAGCACGTACATCAGGGCTGAAACTGATACTGACCCAATGTGTGTTTCCAAAGACTCAACAATGCAAAGAGTCAAACATGGCAAACAGCCAACTGTTCTCTCTCCGTATCTGCTCTTTTAAAATCTAGCAAAGTTACTAAGTTGCCACTTACAACAAAATTCAGAAAAATGCCTGTTCATTATGCCTTAAATGATAGTTGCACAAATCACGGTCAAGTACAAGAAGTTCATCCTTCGAGCCGGATTTGAACCAGCGACCTAAGGATCCCTGCATATTGTCCACAGGGAATATGAACCTACAGTCCTCCGCTCTACCAACTGAGCTATCGAAGGGAGCCAAAAGTCTGTCTTTTTTCAGCACATACATCAGGGCTGAAACTGATACTGACCCAAAGTGTGTTTCCAAAGACTCAACAATGCAAAGAGTCAAACATGGCAAACAGCCAACTGTTCTCTCTCCGTATCTGCTCTTTTAAAATCTAGCAAAGTTACTAAGTTGCCACTTACAACAAAATTCAGAAAAATGCCTGTTCATTATGCCTTAAATGATAGTTGCACAAATCACGGTCAAGTACAAGAAGTTCATCCTTCGAGCCGGATTTGAACCAGCGACCTAAGGATACCTGCATATTGTCCACAGGGAATATCAACCTACAGTCCTCCGCTCTACCAACTGAGCTATCGAAGGGAGCCGAAATTCTGTCTTTTTTCAGCATGTACATCAGGGCTGAAACTGATACTGACCCAAAGTGTGTTTCCAAAGACTCAACAATGCAAAGAGTCAAACATGGCAAACATGGCAAACAGCCAACTGTTCTCTCTCCGTATCTGCGCTTTTAAAATCTAGCAAAGTTACTAAGTTGCCACTTACAACAAAATTCAGAAAAATGCCTGTTCATTATGCCTTAAATGATAGTTGCACAAATCACGGTCAAGTACAAGAAGTTCATCCTTCGAGCCGGATTTGAACCAGCGACCTAAGGATACCTGCATATTGTCCACAGGGAATATCAACCTACAGTCCTCCGCTCTACCAACTGAGCTATCGAAGGGAGCCGAAATTCTGTCTTTTTTCAGCTCATACATCAGGGCTGAAACTGATACTGACCCAAAGTGTGTTTCCAAAGACTCAACAATGCAAAGAGTCAAACATGGCAAACATGGCAAACAGCCAACTGTTCTCTCTCCGTATCTGCGCTTTTAAAATCTAGCAAAGTTACTAAGTTGCCACTTACAACAAAATTCAGAAAAATGCCTGTTCATTATGCCTTAAATGATAGTTGCACAAATCACGGTCAAGTACAAGAAGTTCATCCTTCGAGCCGGATTTGAACCAGCGACCTAAGGATACCTGCATATTGTCCACAAGGAATATCAACCTACAGTCCTCCGCTCTACCAACTGAGCTATCGAAGGGAGCCGAAATTCAGTCTTTTTTCAGCACGTACATCAGGGCTGAAACTGATACTGACCCAAAGTGTGTTTCCAAAGACTCAACAATGCAAAGAGTCAAACATGGCAAACAGCCAACTGTTCTCTCTCCGTATCTGCTCTTTTAAAATCTAGCAAAGTTACCACTTACAACAGAATTCAGGAAAGTCCATTATGCCCGAATGATAGTTGCACAATTCACGGTCAAGTACAAGAAGTTCATCCTTCGAGCCGGATTTGAACCAGCGACCTAAGGATACCTGCATATTGTCCACAGGGAATATCAACCTACAGTCCTCCGCTCTACCAACTGAGCTATCGAAGGGAGCCAAAAGTCTGTCTTTTTTCAGCACGTACATCAGGGCTGTAACTGATACTGACCCAATGTGTGTTTCCAAAGACTCAACAATGCAAAGAGTCAAACATGGCAAACAGCCAACTGTTCTCTCTCCGTATCTGCTCTTTTAAAATCTAGCAAAGTTACTAAGTTGCCACTTACAACAGAATTCAGTAAAGTCCATTATGCCCGAATGATAGTTGCACAATTCACGGTCAAGTACAAGAAGTTCATCCTTCGAGCCGGATTTGAACCAGCGACCTAAGGATACCTGCATATTGTCCACAAGGAATATCAACCTACAGTCCTCCGCTCTACCAACTGAGCTATCGAAGGGAGCTGAAATTCAGTCTTTTTTCAGCACGTACATCAGGGCTGAAACTGATACTGACCCAAAGTGTGTTTCCAAAGACTCAACAATGCAAAGAGTCAAACATGGCAAACAGCCAACTGTTCTCTCTCCGTATCTGCTCTTTTAAAATCTAGCAAAGTTACCACTTACAACAGAATTCAGTAAAGTCCATTATGCCCGAATGATAGTTGCACAATTCACGGTCAAGTACAAGAAGTTCATCCTTCGAGCCGGATTTGAACCAGCGACCTAAGGATACCTGCATATTGTCCACAGGGAATATCAACCTACAGTCCTCCGCTCTACCAACTGAGCTATCGAAGGGAGCTGAAATTCAGTCTTTTTTCAGCACGTACATCAGGGCTGAAACTGATACTGACCCAAAGTGTGTTTCCAAAGACTCAACAATGCAAAGAGTCAAACATGGCAAACAGCCAACTGTTCTCTCTCCGTATCTGCTCTTTTAAAATCTAGCAAAGTTACCACTTACAACAGAATTCAGTAAAGTCCATTATGCCCGAATGATAGTTGCACAATTCACGGTCAAGTACAAGAAGTTCATCCTTCGAGCCGGATTTGAACCAGCGACCTAAGGATACCTGCATATTGTCCACAGGGAATATCAACCTACAGTCCTCCGCTCTACCAACTGAGCTATCGAAGGGAGCCAAAAGTCTGTCTTTTTTCAGCACGTACATCAGGGCTGAAACTGATACTGACCCAATGTGTGTTTCCAAAGACTCAACAATGCAAAGAGTCAAACATGGCAAACAGCCAACTGTTCTCTCTCCGTATCTGCTCTTTTAAAATCTAGCAAAGTTACTAAGTTGCCACTTACAACAAAATTCAGAAAAATGCCTGTTCATTATGCCTTAAATGATAGTTGCACAAATCACGGTCAAGTACAAGAAGTTCATCCTTCGAGCCGGATTTGAACCAGCGACCTAAGGATCCCTGCATATTGTCCACAGGGAATATGAACCTACAGTCCTCCGCTCTACCAACTGAGCTATCGAAGGGAGCCAAAAGTCTGTCTTTTTTCAGCACATACATCAGGGCTGAAACTGATACTGACCCAAAGTGTGTTTCCAAAGACTCAACAATGCAAAGAGTCAAACATGGCAAACAGCCAACTGTTCTCTCTCCGTATCTGCTCTTTTAAAATCTAGCAAAGTTACTAAGTTGCCACTTACAACAAAATTCAGAAAAATGCCTGTTCATTATGCCTTAAATGATAGTTGCACAAATCACGGTCAAGTACAAGAAGTTCATCCTTCGAGCCGGATTTGAACCAGCGACCTAAGGATACCTGCATATTGTCCACAGGGAATATCAACCTACAGTCCTCCGCTCTACCAACTGAGCTATCGAAGGGAGCCGAAATTCTGTCTTTTTTCAGCATGTACATCAGGGCTGAAACTGATACTGACCCAAAGTGTGTTTCCAAAGACTCAACAATGCAAAGAGTCAAACATGGCAAACATGGCAAACAGCCAACTGTTCTCTCTCCGTATCTGCGCTTTTAAAATCTAGCAAAGTTACTAAGTTGCCACTTACAACAAAATTCAGAAAAATGCCTGTTCATTATGCCTTAAATGATAGTTGCACAAATCACGGTCAAGTACAAGAAGTTCATCCTTCGAGCCGGATTTGAACCAGCGACCTAAGGATACCTGCATATTGTCCACAGGGAATATCAACCTACAGTCCTCCGCTCTACCAACTGAGCTATCGAAGGGAGCCGAAATTCTGTCTTTTTTCAGCTCATACATCAGGGCTGAAACTGATACTGACCCAAAGTGTGTTTCCAAAGACTCAACAATGCAAAGAGTCAAACATGGCAAACATGGCAAACAGCCAACTGTTCTCTCTCCGTATCTGCGCTTTTAAAATCTAGCAAAGTTACTAAGTTGCCACTTACAACAAAATTCAGAAAAATGCCTGTTCATTATGCCTTAAATGATAGTTGCACAATTCACGGTCAAGTACAAGAAGTTCATCCTTCGAGCCGGATTTGAACCAGCGACCTAAGGATACCTGCATATTGTCCACAAGGAATATCAACCTACAGTCCTCCGCTCTACCAACTGAGCTATCGAAGGGAGCCGAAATTCAGTCTTTTTTCAGCACGTACATCAGGGCTGAAACTGATACTGACCCAAAGTGTGTTTCCAAAGACTCAACAATGCAAAGAGTCAAACATGGCAAACAGCCAACTGTTCTCTCTCCGTATCTGCTCTTTTAAAATCTAGCAAAGTTACCACTTACAACAGAATTCAGGAAAGTCCATTATGCCCGAATGATAGTTGCACAATTCACGGTCAAGTACAAGAAGTTCATCCTTCGAGCCGGATTTGAACCAGCGACCTAAGGATACCTGCATATTGTCCACAGGGAATATCAACCTACAGTCCTCCGCTCTACCAACTGAGCTATCGAAGGGAGCCAAAAGTCTGTCTTTTTTCAGCACGTACATCAGGGCTGAAACTGATGCTGACCCAATGTGTGTTTCCAAAGACTCAACAATGCAAAGAGTCAAACATGGCAAACAGCCAACTGTTCTCTCTCCGTATCTGCTCTTTTAAAATCTAGCAAAGTTACTAAGTTGCCACTTACAACAAAATTCAGAAAAATGCCTGTTCATTATGCCTTAAATGATAGTTGCACAAATCACGGTCAAGTACAAGAAGTTCATCCTTCGAGCCGGATTTGAACCAGCGACCTAAGGATACCTGCATATTGTCCACAGGGAATATGAACCTACAGTCCTCCGCTCTACCAACTGAGCTATCGAAGGGAGCCAAAAGTCTGTCTTTTTTCAGCACGTACATCAGGGCTGAAACTGATACTGACCCAAAGTGTGTTTCCAAAGACTCAACAATGCAAAGAGTCAAACATGGCAAACAGCCAACTGTTCTCTCTCCGTATCTGCTCTTTTAAAATCTAGCAAAGTTACTAAGTTGCCACTTACAACAAAATTCAGAAAAATGCCTGTTCATTATGCCTTAAATGATAGTTGCACAAATCACGGTCAAGTACAAGAAGTTCATCCTTCGAGCCGGATTTGAACCAGCGACCTAAGGATACCTGCATATTGTCCACAGGGAATATCAACCTACAGTCCTCCGCTCTACCAACTGAGCTATCGAAGGGAGCCGAAATTCTGTCTTTTTTCAGCTCATACATCAGGGCTGAAACTGATACTGACCCAAAGTGTGTTTCCAAAGACTCAACAATGCAAAGAGTCAAACATGGCAAACATGGCAAACAGCCAACTGTTCTCTCTCCGTATCTGCGCTTTTAAAATCTAGCAAAGTTACTAAGTTGCCACTTACAACAAAATTCAGAAAAATGCCTGTTCATTATGCCTTAAATGATAGTTGCACAATTCACGGTCAAGTACAAGAAGTTCATCCTTCGAGCCGGATTTGAACCAGCGACCTAAGGATACCTGCATATTGTCCACAAGGAATATCAACCTACAGTCCTCCGCTCTACCAACTGAGCTATCGAAGGGAGCCGAAATTCAGTCTTTTTTCAGCACGTACATCAGGGCTGAAACTGATACTGACCCAAAGTGTGTTTCCAAAGACTCAACAATGCAAAGAGTCAAACATGGCAAACAGCCAACTGTTCTCTCTCCGTATCTGCTCTTTTAAAATCTAGCAAAGTTACCACTTACAACAGAATTCAGTAAAGTCCATTATGCCCGAATGATAGTTGCACAATTCACGGTCAAGTACAAGAAGTTCATCCTTCGAGCCGGATTTGAACCAGCGACCTAAGGATACCTGCATATTGTCCACAGGGAATATCAACCTACAGTCCTCCGCTCTACCAACTGAGCTATCGAAGGGAGCCAAAAGTCTGTCTTTTTTCAGCACGTACATCAGGGCTGAAACTGATACTGACCCAATGTGTGTTTCCAAAGACTCAACAATGCAAAGAGTCAAACATGGCAAACAGCCAACTGTTCTCTCTCCGTATCTGCTCTTTTAAAATCTAGCAAAGTTACTAAGTTGCCACTTACAACAAAATTCAGAAAAATGCCTGTTCATTATGCCTTAAATGATAGTTGCACAAATCACGGTCAAGTACAAGAAGTTCATCCTTCGAGCCGGATTTGAACCAGCGACCTAAGGATCCCTGCATATTGTCCACAGGGAATATGAACCTACAGTCCTCCGCTCTACCAACTGAGCTATCGAAGGGAGCCAAAAGTCTGTCTTTTTTCAGCACATACATCAGGGCTGAAACTGATACTGACCCAAAGTGTGTTTCCAAAGACTCAACAATGCAAAGAGTCAAACATGGCAAACAGCCAACTGTTCTCTCTCCGTATCTGCTCTTTTAAAATCTAGCAAAGTTACTAAGTTGCCACTTACAACAAAATTCAGAAAAATGCCTGTTCATTATGCCTTAAATGATAGTTGCACAAATCACGGTCAAGTACAAGAAGTTCATCCTTCGAGCCGGATTTGAACCAGCGACCTAAGGATACCTGCATATTGTCCACAGGGAATATCAACTTACAGTCCTCCGCTCTACCCACTGAGCTATCGAAGGGAGCCGAAATTCTGTCTTTTTTCAGCATGTACATCAGGGCTGAAACTGATACTGACCCAAAGTGTGTTTCCAAAGACTCAACAATGCAAAGAGTCAAACATGGCAAACATGGCAAACAGCCAACTGTTCTCTCTCCGTATCTGCGCTTTTAAAATCTAGCAAAGTTACTAAGTTGCCACTTACAACAAAATTCAGAAAAATGCCTGTTCATTATGCCTTAAATGATAGTTGCACAATTCACGGTCAAGTACAAGAAGTTCATCCTTCGAGCCGGATTTGAACCAGCGACCTAAGGATACCTGCATATTGTCCACAGGGAATATCAACCTACAGTCCTCCGCTCTACCAACTGAGCTATCGAAGGGAGCCGAAATTCTGTCTTTTTTCAGCATGTACATCAGGGCTGAAACTGATACTGACCCAAAGTGTGTTTCCAAAGACTCAACAATGCAAAGAGTCAAACATGGCAAACATGGCAAACAGCCAACTGTTCTCTCTCCGTATCTGCGCTTTTAAAATCTAGCAAAGTTACTAAGTTGCCACTTACAACAAAATTCAGAAAAATGCCTGTTCATTATGCCTTAAATGATAGTTGCACAATTCACGGTCAAGTACAAGAAGTTCATCCTTCGAGCCGGATTTGAACCAGCGACCTAAGGATACCTGCATATTGTCCACAGGGAATATCAACCTACAGTCCTCCGCTCTACCAACTGAGCTATCGAAGGGAGCCAAAAGTCTGTCTTTTTTCAGCACGTACATCAGGGCTGTAACTGATACTGACCCAATGTGTGTTTCCAAAGACTCAACAATGCAAAGAGTCAAACATGGCAAACAGCCAACTGTTCTCTCTCCGTATCTGCTCTTTTAAAATCTAGCAAAGTTACTAAGTTGCCACTTACAACAGAATTCAGTAAAGTCCATTATGCCCGAATGATAGTTGCACAATTCACGGTCAAGTACAAGAAGTTCATCCTTCGAGCCGGATTTGAACCAGCGACCTAAGGATACCTGCATATTGTCCACAGGGAATATGAACCTACAGTCCTCCGCTCTACCAACTGAGCTATCGAAGGGAGCCAAAAGTCTGTCTTTTTTCAGCACGTACATCAGGGCTGAAACTGATACTGACCCAAAGTGTGTTTCCAAAGACTCAACAATGCAAAGAGTCAAACATGGCAAACATGGCAAACAGCCAACTGTTCTCTCTCCGTATCTGCGCTTTTAAAATCTAGCAAAGTTACTAAGTTGCCACTTACAACAAAATTCAGAAAAATGCCTGTTCATTATGCCTTAAATGATAGTTGCACAAATCACGGTCAAGTACAAGAAGTTCATCCTTCGAGCCGGATTTGAACCAGCGACCTAAGGATACCTGCATATTGTCCACAGGGAATATGAACCTACAGTCCTCCGCTCTACCAACTGAGCTATCGAAGGGAGCCAAAAGTCTGTCTTTTTTCAGCACGTACATCAGGGCTGAAACTGATACTGACCCAAAGTGTGTTTCCAAAGACTCAACAATGCAAAGAGTCAAACATGGCAAACAGCCAACTGTTCTCTCTCCGTATCTGCTCTTTTAAAATCTAGCAAAGTTACTAAGTTGCCACTTACAACAAAATTCAGAAAAATGCCTGTTCATTATGCCTTAAATGATAGTTGCACAAATCACGGTCAAGTACAAGAAGTTCATCCTTCGAGCCGGATTTGAACCAGCGATCTAAGGATACCTGCATATTGTCCACAGGGAATATCAACCTACAGTCCTCCGCTCTACCAACTGAGCTATCGAAGGGAGCCGAAATTCAGTCTTTTTTCAGCACGTACATCAGGGCTGAAACTGATACTGACCCAAAGTGTGTTTCCAAAGACTCAACAATGCAAAGAGTCAAACATGGCAAACATGGCAAACAGCCAACTGTTCTCTCTCCGTATCTGCTCTTTTAAAATCTAGCAAAGTTACTAAGTTGCCACTTACAACAAAATTCAGAAAAATGCCTGTTCATTATGCCTTAAATGATAGTTGCACAAATCACGGTCAAGTACAAGAAGTTCATCCTTCGAGCCGGATTTGAACCAGCGACCTAAGGATACCTGCATATTGTCCACAGGGAATATCAACCTACAGTCCTCCGCTCTACCAACTGAGCTATCGAAGGGAGCCGAAATTCTGTCTTTTTTCAGCTCATACATCAGGGCTGAAACTGATACTGACCCAAAGTGTGTTTCCAAAGACTCAACAATGCAAAGAGTCAAACATGGCAAACATGGCAAACAGCCAACTGTTCTCTCTCCGTATCTGCGCTTTTAAAATCTAGCAAAGTTACTAAGTTGCCACTTACAACAAAATTCAGAAAAATGCCTGTTCATTATGCCTTAAATGATAGTTGCACAATTCACGGTCAAGTACAAGAAGTTCATCCTTCGAGCCGGATTTGAACCAGCGACCTAAGGATACCTGCATATTGTCCACAAGGAATATCAACCTACAGTCCTCCGCTCTACCAACTGAGCTATCGAAGGGAGCCGAAATTCAGTCTTTTTTCAGCACGTACATCAGGGCTGAAACTGATACTGACCCAAAGTGTGTTTCCAAAGACTCAACAATGCAAAGAGTCAAACATGGCAAACAGCCAACTGTTCTCTCTCCGTATCTGCTCTTTTAAAATCTAGCAAAGTTACCACTTACAACAGAATTCAGTAAAGTCCATTATGCCCGAATGATAGTTGCACAATTCACGGTCAAGTACAAGAAGTTCATCCTTCGAGCCGGATTTGAACCAGCGACCTAAGGATACCTGCATATTGTCCACAGGGAATATCAACCTACAGTCCTCCGCTCTACCAACTGAGCTATCGAAGGGAGCCAAAAGTCTGTCTTTTTTCAGCACGTACATCAGGGCTGAAACTGATACTGACCCAATGTGTGTTTCCAAAGACTCAACAATGCAAAGAGTCAAACATGGCAAACAGCCAACTGTTCTCTCTCCGTATCTGCTCTTTTAAAATCTAGCAAAGTTACTAAGTTGCCACTTACAACAAAATTCAGAAAAATGCCTGTTCATTATGCCTTAAATGATAGTTGCACAAATCACGGTCAAGTACAAGAAGTTCATCCTTCGAGCCGGATTTGAACCAGCGACCTAAGGATCCCTGCATATTGTCCACAGGGAATATGAACCTACAGTCCTCCGCTCTACCAACTGAGCTATCGAAGGGAGCCAAAAGTCTGTCTTTTTTCAGCACATACATCAGGGCTGAAACTGATACTGACCCAAAGTGTGTTTCCAAAGACTCAACAATGCAAAGAGTCAAACATGGCAAACAGCCAACTGTTCTCTCTCCGTATCTGCTCTTTTAAAATCTAGCAAAGTTACTAAGTTGCCACTTACAACAAAATTCAGAAAAATGCCTGTTCATTATGCCTTAAATGATAGTTGCACAAATCACGGTCAAGTACAAGAAGTTCATCCTTCGAGCCGGATTTGAACCAGCGACCTAAGGATACCTGCATATTGTCCACAGGGAATATCAACTTACAGTCCTCCGCTCTACCCACTGAGCTATCGAAGGGAGCCGAAATTCTGTCTTTTTTCAGCATGTACATCAGGGCTGAAACTGATACTGACCCAAAGTGTGTTTCCAAAGACTCAACAATGCAAAGAGTCAAACATGGCAAACATGGCAAACAGCCAACTGTTCTCTCTCCGTATCTGCGCTTTTAAAATCTAGCAAAGTTACTAAGTTGCCACTTACAACAAAATTCAGAAAAATGCCTGTTCATTATGCCTTAAATGATAGTTGCACAATTCACGGTCAAGTACAAGAAGTTCATCCTTCGAGCCGGATTTGAACCAGCGACCTAAGGATACCTGCATATTGTCCACAGGGAATATCAACCTACAGTCCTCCGCTCTACCAACTGAGCTATCGAAGGGAGCCGAAATTCTGTCTTTTTTCAGCATGTACATCAGGGCTGAAACTGATACTGACCCAAAGTGTGTTTCCAAAGACTCAACAATGCAAAGAGTCAAACATGGCAAACATGGCAAACAGCCAACTGTTCTCTCTCCGTATCTGCGCTTTTAAAATCTAGCAAAGTTACTAAGTTGCCACTTACAACAAAATTCAGAAAAATGCCTGTTCATTATGCCTTAAATGATAGTTGCACAATTCACGGTCAAGTACAAGAAGTTCATCCTTCGAGCCGGATTTGAACCAGCGACCTAAGGATACCTGCATATTGTCCACAGGGAATATCAACCTACAGTCCTCCGCTCTACCAACTGAGCTATCGAAGGGAGCCGAAATTCTGTCTTTTTTCAGCATGTACATCAGGGCTGAAACTGATACTGACCCAAAGTGTGTTTCCAAAGACTCAACAATGCAAAGAGTCAAACATGGCAAACATGGCAAACAGCCAACTGTTCTCTCTCCGTATCTGCGCTTTTAAAATCTAGCAAAGTTACTAAGTTGCCACTTACAACAAAATTCAGAAAAATGCCTGTTCATTATGCCTTAAATGATAGTTGCACAATTCACGGTCAAGTACAAGAAGTTCATCCTTCGAGCCGGATTTGAACCAGCGACCTAAGGATACCTGCATATTGTCCACAGGGAATATCAACCTACAGTCCTCCGCTCTACCAACTGAGCTATCGAAGGGAGCCAAAAGTCTGTCTTTTTTCAGCACGTACATCAGGGCTGTAACTGATACTGACCCAATGTGTGTTTCCAAAGACTCAACAATGCAAAGAGTCAAACATGGCAAACAGCCAACTGTTCTCTCTCCGTATCTGCTCTTTTAAAATCTAGCAAAGTTACTAAGTTGCCACTTACAACAGAATTCAGTAAAGTCCATTATGCCCGAATGATAGTTGCACAATTCACGGTCAAGTACAAGAAGTTCATCCTTCGAGCCGGATTTGAACCAGCGACCTAAGGATACCTGCATATTGTCCACAGGGAATATGAACCTACAGTCCTCCGCTCTACCAACTGAGCTATCGAAGGGAGCCAAAAGTCTGTCTTTTTTCAGCACGTACATCAGGGCTGAAACTGATACTGACCCAAAGTGTGTTTCCAAAGACTCAACAATGCAAAGAGTCAAACATGGCAAACATGGCAAACAGCCAACTGTTCTCTCTCCGTATCTGCGCTTTTAAAATCTAGCAAAGTTACTAAGTTGCCACTTACAACAAAATTCAGAAAAATGCCTGTTCATTATGCCTTAAATGATAGTTGCACAAATCACGGTCAAGTACAAGAAGTTCATCCTTCGAGCCGGATTTGAACCAGCGACCTAAGGATACCTGCATATTGTCCACAGGGAATATGAACCTACAGTCCTCCGCTCTACCAACTGAGCTATCGAAGGGAGCCAAAAGTCTGTCTTTTTTCAGCACGTACATCAGGGCTGAAACTGATACTGACCCAAAGTGTGTTTCCAAAGACTCAACAATGCAAAGAGTCAAACATGGCAAACAGCCAACTGTTCTCTCTCCGTATCTGCTCTTTTAAAATCTAGCAAAGTTACTAAGTTGCCACTTACAACAAAATTCAGAAAAATGCCTGTTCATTATGCCTTAAATGATAGTTGCACAAATCACGGTCAAGTACAAGAAGTTCATCCTTCGAGCCGGATTTGAACCAGCGATCTAAGGATACCTGCATATTGTCCACAGGGAATATCAACCTACAGTCCTCCGCTCTACCAACTGAGCTATCGAAGGGAGCCGAAATTCTGTCTTTTTTCAGCATGTACATCAGGGCTGAAACTGATACTGACCCAAAGTGTGTTTCCAAAGACTCAACAATGCAAAGAGTCAAACATGGCAAACATGGCAAACAGCCAACTGTTCTCTCTCCGTATCTGCTCTTTTAAAATCTAGCAAAGTTACTAAGTTGCCACTTACAACAAAATTCAGAAAAATGCCTGTTCATTATGCCTTAAATGATAGTTGCACAAATCACGGTCAAGTACAAGAAGTTCATCCTTCGAGCCGGATTTGAACCAGCGACCTAAGGATACCTGCATATTGTCCACAGGGAATATCAACCTACAGTCCTCCGCTCTACCAACTGAGCTATCGAAGGGAGCCGAAATTCTGTCTTTTTTCAGCATGTACATCAGGGCTGAAACTGATACTGACCCAAAGTGTGTTTCCAAAGACTCAACAATGCAAAGAGTCAAACATGGCAAACATGGCAAACAGCCAACTGTTCTCTCTCCGTATCTGCGCTTTTAAAATCTAGCAAAGTTACTAAGTTGCCACTTACAACAAAATTCAGAAAAATGCCTGTTCATTATGCCTTAAATGATAGTTGCACAATTCACGGTCAAGTACAAGAAGTTCATCCTTCGAGCCGGATTTGAACCAGCGACCTAAGGATACCTGCATATTGTCCACAGGGAATATCAACCTACAGTCCTCCGCTCTACCAACTGAGCTATCGAAGGGAGCCGAAATTCTGTCTTTTTTCAGCATGTACATCAGGGCTGAAACTGATACTGACCCAAAGTGTGTTTCCAAAGACTCAACAATGCAAAGAGTCAAACATGGCAAACATGGCAAACAGCCAACTGTTCTCTCTCCGTATCTGCGCTTTTAAAATCTAGCAAAGTTACTAAGTTGCCACTTACAACAAAATTCAGAAAAATGCCTGTTCATTATGCCTTAAATGATAGTTGCACAATTCACGGTCAAGTACAAGAAGTTCATCCTTCGAGCCGGATTTGAACCAGCGACCTAAGGATACCTGCATATTGTCCACAGGGAATATCAACCTACAGTCCTCCGCTCTACCAACTGAGCTATCGAAGGGAGCCGAAATTCTGTCTTTTTTCAGCATGTACATCAGGGCTGAAACTGATACTGACCCAAAGTGTGTTTCCAAAGACTCAACAATGCAAAGAGTCAAACATGGCAAACATGGCAAACAGCCAACTGTTCTCTCTCCGTATCTGCGCTTTTAAAATCTAGCAAAGTTACTAAGTTGCCACTTACAACAAAATTCAGAAAAATGCCTGTTCATTATGCCTTAAATGATAGTTGCACAATTCACGGTCAAGTACAAGAAGTTCATCCTTCGAGCCGGATTTGAACCAGCGACCTAAGGATACCTGCATATTGTCCACAGGGA
Source organism: Taurulus bubalis (assembly GCF_910589615.1). NCBI lineage: Eukaryota > Metazoa > Chordata > Actinopteri > Perciformes > Cottidae > Taurulus > Taurulus bubalis. The sequence continues at coordinate 28,522,699 of NC_136590.1, read as the reverse complement.
ATATCAACCTACAGTCCTCCGCTCTACCAACTGAGCTATCGAAGGGAGCCGAAATTCTGTCTTTTTTCAGCATGTACATCAGGGCTGAAACTGATACTGACCCAAAGTGTGTTTCCAAAGACTCAACAATGCAAAGAGTCAAACATGGCAAACATGGCAAACAGCCAACTGTTCTCTCTCCGTATCTGCGCTTTTAAAATCTAGCAAAGTTACTAAGTTGCCACTTACAACAAAATTCAGAAAAATGCCTGTTCATTATGCCTTAAATGATAGTTGCACAATTCACGGTCAAGTACAAGAAGTTCATCCTTCGAGCCGGATTTGAACCAGCGACCTAAGGATACCTGCATATTGTCCACAGGGAATATCAACCTACAGTCCTCCGCTCTACCAACTGAGCTATCGAAGGGAGCCAAAAGTCTGTCTTTTTTCAGCACATACATCAGGGCTGTAACTGATACTGACCCAATGTGTGTTTCCAAAGACTCAACAATGCAAAGAGTCAAACATGGCAAACAGCCAACTGTTCTCTCTCCGTATCTGCTCTTTTAAAATCTAGCAAAGTTACTAAGTTGCCACTTACAACAGAATTCAGTAAAGTCCATTATGCCCGAATGATAGTTGCACAATTCACGGTCAAGTACAAGAAGTTCATCCTTCGAGCCGGATTTGAACCAGCGACCTAAGGATACCTGCATATTGTCCACAAGGAATATCAACCTACAGTCCTCCGCTCAACTGAGCTATCGAAGGGAGCTGAAATTCAGTCTTTTTTCAGCACGTACATCAGGGCTGAAACTGATACTGACCCAAAGTGTGTTTCCAAAGACTCAACAATGCAAAGAGTCAAACATGGCAAACAGCCAACTGTTCTCTCTCCGTATCTGCTCTTTTAAAATCTAGCAAAGTTACCACTTACAACAGAATTCAGTAAAGTCCATTATGCCCGAATGATAGTTGCACAATTCACGGTCAAGTACAAGAAGTTCATCCTTCGAGCCGGATTTGAACCAGCGACCTAAGGATACCTGCATATTGTCCACAGGGAATATCAACCTACAGTCCTCCGCTCTACCAACTGAGCTATCGAAGGGAGCCAAAAGTCTGTCTTTTTTCAGCACATACATCAGGGCTGAAACTGATACTGACCCAATGTGTGTTTCCAAAGACTCAACAATGCAAAGAGTCAAACATGGCAAACAGCCAACTGTTCTCTCTCCGTATCTGCTCTTTTAAAATCTAGCAAAGTTACTAAGTTGCCACTTACAACAAAATTCAGAAAAATGCCTGTTCATTATGCCTTAAATGATAGTTGCACAAATCACGGTCAAGTACAAGAAGTTCATCCTTCGAGCCGGATTTGAACCAGCGACCTAAGGATCCCTGCATATTGTCCACAGGGAATATGAACCTACAGTCCTCCGCTCTACCAACTGAGCTATCGAAGGGAGCCAAAAGTCTGTCTTTTTTCAGCACATACATCAGGGCTGAAACTGATACTGACCCAAAGTGTGTTTCCAAAGACTCAACAATGCAAAGAGTCAAACATGGCAAACAGCCAACTGTTCTCTCTCCGTATCTGCTCTTTTAAAATCTAGCAAAGTTACTAAGTTGCCACTTACAACAAAATTCAGAAAAATGCCTGTTCATTATGCCTTAAATGATAGTTGCACAAATCACGGTCAAGTACAAGAAGTTCATCCTTCGAGCCGGATTTGAACCAGCGACCTAAGGATACCTGCATATTGTCCACAGGGAATATCAACCTACAGTCCTCCGCTCTACCAACTGAGCTATCGAAGGGAGCCGAAATTCTGTCTTTTTTCAGCATGTACATCAGGGCTGAAACTGATACTGACCCAAAGTGTGTTTCCAAAGACTCAACAATGCAAAGAGTCAAACATGGCAAACATGGCAAACAGCCAACTGTTCTCTCTCCGTATCTGCGCTTTTAAAATCTAGCAAAGTTACTAAGTTGCCACTTACAACAAAATTCAGAAAAATGCCTGTTCATTATGCCTTAAATGATAGTTGCACAATTCACGGTCAAGTACAAGAAGTTCATCCTTCGAGCCGGATTTGAACCAGCGACCTAAGGATACCTGCATATTGTCCACAGGGAATATCAACCTACAGTCCTCCGCTCTACCAACTGAGCTATCGAAGGGAGCCGAAATTCTGTCTTTTTTCAGCATGTACATCAGGGCTGAAACTGATACTGACCCAAAGTGTGTTTCCAAAGACTCAACAATGCAAAGAGTCAAACATGGCAAACATGGCAAACAGCCAACTGTTCTCTCTCCGTATCTGCGCTTTTAAAATCTAGCAAAGTTACTAAGTTGCCACTTACAACAAAATTCAGAAAAATGCCTGTTCATTATGCCTTAAATGATAGTTGAACAATTCACGGTCAAGTACAAGAAGTTCATCCTTCGAGCCGGATTTGAACCAGCGACCTAAGGATACCTGCATATTGTCCACAGGGAATATCAACCTACAGTCCTCCGCTCTACCAACTGAGCTATCGAAGGGAGCCAAAAGTCTGTCTTTTTTCAGCACATACATCAGGGCTGTAACTGATACTGACCCAATGTGTGTTTCCAAAGACTCAACAATGCAAAGAGTCAAACATGGCAAACAGCCAACTGTTCTCTCTCCGTATCTGCTCTTTTAAAATCTAGCAAAGTTACTAAGTTGCCACTTACAACAAAATTCAGAAAAATGCCTGTTCATTATGCCTTAAATGATAGTTGCACAATTCACGGTCAAGTACAAGAAGTTCATCCTTCGAGCCGGATTTGAACCAGCGACCTAAGGATACCTGCATATTGTCCACAGGGAATATCAACCTACAGTCCTCCGCTCTACCAACTGAGCTATCAAAGGGAGCCAAAAGTCTGTCTTTTTTCAGCACGTACATCAGGGCTGAAACTGATACTGACCCAATGTGTGTTTCCAAAGACTCAACAATGCAAAGAGTCAAACATGGCAAACAGCCAACTGTTCTCTCTCCGTATCTGCTCTTTTAAAATCTAGCAAAGTTACTAAGTTGTCACTTACAACAAAATTCAGAAAAATGCCTGTTCATTATGCCTTAAATGATAGTTGCACAAATCACGGTCAAGTACAAGAAGTTCATCCTTCGAGCCGGATTTGAACCAGCGACCTAAGGACACCTGCATATTGTCCACAGGGAATATGAACCTACAGTCCTCCGCTCTACCAACTGAGCTATCGAAGGGAGCCAAAAGTCTGTCTTTTTTCAGCACGTACATCAGGGCTGAAACTGATACTGACCCAAAGTGTGTTTCCAAAGACTCAACAATGCAAAGAGTCAAACATGGCAAACATGGCAAACAGCCAACTGTTCTCTCTCCGTATCTGCACTTTTAAAATCTAGCAAAGTTACTAAGTTGCCACTTACAACAAAATTCAGAAAAATGCCTGTTCATTATGCCTTAAATGATAGTTGCACAATTCACGGTCAAGTACAAGAAGTTCATCCTTCGAGCCGGATTTGAACCAGCGACCTAAGGATACCTGCATATTGTCCACAGGGAATATCAACCTACAGTCCTCCGCTCTACCAACTGAGCTATCGAAGGGAGCCGAAATTCTGTCTTTTTTCAGCACGTACATCAGGGCTGAAACTGATACTGACCCAAAGTGTGTTTCCAAAGACTCAACAATGCAAAGAGTCAAACATGGCAAACATGGTGTAGTGTTATGTGTATAATAAGATAGGAGACCGTTGATTCTTCGGCTAACTTTATTAGCTCAACATTAGCACAACACCGAGACTGTGACTGACAGGTTCGTATGACTCCGACAGCGGACTGAACACCCCCCCCCTCCGATATCACACACCGATCACTCCGCTCTGTATGTCTATTAAATAGTACCATTACATTACATCACCCTTCCTTTGAGTCATTTAAGACATGCTGCAAAAGGGCACAATATCATCGGTCAACAACTTCTGCATGACTAACTGTTCTTTGTAAAACTCAGAACACATGTTATATTAGGTAACAGTTTCATAACAACATACATTTACTTTCAGGATTTAAACTTAACAGTGTTATATATTGTTATTATTAACTAAACAGTTATTCAACATAAACCTGAACTATTGGGACCTGGGTGGACTACCAGTCACCAACATAGCTGCAGTGGATTATTCTGCCACATGATGCAGGCTACGTCCTAACTACTGAACATACTCTCCGTATCGGTCTGGTGGTTTTACAACTCTGCCGCTGGAGGTTGTGCGTGTTGACGTCTGTGTCATAGCAACTGGAGATGTTGCTGGACATGTTTCTGCATATGTTTCTGCATCAGAACCAGATGAGTTCAAGTCTCCATCGTTCTCTATACATCCGTCCCTTCCCTCCTGGAAAGTCTCTGAAGGGCTGTGGAGAGGTCTTAGATGGCGACGGTTCCGGCGCAGTACTCCTTTATCCGTCTGGACTAGGTATGACCTTGGTGTGTCACCTTGCTTTAGGACCGAAGCAGACTTTGTCCAGCCTCTTTCATTATCCAGCTTTACAGCAACACTGGTTCCAGGCTGAAGGTCTGGTAGAGTTCTGACGTTATTCTTGTCGTTGTAGGCCCGTCTGTAGCTCTGTTTCATCCTCTCATCGCTCTGTCTCACTTTGTGGAGGTCTGGCCATCCCGGTTGTAGATTAGCCTCCAGTGTAGGTACTGTGGTACGGATTTGCCTTCCGAGCATCAGCTGAGCTGGGCTCACACCTGTGGCTTGAAGTGGGGTCGCTCTGTAGACCAAAAGAGCTAAGAACGGGTCAGTTTGTTTCAAGATTCGTTTGGCTGTCTGCACAGCTCTTTCTGCCTCACCGTTTGCTTGAGGGTAGTGAGGGCTGGAAGTGATATGTCTGAAATCATAGTCCTTAGAGAACTGCACGAAAGCTCCGCTTGAAAATTGGGGACCATTGTCTGTGACGAGTTCATTTGGGCATCCCCATCTAGCAAAGATGTTCTTCAGCTTAGCTCTCGTGGTTTCACCTGACATGTCATTGAGGTAGGCTATTTCTATATATCGTGAAAAATAGTCTACAACTACCAAGTAGTTCTGTTTATTCAGCTCACATATGTCGGCTGCTACTCTTTCCCATGGACGACTGGGTAGCGGGGTAGTGATCAGGGGTTCTTTCTTCTGGGTCGGCTTGGACTCCTGACAGTCCTTACATGTACTGACAGCATCCTGGATGTGCTTGCCTACTCCAGGCCACCACACACTACACCTAGCCCGCTCCCGGCACTTCACTATGCCTTGATGTCCATCATGTATGCGCTGTAATATCTCAGACCGCATCATTCGTGGCACTACAATTCTATCATTAAACAGCACCAGTCCTTCTGAAACTGTTAAGTGATGTCTGGAAGTGTAGTAGTCTTTTACCTTGTCGGGCACCTTAACAGCATACTTGGGCCATCCCGACGTCACGTAGTGTTGAACCATCTGCAGTTCTGCGTCCTGTAAGGTCTGCTGTTTGACCATGTCGAGCTTGGTGGGTGAAATGGGCCATGACTCGTGGATTGCTTTCTCATATGCTTCTATTTCACTGGTCAGCTCCGCGATTTCCTGTATGACAGCAGCCTGGGGATGTCTAGACAGTGTATCTGCTATGATAAGTTCTTTCCCCGGCACATATACGGCTGTAGGGTTGTAACGCATCATACGTAGTAAAAGTCTCTGACACCTCATAGGAACCGTGTCAAGGTCTTTACAGTTTATCAAGGGAATAAGTGGCTTGTGATCACTCTGTAGAGTAAAGGAATCTAATCCATAGAGGTACCTGGAAAACTTCTCACAGGCCCACACTGCAGCGAGACACTCTTTTTCAATTTGTGCATAGCGCTGCTCGGCATCAGTGAGTGTTCTCGAACAAAACGCTACTGGTTTTAACTGTTGTTGATGTTTCTGAAGTAGGACTCCACCTAAGCCATAGCTACTAGCATCTGCACTGATAATTGTAGGCTTATTCACATCGTAGAATGCTAGGACAGGTGACTCTGTGATGAGTTGTTTTACCTTCTCGAAGGCCTCCTCCTGCACTGCACTCCATGCCCATGTCACATCGTTTTTGAGTAGGTCGTTGAGGGGTTTGGTGACCTCAGACAGGTTTGGCAGGTACCTGCCTAGGTAGTGTATCATACCCAGGAGCCTTCTCAGATCAGTGACATTGTTTGGTGGCTCAAGCTGAGTGATAGCCTTGACCTTAGCCTCATCTGGCCGAATGCCATGCTCATCAATGTAGTGTCCAAGGTATTTGAGTTGTCGCTGACGCAGGACACATTTGTCGTGGTTTAGCTTCAAACCGGCCTTCTCCAGTGTGTCCAGAGTCTTTTGGAGTCTCACTTCATGGACTTCTTCTGAGTCTGCATAAATAAGGATGTCGTCCATGTAAACCGCCAGGCCTTCTTCATCCTTCAAGAGCTCAGTCATTTCACGTTGAAAGATTTCTGGTGCACTTGTGATTCCAAATGGCAGTCTATTAAAGAAATACCTTCCAAAGGGAGTTATGAAGGTAGTGAGTTTGGCACTCTCTTTGTCTAGCGGTATCTGCCAGAAACCACTTGCTGCATCTAAAAGGGAAAACACTTTTGCGCCTGTTAGTTTAGGTAGAATGTCATCTATTGTGGGCAAAATGAACTTCTCCCTCTTCACTGCTTTATTCAGGCGTTTTAGATCCACACAAATCCTTGGCTGCTCTTTGTTCTTCTTAGGTACAGCAACCATTGGAGCACACCACTCTGTGGGCTCCTTGATTGGCTCTATCACACCACTGGCTACCATGTGGTCCAGCTCTTTTTTTACTTTAGAGAGCATAGGCACTGACACACGCCTTGATGTAGTCACACTGTATGGTACAGCGTCCTCCTGCAGTCTGATTTTGATGGGCTTTATCTTCAGTCTGCCTATGTCTGCTGGGCTGGCATCACTTAAATGCTCTGTGCTTTTAATTTCTTCTATTCGCTTGACTAAACCCATGGCGATAGCTACATCACGGCTCAGCAAGTTGCTTCCATGTTGCCCCTTGATCACGTTTATTTTAAACCTAAACGTTTGCTTTTTCCACTCTGTGGTAGCTGTGAAGTAACCCTTGCAGTCCACTCTACCTCCTGGGCTGCCCAATTTGGTTACACCAGTTTTCAGTCGTGGCTTATTTCTCATCAGGTTAAAAGTCTTTTCTGAAATGACAGTTAAATCAGCCCCTGTGTCGATTTTAAATTCCATTTTAATATCTTGCACCGGCAGTTTTACCGTCCATGCCTTGTTTGAGTCGTCCACGTCTGTAATTTCCCCCAGGAAATGAACGTGTCTTCCGTCTCCTCCCTCGTAGGGTGCAGTGACCTCGTTGATCACGCGGGAACGGCATACTGCTGCAAAATGTCCTAGCTTCTTACACTTGTGGCATTCTGCATCACGTGCGGCACATGTATCTTCTTTAGCATGCACTCTGCCACATCTAGAACATTTGTGTCCCTTATTGTTAACACCTGGTTTCTCTCTGGTCCTTTTTGTCTGCCAGTTTCCGTTGATCCGTTTCCCATTATATTGCGCACGCTGCTTGTAAGCTACTTCACTCACTTGAGAACAGTTAGCATTAGCTCCCTGCTGGCTAATATGCCCTTTTACTTGCTCAGACTGCCTCACTAGCTCTACGGCTTTATTGAGCGTCAAGTCTGGCATTAGCTGTAGCTTCGCTGATAGCTCTTTATCTAATATCCCTATGACTAACCTGTCCCGAATATTTTCATCTTTCACGTCTGCAAATGCACAGGTATCAGCTAGCTCATACAGGCTTCTGATGTACTCCTCCGCGGTTTCTCCGTGCTTTTGAGTGCGCTGATGGAAACGTGCTCTTTCATGAATCGTATTCACCTTCGGTACGAAATAACTGTCCAGTTTCGCCATTACAGTCCCATAATCATCTTCATCTTCCTCGAGCTCTTCCATAAACGTAAACGTTTTGAAAACATTTTCGGCTTCCTTCCCCAACGAGTAGAGAAGCGTACAGACCTGTACTTCTCCCGGTTCTTTATTGAGTTTCGTTGCTATCCTGAAGCGATGAAACCTCTGGCGCCACTCCGGCCACTGATCCGGGCGAGAGAAGTCGAAGTTTTCTGGAGGTGGGAATTTTGCCATCTTCTGACACCATGTAGTGTTATGTGTATAATAAAGTTAGCCGAAGATTCAACGGTCTCCTATCTTATTATACACATAACACTACACATGGCAAACAGCCAACTGTTCTCTCTCCGTATCTGCGCTTTTAAAATCTAGCAAAGTTACTAAGTTGCCACTTACAACAAAATTCAGAAAAATGCCTGTTCATTATGCCTTAAATGATAGTTGCACAATTCACGGTCAAGTACAAGAAGTTCATCCTTCGAGCCGGATTTGAACCAGCGACCTAAGGATACCTGCATATTGTCCACAGGGAATATGAACCTACAGTCCTCCGCTCTACCAACTGAGCTATCGAAGGGAGCCAAAAGTCTGTCTTTTTTCAGCACGTACATCAGGGCTGAAACTGATACTGACCCAATGTGTGTTTCCAAAGACTCAACAATGCAAAGAGTCAAACATGGCAAACATGGCAAACAGCCAACTGTTCTCTCTCCGTATCTGCGCTTTTAAAATCTAGCAAAGTTACTAAGTTGCCACTTACAACAAAATTCAGTAAAGTCCATTATGCCCGAATGATAGTTGCACAATTCACGGTCAAGTACAAGAAGTTCATCCTTCGAGCCGGATTTGAACCAGCGACCTAAGGATACCTGCATATTGTCCACAGGGAATATCAACCTACAGTCCTCCGCTCTACCAACTGAGCTATCGAAGGGAGCCAAAAGTCTGTCTTTTTTCAGCACGTACATCAGGGCTGAAACTGATACTGACCCAATGTGTGTTTCCAAAGACTCAACAATGCAAAGAGTCAAACATGGCAAACAGCCAACTGTTCTCTCTCCGTATCTGCTCTTTTAAAATCTAGCAAAGTTACTAAGTTGCCACTTACAACAAAATTCAGAAAAATGCCTGTTCATTATGCCTTAAATGATAGTTGCACAAATCACGGTCAAGTACAAGAAGTTTATCCTTCGAGCCGGATTTGAACCAGCGACCTAAGGATACCTGCATATTGTCCACAGGGAATATCAACCTACAGTCCTCCGCTCTACCAACTGAGCTATCGAAGGGAGCCGAAAGTCTGTCTTTTTTCAGCACGTACATCAGGGCTGAAACTGATACTGACCCAAAGTGTGTTTCCAAAGACTCAACAATGCAAAGAGTCAAACATGGCAAACATGGCAAACAGCCAACTGTTCTCTCTCCGCATCTGCGCTTTTAAAATCTAGCAAAGTTACTAAGTTGCCACTTACAACAAAATTCAGAAAAATGCCTGTTCATTATGCCTTAAATGATAGTTGCACAATTCACGGTCAAGTACAAGAAGTTCATCCTTCGAGCCGGATTTGAACCAGCGACCTAAGGATACCTGCATATTGTCCACAGGGAATATCAACCTACAGTCCTCCGCTCTACCAACTGAGCTATCGAAGGGAGCCAAAAGTCTGTCTTTTTTCAGCACGTACATCAGGGCTGAAACTGATACTGACCCAATGTGTGTTTCCAAAGACTCAACAATGCAAAGAGTCAAACATGGCAAACAGCCAACTGTTCTCTCTCCGTATCTGCTCTTTTAAAATCTAGCAAAGTTACTAAGTTGCCACTTACAACAAAATTCAGAAAAATGCCTGTTCATTATGCCTTAAATGATAGTTGCACAAATCACGGTCAAGTACAAGAAGTTCATCCTTCGAGCCAGATTTGAACCAGCGACCTAAGGATCCCTGCATATTGTCCACAGGGAATATGAACCTACAGTCCTCCGCTCTACCAACTGAGCTATCGAAGGGAGCCAAAAGTCTGTCTTTTTTCAGCACATACATCAGGGCTGAAACTGATACTGACCCAAAGTGTGTTTCCAAAGACTCAACAATGCAAAGAGTCAAACATGGCAAACAGCCAACTGTTCTCTCTCCGTATCTGCTCTTTTAAAATCTAGCAAAGTTACTAAGTTGCCACTTACAACAAGATTCAGAAAAATGCCTGTTCATTATGCCTTAAATGATAGTTGCACAATTCACGGTCAAGTACAAGAAGTTCATCCTTCGAGCTGGATTTGAACCAGCGACCTAAGGATACCTGCATATTGTCCACAGGGAATGTCAACCTACAGTCCTCCACTCTACCAACTGAGCTATCGAAGGGAGGAGAAAGTCTGTCTTCTTTCAGCACATACATCAGGGCTGAAACTGATACTGACCCAAAGTGTGTTTCCAAAGACTCAACAATGCAAAGAGTCAAACATGACAAACATGGCAAACAGCCAACTGTTGTCTCTCCGTATCTGCTCTTTTAAAATCTAGCAAAGTTACTAAGTTGCCACTTATAACAGAATTCAGTAAAGTCCATGATACCCTGAATGATAGTTGCACAAATCACGGTCAAGTACAAGAAGTTCATCCTTCGAGCCAGATTTGAACCAGCGACCCAAAGACACATGCATTATTTCCACAGGGAATATCAACCTACAGTCCTCCGCTCTACCAACTAAGCTATTGTAGGGAGCCGAGAGTCTGTCTTCTTTCAGCATGTACATCAGGACTGACCCAAAGACTCAACAATGCAAAGAGTTAAACATGACAAACAGCCAACAGTTCTCTCTCCGTACCTGCTCTTCAAAACTCTTGCAAAGTTACTAAATTGCCACTTACAACAAAATCCCTATACATTATGCCCTGAATGATTGTAGCACAATTCACAGTCAACTACAACCTTCAAGCCAGATATGAACCAGCAACCTAAGGACACCTGCATATTGTCCACAGGGAATATCAACCTACAGTCCTCCGCTCTACCAACTGAGCTATCAAAGGGATGTGAAAGTGCACATTTTCTCAGCGTGTACATCAGGGCTGAAATTCGTGCTGAACCAAAGTGTTGCAACAAAATTCAGTAAAATCCCTGTTCATTATGCCTTGAATGATCGGACAATTCCCATCTTTACGGTCAAATACAATAAGGTCATCCTTCGATCCGGATTTGAACCAGCGACCTTAGGATACCTGCAATATTTCACGTGATGTGTTGCAGCAAAGTGCTGTTCGATTCATATTTACACCACAGTTCAAGCCCTCAGAGGCGCTCACACACAGCTACTTAGCAGGTGACGTCGGTAAATCCCTGAGGGTTCAGGGTTTGAGGGTTTATCGGGGAGATTGAGATTGGGCCTGTATAACACTCGGGCCCAATCCCAATGTCCACCCTAAACCATCAAACCCTGAACCCTCAAGGACTCACTGATCCACCAGTTAAACAACTGATCCATTGAATTGCCGGTAGAAAATCCACGCCCCACCACTGCAATTGAGGTGAATTAAATTTAGTTTGTGCTGATCGCAGTATTGAAACATTTAACAGCAACATGTATTTCCAAAAACAGGATTCTTTGGCTAATCTACAAGCCTCATTGTCATCATTGGACTAACCTCATACCAAAGTAATTGTCCCAAAGAAGCCACTGTTCTTGAATTTTAAAATGTTGATTGTTGATAATGTGTTCGGCAAAACTGTAATTCCTCGGGCGGGAAATCAAAAATCTCATACAAAGATCTTTAAAAAGACGGAAGTAAAATTGATCCAAACTATTTACATGAATAGATACCAGAGGGTATATGGAAATATGTTTTCTTTGTTATTTATGTGAACCGAAGTCTTTAAATCAATATAACACCTCAGTTGATGTACATTGCTGTAATAGATCTGAGCACGTTATTTTTCTGTCAAGGAAATACTTTGCTTTAGATTAAAGATAAGATAAGATAAGATTGGGTCAACCTCATCACACCACAGACACCACCGTTAAACTCTGCAGTAACGTACGCTGCGTAGTGTTAATAAATGATAATGTCAGTATTTATTGATGGACATAAAGAACATGAACGAAAAAAAGATCATCTTCACCATAAGAGCATTAATTCTCTAGAGTGGGAAGCTCTACCCAAAATTGTAAGCACCTCTAGAGCCATGTGAGAACTGAACTGCAGCTATCCATAGTTATCCATAACTAACTTTGTTTATGAATACAAAACAAGAAAAGACGTTTACAAAAGTTAAGTACAAAATAACCCCACTAGGTGTCACTGTCCAATCTTCTGTCTTTTATTTTGAGTTGATATTACCTTCTATCATAATGTTTTATTCATGGATTATCTGTACCAAATACACAACCTCTACCTATTACATCATCTTTTGTTAAAAATGAGGTCCAGAGATGTCTGTCACTTTCGTTCCCATGGTGTGAAGCTCCCAGTCAGACAGCTGCTGTAGAAACCCTGTGTTTGGTCTCACGTTGGGTTTACATTTGAGCACGTACTTCCAGGCCTCCTGAAAAAAAGTCATACCAATAATATGACAGACTGCAAATACATACGTTCTATTTAATATTTCATACGCACATGCTCCCTTTCTGTAATCAATAGCAGTCTCATCCCTGTGTGTTCAAAGAGTCTGTCCTTCTGAGAAGATTTATACTGATCTCTCTTCTGTCTGCTAAATTGGAGCCAGTAAAATCACAAGTCGTTGCTTTCACTTTATTTTTTGCATTGATTAAATAGACAAGCATGCTAAATAGTGACCACCGGAGGTGCTGGAAGGCAGCTTTTACTCTCTTGGACTGTGTCCCCCTATTTCCAGTCTTCATGCCATGCTAAGTGGCTGCTGGCTCCATCTTCAAATGTACTGTACAGACATGAGATTGGTATCAATAAATACATTTCCCAAAAATGTTTTACTATTTCTGTAAGCATTCTGCTTCTTATTCTGCTTTGGAACAAAAGCCCCCAAATGGATTTGAAGACACTCTTTGCAGAGTATAATAGCGTAGGTACTTGCTACCATCTCAGTATAACAGTGGAACCAGGGCCCTATTTCTCATATGTGGTTCAACAAAGTCGATCAAATGTCCTATTATACAGCTGAAATTAGCGAGATGATTGACATCAGGCTAACTCGGTATCTCCACGCCTAATCCGTGCTGAAACGGTCTCGTTAATTCTAACCAGATGTCAGTCATCTGGATAATTGCGCATGCCCGTTCCTCTTGAAAAGGGGAATAGTCGAATATAGATTCGATGATCTTCAAACGCTACAATAGCAAATAAGATCAGAGAAAGAGCGTCTTATTTCTCCGTGGAGGAGCAGGAGATTTAAAACCATAATCATGGCAAAGTCTAATGGTGCGTTCACATCCAAAGCGTAGCGAATATTCGCAACACTTCATGTTGTGCACACAGCTTAACGCCGCCTCCGCTGGCCGGGCTAGAGTCACATAAGCATTGCGAAATATCAAGTTAAATTGCGCAAGTGTTGGGAAAATGTATCGACTAATTTTAAGCGCCTCATCACCCAAATCAATCAGATTAGATTTATTTAAATGTGCCTGCTGGCAGTAGTATACAGATTAATATATACTTGTGAGGATATATGTACTGTATGCACGTATGTGCGTATGTATCATATATATGTATATATATGTATGGTGTACTAATAACACTGTCATATAATTATGAGTGCTTTAACACATACGTTTCTTAAGCGCTAAATAAACGTTACGAACAGCACGACATGCAGCGGATTTCCCGATGTTCTCCACATCGCCAACACTGTACAAACATGTACTAATTGCAAAAAAGCTCAAAACTGATCTAGTCTGTGAGACACTGTGATCCAGTCTGCATTACAGTATGTGAGACGGTCGATGCTCTGCTGCGCCTGTGGTATTCAATGTACGACTCGAGGAGATCTCGGCAGAATCGATAGCGCCGCGTACAGGAAGTCATCATAATGCGAGAACGGATCTTGACGATCTGGAAGAACTCTCTCCCTATAAAACTAATATAACTAATATCACTCCTTCATCAATGAGGAAGGGAGCTGCATTTTTTGTCCGGTGGGAGTGGCTAGCTTATCCAGTGAATTTCAGTTAGCCTGCGCAGTTCACATTTTTGGATGTGTTGCTATGGTGATTTTTCTAAACTTGCTTCGAGTAACCGAAAAGCCTGACCTACGTCATCTTATCCTGAAAATTATCCAGCTAACTCAGTAAGCCAGGTACGAAGAATAGGGCCCTGGACTAAAAGTTGCACAGCACTTTCTGCAATCTGCACACACTAATACCAAACTGAATGAACCCCACTTGCCTCCAGTGTGTATTTGAGGTGGAGCATGAGAAAGGCAATGGCGACAGCACTGCAGCGGCTTCTGCCGTGCTTAGAAACTATCAGGACCCGAGAACCCACGTTGATGTGCAAACCTGAAATCAAGAGGACAGATGGCTATTTATGGAAGCAAAAACCTTTGCAGTATCAAGCCAATCCATGTACAGTAATAACAACTGAATTATGACCAATCTAGCAAATAAATATTAGTTATTTAGTTATTTCCCTGCTCTGATTAAGTTGTGTTCATAAAGCACTTCAGAATGTTTAAATTGAGGTGCCACAATGCATTTTATTTTAAGTTCTTAGCACCCATACATTGTAGTCTGTTGTTTTTTAATCCTTGGGTCTGAGAGCAACATAATTCATTATATTGAGCTGTATTTGTTACGGTTGAAATGACAAACAAACTTAAGCTTGAACAATCTCATTTAATGTGGATATTAAATGGCTAAATCTAAAATAAGTTCCTCTTCCTAAATCCCTGAATCCCCCCACTTGATTAAAACAAATTTGCATTTCCAATAACAATTTGAGAAAGTGGGAATATAAAATACATGCAAGAGTTTAACCTGAACTGAAACCCCCTGCTGCATTTCACCTTCATGTTTGAATTCTTCGTCATTGCAGTTTATAGTAAGTAAACCTTGATTCAGATGTCCTGCTTTTATGGACAAGACCCTAAATCCTTGAAAGAATATATTTAAGTAAAGCACAACCTACCAATGAGGCTGCAAATCCTTTCAAGACTTGAAAATAAATCAGCCACCACTGAGTCAGCCACAGGGACGTGAGTGATGGTCTGGTTTCCCTGAATGGATCTAGTCCAAAAGGAAATTCAGAACAAATTTAACAGCCATGATATTCTGAGTTTTCTCTAATGATACTTCAAACATCCGATCCTGTCTTACTTTAGAGTGTCACTTTCCGAGATGTTCACGACAGCAATGACTTTCAGGTCTTTGAGGATGCTGGAGTCCATGCCGTGTTTCTCATCACCCATATACAGCAGTGTTGCTAGGATCTCCACTGGATAGGTCTTCAGGTTTTCCAGTTCCTGAGACCCGCCAGAAATATATTAAATTGTATCAAAATCAAACTGAATCAACTGCCTTATTGGAGAGAAAAAACAACTATTTCATATCGTATGGTATGCAAGCACGGCTGGATTACTAACAAAGCAATGCGCCCCAAATCACAGGTTATCTTTGTGTCTTTGGTAATTTTATTAATTGAAAATTTGCAGTTGGGAATTTTCCCCACTGAAGTTCAATATCAACAATCCTGAATTAGTGAAGAAAAAAATAGGGAGTGCTGCAAGAAACTGTGTTAGTTGAAGTAAAAAAGCAGGTGCTCTTTAATGCAAGTAAGTACAAATTACTGGACAGTAAAATAATTACTGTCCATCTGAAGAAAGTCCTTAGTACGAGTCAGCAGTCTGAGACATATCTAAGGCACTCGGATTTTAAGTTTAAAATCTTTTATAAATGCATGGAAGTATTCATCTCGGTATAAAATGTAATGATGACAGGTGTTCAGATTTAAAAACTCCTCAAGAGGTCATGTCATATGAGAGTACTGCCCATTTAAACACTAAAATCAAAATTAATGCAAACGTGTACTGTAGATGACTCGCACATACATAGCTAAAAGACAAGAAAAGATATTAAATCACAAATGAAGTTAAAAAACAGTGAAAATAACCGTGTAAAATGACAAAATATGTGTCAACATGAGCTGTAAAACTCACATAAAGGCCTACTTAACCAAAAGACTCAGCTGTCTTTGTGAGGTTCACAATGTTGTTGAGCTGATTGTCCACTTAAGTTAATTTCACAGGTTGCAGTTTTTGATGGTCTTGATATTCATTCGTTTATTTCTATTTTATTTTACTCAACTTCACCTGCTAACCCCTGCTCCCTACCCTCCCCTATAAGAGTCATTCCGTTGCAGCTTCTCCAGTTTTCTTTTTATCAACATTTTTCTGTTTGTTTGTTTTGTTTGCTCCATTGTCTTTCTATTTTTTGTTTTGTTCTGTTTGTCTCTGTCCTATGTAAAGCGTCTTTGAGCATTTTGAAAAGCGCTATATTTAATTAAATTATTATTAATATTATTATTATTATTTTATAGAAGTGTATGATATTATTGTATGGTATGCATCTAAACCATTAAGCCACCAGGATTCAACTTTTCATACTGTTGTGAGGTGTTAAAGCAACATTACTTTTTACTTCCCTGTGGGGTAAAAAAATAGCCTCTATATGGTATGTTAATCAAAGACAGAAAGAAAATCATCCAGATGTTAAATATACCACACATGACATCTAACCCCAAACTAGAATATGTAACAGTGTGAGGCCGTGTGAGAAAAGTTTCCTATTCTGTATATAGTCCACCATAAAATCTTACCATGATGGTGTAGATGATTTTCTCAGTCCTTAAAAAAGGGTACAGAGCCGAGAACCTCTGAAAGCCTCCTGTCACTATGTGAACTGAACAAAGGCTAGCTTTGGACAGTTCCTGGGCACATTTAATCGCTTTCTCTGCAATCACATGTCAGAAAGCAAACTGATGAACATCCATTTACACATGTGTGGCTGAAATGCACATTGGAAGCCCTGCCTGAAGATAACTACTAGCTTTCTTATGCCAGAGCAGTTTAGGGGGTTTACAGACGCCCCGGTGCTACTTTGAAGAAAAATGTCCTGTATAACCAGTTACCTTGTTCCTGTAAAACGCTTGTCTTGCTGTCATATACCACCACATGCTGCATACTGTCAACCTCCACAGCCTCTGGCAGGAAAAACTTATTATTTGAATCCTGGAAAGAGCCATACAAAAGGTTTTGATATATTTTACCCAAAATGAGAAGAAATTAAGCTGCTTTTAATTCAAATAGTGACATGGACAATGCTTGTTTGAACCATTTGTGAAGCAAAGATTTCTTTCAACATTTTACAGCAACCAACCTTCTGCCCAATTACGCCTATTTGTACCAATCAGACCCAGACTGTTTGAACAAAGGCATGAATCACAAAACTGTGGATACAATGACATACCTACCATTTTGGCATTTTTAGCTGTAATGATGTGACTCATTCTGTAGTCATAGGTTTCTCGAGCATCTAAAAAGGAGACATACAATACAATACAAGTACAAAACACCTAAGGGTAAATTGAATTAAAGCAGAGCAATCAAGCACAATCCAACTCATATCAAGTCTTCATACCGAGCTACAGTCCATTTCTCACCAATCAAACAGAGGTAGTTGATCTCTGCCAGCTTTGACACATGGCTGCACTGGTTGAGGAGATTGAAGAGCTCAAATGGCTCACACATTCTGATTTCAGCCATCGCAGGAAGGAACAATTATCCGAAAACAAATATCAATAATTAACATGAGTTAACATCTTTTATTTGAGAACATTAAGTTGTTTTCAAAGAGCATGGCTGCTGTGTTTGGGCTCGGTTGCTAAGCACCGAGTCTCTTCCCTCATTGGTGGCTGGTGATGATGTAGACTTCTTAAAGTCACAAGTACTCATTTCTCGACAATGTAAATAACTAATACATTTTTCAACCAAACATGTAGATAAACAAGTCCAGCTTCACCACTGGTGAGGCTGAAAGAAGAGCAAAATCAAGTGTGCTTCAATGGCAATGATACACTCATATAGAAAAGGTGATGAACACTGACTATTGTTCTGTTCATTACATATCAGTCATCGTTGCATTAATACATTAAGCAAACGAAACGGACATCCAGACACACACACTTTTGTCCTGCATCTACATTGGCGTTTGAGAACAACATGTACTCAGTCCCAGAAGAGCGTGAATGAATGACTGTGTTCTCTGTCCTGCTCAGAGTCGCAGATCATGCTGGTTGTCAGGGAGGAAAACAGAGCTTGAGACCCAAGATGAAGGCAGAGAAGGAGGCTCCTTCAAATGCTCAAATAATTTCACAGATTGTAATGCTCATGTGTCTCGGTTCCTTCAATTCAGGTATGTCACATTTTCTACTTTAGGATTTGCTTAAGGCTTGCCTAGCAATGATCACTTGCATTTTGGAAAGTTTGTCATAGTTTGCGTTGTAGCAAATAAGAAACAGCTGAATACTGAAGTCTGCTTTTTTATTGTAGTTTTTTAGTTTTTTTTTGTTGGTGTAAAAAATGTCAAATATAAGCAGATATAATTTTAGTAATGCAGTGTGAATCAACACCAACTTGCTGGATGAAACGATCAGAGGGTCCTTCTTATGCAATTTAACATTCAAATTATGTATTACTACTGTTCTTTCACAATATCAGGTGGATTCCTGAAGAAAATACCAAAAACAGGAGCAAACTGGATTTGGTTTTTAAAGTTTCATATTTATTATGAATATAAATGAAACATGTAGAGGGTTTGACGTAATATGTTTTGACCAGAGGTTTGTGGTTATTTTTGCAGTGCAATGCATAATATTGTATCATCTTAAATGTCAGTTAAATTGACGACTTTCTGAAACTGAAAACTGATCATTGTGGACATCACAAAGGTAGTATTTGTTGTTTGGGCTATTGGGTTGCATTAAACTGTGTGGGTGTTTTTACATTCTTGAGCCCACCCTTTGTAAGTAATACAGCAATTGTGCCTTCAGGCTGAACCAGTGTTTTCAGACATTCAGTAACTTTCAGCTGTGGCTGTGTCTCATCACTGCCCTGCTATTGTTGTGACTAGCAGCAGAGTCACTGAGTTGTTCTGTTTCTGCAAAGCTAGCATGGCATCTGGACTATTCCCAGTGTTCTTTTCATGAACTGCCAAGAAGGAAATTTGAACAAACAATCCCCACTTTTGTTGGCTCATGCGGGCCCATCCCAACAACTGACAGCTGTTCCCATGGTAATGTAGATCCGCCATTTAAACTGGATTCAGTATACAGCAGAGATGGGGCGTGATGCCCACACGAGCGTTCGGCTAACCACTGTATCGCTCACTGTAGTTGAAAAATACATCAACAATAAAACCGACATGTAGAGTGATAGATTGTTTCCATCTTGCTTGTGTGCAAGAACTGTTGAATGTTCATAAAGCTATTGCTTTCCAATAGATTCCCTAAAAATTACATTCAAATTCGATGATTGCACTGTACACAATGTACTTAGGTCCATCTAACATTCAGTGTCAATGCAGGAAGATGTGGACCCTTTATGTAGCAAGGCAGAATGCAAGAGGTCTAGGTGCTGGGCGGGTGTGTAACTCATCTGAACTTATAGCAGGAGATCAAACTTGCATCACACTGAGGACCGACAATTTATGTTTTGTTCTTTTTTACCATGTGCAGATATTACATAAATTAATTATTTTTTTAACGTAAAAAATGCAGAGGTTTGTTTACCTCATGTGTTTGAGAAACTAAACTTTGGCAATGAAATTACTTGAGGTTGAATATTGTATAACTGAACAGGCCACATAGTTTCTGCAGATGTATGATTCTCAGCAACATGATCTAAAGTTGACTATGTCAAATTGTAAATAGTTGTTGATATAACAGCTGTACACATCTCAGACAACTGTGGTTGGTAAATTACACTTGATGTCACTTCGTCTATTGTGAAATAACAATAAAATGACTATAAATAATGATTTATATACATATTAATAGGACTTGGACACATAAACACCTAGAAAATATAAATATATTAATTTCCTTTAAGCTGGACTGTAAATAATCAATTATTGACCTCTCTTTGTTTGTCTGCAGGTGGGGCACTGGCAGTGAATATGACCATCCCCAACACTCTCATTAGAGGTACCGTAGGGGGGGAGGCCCTGCTGTCTGTCAGCTATAGTAGCGTCAGCCTTGACCTGCCGGTCATCAAGTGGCAGCTCAAGAGAGAAAAGTCTGTCACTGTTGTCCAGTCGATTGGAACTGACATCATTGGGACCCTGAGGCCTGAGTATCGTGACCGCATCCTGGTATTTGAAAATGGGACTCTGCTTCTCCACAA
Source organism: Taurulus bubalis (assembly GCF_910589615.1). NCBI lineage: Eukaryota > Metazoa > Chordata > Actinopteri > Perciformes > Cottidae > Taurulus > Taurulus bubalis. The sequence goes on along the minus strand of NC_136590.1, from coordinate 28,502,397 downwards.
CCTCAGACTATCTGACGACGGAACTTATGACGTGGAGATCTCCATCACAGATGACACCTTTACAGGAGAGGGCAGCATCACGCTCACTGTGGATGGTTAGAAAACAAGCTCTATTGTGTGATTTGTGAAATTAATGTAACGGTAAAATCACACCAATTTCTTTTTAGTGAGAACCAGAAAACATACTTCTGTCTTTGACGAAGACTCAAGTCCAATTTAAGTCCCAGTTGAGTCAAGTATGGATGATGGCAGCTTCCAGAGATGCGTGCCTCTTAAAGTTCTGCCGTCCCGCGGGCGTCTTTTCCTGTACATTCTAGTGTACACTGTACCCCCTATTTATAGTTTGGTACGAGTATGTTTCTGGAAACCTACGATTCTTGTGATTCCAGCTGTGTAACCCGTTTCAAGATCAGACCACCACATCAGCTACAAACGAGACTTTTGTCAGACAACAACAAACAAACAAACGATAGCAAAATCCAGGCAACTCACCGATGACGCCTCATATTGATCCATAAATCCATAACATTTCAACAAAAACGGCGTTGTTACGTCGTAAAGGTCCAATAAAAATAAATCCCATAAAAGATTTAGTCCAAAACACGTGATTACATCCATAAATATCCACCAACTGGCGTTGCATCATTTCATATCAGCTGGAAGATATGAAAGAAAAACGGAAAAAAGCACGTTTGCATGAGAGCACAGCTACAAACTCGGCACCACTTGAACCACTAGGAGCTTCATGTCCTGACTGACAGGCTACATTACCCAACCAGAAGCCACGTTGAAGTTCAGGCTCAGCCTCTATTTTCTTACATGGCTCAAGCCTGTCACGTCGTACAGCTCAGATGACAGGCGTTTCGTACAGCCAATGAAATTGCCTAAAAAACGGGACTAAACAAGAGGGGGTGGAGATGATCCCAACAGGCTTCAGCTTCACCAGAACAGACTCCTGCTCATAGATCCATAAATTAGCATAAACATTTTCTCTGTGTCAGCAATAATGGTAGTACATATGAATAGTACCTCTATAAGTTTGCAAGACTATAAGCCTTTTTAATAGGTATATAGTGTATATATCAGGAATATTTTCAGTCTCAAAATGAAAAAACGCCTAGACATTTCATTAGAAAAACATGTGTAAAATATTCATTTTCTGTCTGCTTTTTACTTAGACTAGATAAGGCTTCAGGCTATTGTTCCATTGTGTTTTCCAGTCCATAAGTCCCATTTATAGTCATCTACAGGCATCTATTTACAAAGAAATGTTCAGGCGGAAATAAAAACCTTATACTTTAGTGTGTTCAAACTCATATAACTCAGTGTGAGCAGCACTTAAAGTGATTCTGACTATTGAGGGAAAAAGCTTCAGATTGTTACCTTTCAAAATAGACCAAGACCAAACTCCACATAGTTCAAGTACAGCTTCCAATTTACTTTGGGTATACCTGGATAGGCGTTTTTCGTCAAATTTTACAGGAATGTTAAGAGGTTAATGCCTTTCTCCTGAAAGTAAGACCCCAGATTACCTGGATGGATACTAAGTACTACATAATCACCATTTCGCCTTTGCTGAGTGTGAGTAAAGAGGGTAAGGACAAGTTTAGCTAAGACAGGATGCAGGGGAAAGCTGCAAAGTCAACATTGACTTTGTTTCAAATGGGACAATCTTGTGTTTATTTTGGAGCGCATCCATTAACAACAATAAAAGGTTCTAGGCAACAATAGCCGTTATGTGAGCAGCAGCACTAGCTGGCAGTACAGTAAGACTGAGGTGACCACAGTGATTTTGTGGAGGAGTGCAGACCTATCCTAACCAATAAGACTAGAGGGCCAGGGGAACTCAGACATTTTTAAATTTTGTATGAGTAAACTGATTAGAGGTTTTTTTACCGTGTGTACTGTCAGTAGTTATGGTAGAAAATGTAGTGCTGGTCCATTAACCTCCCTAAAGACACCTTATATCCTAATCCCCCCTTGTATTAGCTCATGCTCACCTCTAACCTCTCCAACTGCATTGTATGGTAGAAGAGAGGCATCCGTCCTGCTCACATAGAGGCCTGTGTGAAGGTCACCTGTATACTGAAGAAGAGTAGGAGGAAGTAACAATGTTGCACAAGAGACAATCGGTGTCAGGGAGAACTATTTCCTCCTACTCGACTGCTGAAAAAATGCAATCCTCAAGATTCCATGGCTCTTAAGAGCCATCTACAATACACTAATGTGCAATGTTTCTATAAGTCAACATTTTGAAAATGATATTACCCTTAAAGGAACAGTATGTAGCATTTAGATTGGCATACATGTTCACCTGAAAGGAAGAACTGTTGTGTTTTCAGGGCAATGAGGACAGATGTTCAAGCTAAACCTCATCAAGCGGTCATGTGTCATGGCATGTTAACAAAGAGGCTACTTACAAGAAATAAATAGTGAAAATGAGTGCAAACTTATACTGTAACAAACTCAGACACATACTCACAAATATTGATATTAAATCATTAAATAATGGTGAAAGGTAAAAAAATATGTTACCTAACATATACTGTAAAAACGCACACAGAGACATTGAATCAAAAATGAAAATACTTAAGTGCAATGTGATAATAATATGCAATGCTGTAAATAAACAATGTGATAATATTCATAATGGATCACCCTGAAAAGTACTTCTTTAAAGACAACAACTATAATAGATACTATGAGAAAGGTATAATGTTGGTATAAAAAGCCATAGTATAGTATAAATATCCCGACATAGAAACTAAATGTAGAAACAAGTTGACAAGTTATTGAAAGGGGGGGGGAGGGTCAATTTCCTTGTAAGGCCCGGAATAAAAGTTGGCCTGAGGGTGCTAAGCCAAAAAGTTTCCCATTTTAAGAGACGCTTGAGTCTATCAGCACACCTTGCATTTGACAGCATGTTTCCTGTTCTTTTGTGTCTATTTACATATTGAAAACTATTCAATCTACTGTTGCATTTATCCAGAGTCGATTTCCAGGCCCTATATCCACATGGAAGCTTCATCAGTACTGGAGCGCAGCGAAAACGTCATCCTCAACTGCTCCCATGAAAATGGAACCAGGACTGCATACAGGTGGTTCAAAGGTGGGAAGCCACTGACCAACGTGACGAGGTTCATCTTGTCACCTGACCAGAAGCTCTTGACCATTACACGGGTGTTGATGGTAGATGATGACATCTACAGCTGCACAGTGGAGAATCCTGTGGGCAATATGACAAGCCTGCCAATCAGACTGACTGTCTACAGTAAGTGATACTAGACAACAAGTGTTAAACACATCATGCTTGACACAGTGGAAAGCATGAAGCAAACATTTTGAAGTGTTACTGGAAGCCAATGTATCCAACAGTTAATTGTATTTCATGTTTGCATATTTTATCAACAATGTTATGCTGTCTGAAAGTCAAAATGATGGTTATCATTACATAAACAGAGAGGAAAAGTCATTGTATCCCCAAAGTCTGGGGACCATGAATCAAATAGATGTTGACATATTTAACAGGAGGGGATCACCAAAGGGATTCAGTCTATAGGCACCCTGGATATCTGTGCAAGATTTCATGAAAATATTTCCAAAGGTTGTATAGATATTTTAATCTGGACGAAAGTGGTGGACCGGCCATCCCTGGATCTATGCCACTAGCATGTTTAAAAGTAGCTTAATTCTCTGATTTTGTCAATATATAGTCAACAATAATATTCTGTAAAATATTTTTTGTATGTTTCCGTATTCTGTTTGTTTTCTGAAACTGTAATTTTGCATATCCTACCAGGAAGAAGTTCCCTCTATATCATCCTTTCCACTGGGGGCATATTCCTCCTCATCACTTTGGTGACAGTATGTGCATGCTGGACGCCTTCCAAAAAGTAGGAATTGCTAACAAGCTTTTAAATCAACCCTAAATTGCACAAGACAAATTTTAAGAAAGACAAGTCTGGAGTGCAAATAAACAAACATTATCACATAACATTAAAGCATTGAAACCCTTTTGTCTTTGTTAGGCGAAGACATCCAGCGCTTTCAAGCGCTTATGACCACTTTGATCGCTCACCAATCAATCAAACAGGTAGAGTATAGTTATACTGAATAGATTCTGAAATTAGGCGATGTGTGTAAATGACAGTCCAATGTTTTATGCTTTGCCACAGCTGATGTGCTTCCAAAAAGGACAGAGCATAATGGAGTACATGCTGTAACTTCACTTTACATCCTGCAGCAAAAGGTATCTCTCTTATAATCACTATGATCGTATCACATTCTGTGACTCAAAGACTGCAAGACACAACACTACACTCAACACTATTGAAAAAAAGACTGTAATATACTGAATTTAACTTATAACGTAAATTAGATTACAATCGCCTGATTTTGGAGTATACGGTTGACTGGACCAAGGAGTTCTAGCTGCTGTGTACATTAAAACGCAAGGATTCAAGAGCCATTTGAGCATTTATTGGGTGAGGGATGGAGGTGGAATGGATGTGTTTTTCTTTTTCTTGAACAATAAACAGACATAAATCAGTATATTGCCTTTCATACCATAACAGAATTGTACTTTTCTTGATTCTTGTTGTTCTGAGTTTGTACTCATGGTGGAATTGCACTTATTGTAAATCGCTTTGGATAAAAGCGTCAGCTAAATGAAATGTAAATAAGGACGGAAAGTACATAAATTAGCTTGCCCCATTAATGCATCATCTTTAGGAATAATTTCTTCATCAGGGTTTATAACAAACACCACTAAATACTGGATCTTAAAAAATACAAACCTCAAAATATGTTTACCTGGTTTACTGGATTCAAATGTATCTGAAAGGAAGGTATTCACACCAAAACCATAAATCATGATATATAAGGAAGTCAGATACACATATGAAATAAGGGTGTGGAGCATAGACATCACTCAAATATAAGTAAAACAAATTTCCAGGACTATACCCAATTGACTGTTGCTGATGAGGGATTATTAAAACTGGATAATTGTTTGCAGAGAATGGATTGGGGCTGAAGTTGTCCTGTTTTGCAGGATCCCTCAACGGATGACTCATCCAGCAACAGTATTGGATCTCCTTCTGAACTTGACAACCCTCCGTGCTACACCAGTTGCCCCAACTACACCGAATCTCTGTCCCAGTCTAATGGGTCCCCTGCCCGCTCGTCCCACAGGTATACCTGAAAGCCCATCAGCCTAAACACTCTACACGCAGGTGGGAGGTCAGTCCTACTGTATGCTGCTCATGACACTGGGTGGCAACATTCTGCACATCGGCCCGGAGTTCGGGAATGATTGCTTTCAGGACCTGAGGTTTTACAATAACGTAATTACTGCCTGTTGATATGATTTAATTAAAGTAAACTGTAATTTAAATATAGGTTGCTTTTAAAGTTAGAAGAACAGCCTTTAGAGTACTATAAAGGCAGTGGGACATCAGACAAATTGAAGTCTCTTTGGGATTACCACTAACCACCATTGTTGTTGTTGTTGGCAGAGGTGTCAAGTAACGAAGTACAAATGCTTCATTACCTTACTTAAGTAGAAATTTTGGGTATCTATACTTTACTGGAGTATTTATTTTTTAGACGACTTTTTACTTCTACGCCTTACATTTTCACGCAAATATCTGTACTTTCTACTCCCTACATTTTAAAAATAGCCTCGTTACTATTTCATTTTGGTTTGTTTTCATTCCGGCTTGTCATCGTTCAAAAACACACACAAAACCTCTCCGCCCCGTTACCCACAGATACGTGCGCGCGCACACAGGTGAGCGCTGAGCACACAGCAGCGGACAGAGAGCGTCGAAAAATATGTCGCGTGAAAAGCAGACCGCTATATCTGCGTTTTAAACGCTACCAGGGTGAAGATGCAACAGCAGCTCTCCTGTGAGGAGCAACCGGAGTTCTCCTCGCACCGGAGCAGCTCTCCTGCTCCAGGTGAAACGAGACAAAGTTCTCGTGTCTTCTACCAACAATGAGCTGCTGGCTTCACATATTACAAAAGTACAAAGTACACGGATATAAAACTAAGTCATTAATAATTACATGGACAAATGCCTGTACTTTCGGGTAAATGGTTACGGTACGTCGTTAACAGGTTACGCTTGCACATGCGCGATTTGACGCGACGCAGTGAGCTCCGTGAGCTCGTCTTTTCCTGCTGTTGCGTTTCTCAAAATAAAAAAACAGATCTAATCTCAATATTGAGCATGAATTGAGAGAGGCCGTATCAAATCTACAACTCCGTTTATAACATATGTGTAGAGGAAAGCAGGTGACTGCAGCCACTAATACTGATACAACGTGATGGCTCACATATCTGCACTCATTCTGTTTTGTTTGGCAAACATTTTTTATAGCTTATTGTTTTCCACAATGAGCTATTCAGTAGTAACTAAATATGAGTAATTTTTTGCACAGATAGAACTTACATAAAACATTGTCTGATGGGGCAATCTGATTTACTTGAAAGTGATTGCAATTTTCTTTATTCTGTTATTTATAAAAGCACAGATGAGTCACACAATTATGTTATTTACAGAAAAAGTTTGAGAACCACAGCTTTAAGTGTTTGTGTCGGAGTCGCCGTCGCCGCCTATTTTGCACTATTACAATACTTATAGGCAACTAGTTATCATGTCTTCCGCTCCATGAAACGCATGTTAATGCTCAGTAGTACACATATGGTACTTTAATGTATTTGCATTGTTATACAATGTGATCATTTTAAATGAGCATACATGCAGCTGAAACGGGTAGCGTAGTGCATCCCACATTTTTCAACAGAACATTTTAAAACATTATAGTCATTATGGCCTTTATAAAAATGATTGTTTTGGGGGGAGGTGGGGTAGTGCACTATAGGCCCCTGAAACGCAGCTTAAGAGCTTGTCCTTAATGGAAAAAAAACATTCCCCTTACATTTCTTTTACTTTTATACTTTTAAGTAGTTTTTAAACCAGTACTTTTACACTTTTTCTTAAGTAAAAAGCTTGAGTTGATACTTCAACTTTTACAGAAGTATTTTTAAACCCTAGTATCTATACTTCTACTTGAGTAATAAATATGAATACTTTTGACACCTCTGGTTGTTGGTTACTGGAACTACAAAATCAAACATTTTGGAACGGGCGCGGAGTCTGCATGAAGCTGAGGTGGGGTAAGAATGATGCAACTATACATTGATAATGATACTGGTCTTATGCTCAATTCAAAATCATTACCAAACAACATGGGGTTTGTTTTTTAGGATTAAGAAATTACAGATTAGGGGGTTTTAAGGAAGGAAATCATCCTCAGAAATGTTACTTTATTACTCTTTTACAGTGTTATGTGTGATATTGTCTCTTGTGTTGATGGAATAAAATTAAGCTGTTACCTTGTGACATTTTGTGAAATAATGTAAATTACAATTGTAGTTGTATTTGATGATTTAATATCATTTTTAGAGGGCAGACAGAGAAAAGCCCAGTTGATGGAGGGTATTTCAATTTTATACTTAAATAAAATGTGAAACATTTATTAGGTGTCTTGTAATATTTCCTCTGTGCTCTTTGAGTCTTTATGTAACGTTTTTCAAACCCCCGGACATGCAACTAGTCAGCATTTTGTTTCTTTACACCATGAACATAAATGTAAAAACAATAATTTGTGTTTCATGTGGAGTTATGTGTTGTAACTGTGAAACATTTATGAGAAACAGCATGTTTAATAAGAAGGCTTTAGAGGTGTGTGAACGGAGCCAGGCTCTCTCTTTCCGCTTGCTTCCAGTGTCTAAATTCAGCTTGGCTAATTATGTCTTGACTCCAGCTCCATACTTACAGAAATAGTGAAAACATTTGGGAAATGAGTTTATTGATACCAATCTCATGTATGTACAGTAAATGTGTTGATGGAGCCAGCAACCACTTAGCATTGCATGAAGACTGGAAATAGGGGGACACAGTCCAAGAGAGTAAAATCTGCCTTCCAGCACCTCCGGTGGTCACTATTTAGCATGCTTGTCTATTTAATCCATGCAAAAAATAAAGTGAAAGCAACGACTGTTTTACTGCTGGCTCCAGTTTAGCAGACAGATGTGAGAAGTGATAGCAGTATAAATCTTCTCAAAAGGATAAACTCTTTGCTATTGATCTCACAAAGGAAATAGAATGTATGTATTTGCACTATATCATTTTTTCTGGAGGCCTGGAAGTACGTGCTTAAATGTAAACCCAACGTGAGACCAAACACAGGGTTTCTACAGCAGCTGTCTGACTAGGAGCTTCACACCATGGGAACAAAAGTGGCAGACATCTCTGGACCAACAAAAGATGATGTAAAAGGTAGAGGCTGTGTATTTGGTACAGATAATCTATAAATAAACCCTTATGATGTAAGGTAATATTAGCTCAAAATAAAAGACAGAAGATTAGACAGTGATACCTAGTGTGTGTTTTTTTTCTTAACTTTTGTAAACGACTTTTCTTGTTTTGTGTTCATAAACAATGCTATTTATGGTTAAATCTATGGATAGCTGCAGTTAAGTCCTTGCATGGCTCTGCTAGAAGTGCTTAAAATATTGGGTAAAGGTTCCCCCTCTAGAGTTACACAACATCAGCTCTAAAAATACTGCCCACATGTCAATAAAAGAGAAATATATTGCGCTGAAATTAACCTTGCAAGGGAGAGAGAACCGATTATACAACCCATGTCACTGAAATGGCTTGTTTCCATAATGGAGTGCTGCAATCAGGGTCCGAGTTCGGAGTTACATGACTAAACTCTGCAAATAAAACGGGGTTTCCCATATAAGAGAAAATATTTCTGCATTCAAGGCAGCATGTTTTGAAATCACACAAGCCGGTGTTCAAAGGTCTTGGCAGTGATTGGCTGGAATGAGGAACCAAAATCTTAGAGCTCACCAACGTGCCATCTTATTGGACCAACAAGTTGCAAATATGCACGTACACGTGCACGCTGCATGCAGGAATGGCTGTGGAGTTTTGGAAAGGGTGTTATCGTTAGCCATGACAAAACCGGACATTTTTACGTGGCCTTAAAAAATAAAAGCACAAAAATGATATTTAAAATGTTTTTTGTAGAGTAAACCTGTTATATATATATATATATATATATATATATATATATATATATATATATATATATATATATATATATATTTAATCCTTCTCATATATATATGAGAAGGATTTAAAGCATTCTTTACGCTTAATTTATATACTGCTGTGTGGTTTATTAATCCAGTCATTCCCAAAGACTGGGTTGGGACCCACAAGTCGGTCAAAGGATATTTTATTCGGGTGGCCAAAAATATTTGCAGAATTTCTACAATAGTCTTTTATTCAACATTTACATCTGCAGTACACGTTTTGAGCCATACGAGGGACCCTGTGTGTACATTTTGTTCTGTTAATGGCAACCTACCTAATACATTGGGTTGCAATGGTTGGTCTTGTTTTGTTTAAAGGTTTCCCAGACAAAGAAATTGGATCATGATGTACTTGTTGATAGTATTTCGTATAAATAATCTGAATTTCTAAAGTAACTAATAACACATTGTTTAAAGTAAATCTAGTGGAGTTAAAAGCACAATATTACCCTCTAAATTGTAGTGGAGTAGAGAAGTAGCAGAACATAAAATAACTTGATTAAAGTACAAGTACTTAAATGTAAATGTTACCTTCCACTGCTGCCAACAACAACTTTCACGCGTTTAAAACACAAGTAAGCTAAAAGAACAGTCTCCTAAAATAGTAACATACATATTTCCCAGGAAACATAATGAAGAAGTACAGTAATCAAAAGTGCTCCAACTGTGGACACATCTCAGGCTTTTATCGTGAAGTGCACCACCGGAACCACACTTCTTCGTTGGTTTTGACACTGACAGCAGCACAACTGTCGCACAGCGGAGGTTGAACGTAACCCATAAACAAGAGGGTTTTTCTAGCGACAGAGTGGAAGATGTTGTTCAGTCCAACGGGTTACACTGAATGCTTACGCGAATGGGAGGATTTAGAGAAGAACTACCAACAGATTCAGGTGGGTCAAACAGCGGCGACACTTGCCTCGGCTACACTCACGGGAGGGCGCCCTGCCGCGGGGAGGCAAACAGTGGCGGTGGGGTCGGTGGGTGGCGATCAGCTGAGCGGATTACAAAAAAAAAAAAGGCAGTTTCAATTAAAGTAGGCTTAGATTACTATGTGGTGAACTGCTTCCGATGGTACATTGTTGTTCCGCTAGTAAGCCACCAAAGAACATTTAAAGTACATAATGCTACTGGTATACTTATACAACTCCACCAACGTTACATTTCAGAGGGCGATAATGTACTTTTTGTACTCCACCTGTAACGTTCACTGGCCTTTATTCGGGTCCAGCCCTCCACATGATCACTATGACCATACAGCTAAATGTGCAACAGCTGTCATTGAAAGTCACATGCTTAGTGGAAAAACAATGAGCCTTTTCCTTCTTCTTTTTTTAATCACATTGTAGATATGCATTCAAATTCAACAAGTTACATTATATTATGATATAATTACATAAATTGTTGGATTTAGCTTAAAGCCCTTGACCAGGATACAGAAGTGTTTTCTTTAGCACCATGTATTCTAGCTGATGTTCACAACAATAAGCCTTTTTCTATGAATATAACAAAAACAGTCCTACCATTTATAATTAACACACCCTGATAGGATTACATCAGTGGGGAGATTTAATTAGTGTTGTCACTATCATGAAAAATATCAATAGAATTAAAGACAAACAATAACAACAAAAGATGATCAAGCTGCATCCTTATCATGGTGCATTGATCATATTCACTCATGTGGGGCTGTTATAAGAACAGGAATGAGAAAGTAATTAAGTTTTGTTGATTTCCAAAAGGCTTTTTATTGGATTAAAATTAAATAAATAAATTAAAAACATTCTGGTATTTTGCACGTTACCCCGATAACAATTCTGACTTCTTTATGTGACAACCCGTTTCAAAACAGTATTTTAAATATAAATGTACTGTCATCAACGGCCTCTCTATTTTGCAGATCTTTTAAATAAATACAAAAATTGAAACAATACACAACTTTGTATTTCTGTTTTTTCCACCTCCCAGGACACCCATCGTTTATACAAACAGAAACTCGAGGAAGTGACGAAACTGCAGGACAGCTGCTCTGGTGCCATAGCACGTCAGAGGAAGAAACTGAAAGAGCTCACTGCCTCACTAGAAGAGTTGGTATTGATCAGCGATTCATTAAAAGTGGATGAATTTCAATTTCCGGGTCCATCGCATTATGATGCCATGGGGCCCAGAAAGACTTTTCCATTGACTTACATTGTCTGTAACTCAGCGGATTATTGTTTTGTGGTGAATCAACTTGCCAGTAAGAAAATGTAATTAAAGTGGTGTTAATTTGTGCAGATTGTTTTGCTGAACATAACTTGTGAGTACCATAAATCGTGTGTTTGCCACAGAGTTTATTTTCGGCAATTGTTTTTTCTTTTCCGATTACTCTGGTACACTGCCCACTGTATCAAGTGCAAACCAAAATGTAACAATGGATCGTGATTTTGTATGCAAGTCTGTGCTGTGTTACAACCATGTCATAATGTTTTTCTTCCACTTTTAGATGCAAAGCAATTCATCCAACAGCCAAATTGAATACAGAGGACATGGAAGCCATCGCTGAAATGGCAAACTCCATCAAAGATAGAACAGATGCTTTCTCTGAAATGGAAGGTTTTCTGCCAAAGAAGAACGGGTATGATTTTTGTCATGTGATTTACTGCGTTTACTTGAATGACAGGACATTCATGTTACTTGTCAGTATTTTTTTCTCTCCGGCAGAATCATTCATAGTAGTGGTAGTTAGTAGCAGCTAATGAAGAAACATTGAATTGGAATATATTCAAAATATTTAGGACGTCTTGCACTGTGATTGACTGGCATCTATTCCTGTTTAGGTTATACCTCAATCTTGTTTTAGGAAACGTCAATGTAACACTCCTCAACAAACAGTCAAAGTAAGTCCTGCTCACGTTCGTCTTCTTACAACCCTAAAAAATATGTTATGTCATGTCATCACATTATCATCTCATCATTTCAGATTTGCCTACAAAGAGGAATACGAGAAATTTAAACTGGTCTTTACGGTCCTCCTCTTCGTGTTCTCCTTCACGTGCCGCGTTTTGTTTAGCTCCAGGTAAGATTTCTATTTGCAGAACATTACAGCAGGACAGTTTGTGAGTTAAGTCTTCACAAATGGATGAATGAGTTTGTTAAATGACTTCCTGTTATGTGTGGCTTTGGTTATTTAACTTCTTTATGTGCCTTTTGTTTCAGAACCCTAGATGCCCTGTTTAACTTCCTGTTGGTGTGGTACTACTGCACACTCACCATCCGGGAGAGCGTCCTCATCAGCAATGGCTCAAGGTCTGCGACAAATTTACTCTTCCCAGTTTTAATTATAATAACTAGAAAAGTGTCAGCAACACCCACGGCTGTAATGTTGAATAAATAGAAACTACAATTGTCACCTTGTCCCGACCGCAAAAGGTATGTGTTACAATCCGGCTCAGACTGTAACATGGATGGGAAACCAGACGAGTTAAAAGTGATAAATGGACATTTAAAAAAACACCACAACTTAAAACAAATAAGCTGCAGTGTCGAACAGAGAGCAGTCAGCCAGGCAAAGGGAGAAAACCCTCCATCTTCAGGTGTTTTTATAGCAGCCCCTTGCTCAGGTGTGGCTCATCAGCTGATTAACTTTTGCCTGAAAGACAACACAAAGGAAACAGGACCCCCAGCGGAAATGAAGGGGTCGTCACACCCCCTCCATAGAAACAGTGTTCCCACCAAGAATACTGACTTCAATGCGAACTACATAGATTTCATATTTACAGATTTTTTTAGTGCATCTTCCAGTCCGCCAATCATTTTCCACACTGCCACCCAGCAACTCCAACATGTGGAGAACCATCTAATAGTGAGCGCTGAGAAGGAAGGTCAGAGAGATTACACTGCAATATGAAATGGCACAGAATTGAACATCGAGGTTTCTCAGGAGCGCCAGTTCATGCATCGAGATACAGGAACGAGTGGTGAACAATCAGAACTGGAATTTCCATAATTACCAGCCAATAGACAGAACTACCATAAGCGCCAATCCGAAGTAGCATCCAGAAGGTTCCTTTGACATAACGGCTCCCTAGCCAACCAAGTCGTCCACAGACGCACAGCACAAAGAGGCAGCCCAACTACAACACAGCTCACACCAACCAAGCCATGAACTGTAGCGTTTATGGTCACAGTAACAGTTCACCACATCCCTTCTTTAACTACCAACTTGCGTACCATGTGAACCATTGCATACTGTGCAACAGGAGTCTTCCGGTTCTCAAGGTTAACACCTGCAAGGTAACTCGGTCCAACAATCTGGTTTTAACATCCCAGCTCATTTGCCTCATTGGTTCAAATCTACGGCATGCGATTGGCTAAAAGTCCCACAGGGGCGGAGTCTCTCTTTGGCGCAGGTTTGGAAAATGGCTCCATAACATTCATGTTTTCCGGTACCTGAAGTCCTCACTCCGCCCTCCTGTGTTTACTAACAAAATATTTGACCTAGAAGGAATTGTTATTCAGTTCTATATGTTACAACTGATGAGAATCTTACTACAGCTTACAGTCATCCTCCCACAGACCCTCTTCACCTTTGCTGGCTGAAAATGCAAATCGAATCCCCCCACTGTGCCTGATAAGAACAGTAGGGAGATTCCCCAGACCACAGGTGGTCCAGTTCCCTTTGTTCTTAAAACCAAATGTTCCTTTGTAAAACCCTCAACCACTGTCTGTGTGTAAATGACCTCTGCACTCTCCAGTACAGAGTCCATGTGACCCTCAGCTAACCAGTGACTCTGTGACCTGATAAACAATAATTCATCTTAACCCTTTAAGACCTAGCCCTAACCCTAATAACCCTAACCCTAACCCCTAATCCTATTTATTGTTTGAGGTGTGTTTAGAGGTTGTACATCGGGATTATATATTATTGTAGCCCTGATTTTTATGTTTAATTTGATACCTAACATGTTTGTTTTTTTGGGGGGGAGGGATTTATACCATGATTTCTTTCTTGATTTTCTTGATATAAAAGGGTCCCCCAATTGGGGGACGCTAGGGCTTAACAGGCGACGCATTGCAATGTACACATGGACATCATTACACAGTAATAAAAATGACCTTAATATGCATACAATTACAAATCCTTCACAATAATATCCCTTATTAATTATCATATTTCATGCATTGTAATTTACACATAAACAATTCATTTTACATAGATGTGCAAGTCCAAATGTGACAAACTAAGCTTAAAAAACACTACAGTCTTTATAGCAGCCACCAGCTCAGGTGTGGCTCATTAATGAACAGCCTGAAAGACAAAACACAAAGCAAACAGGACCCCTAGTGGAAGGGAGGGGTTGTCACAATCGGTCATGTGTTTCACCCACGTAACAGATGCTCACTGTGTAACACTTGTGGACTGTTTAATGCTTCTTCTGATCACAAACCGTCAGCCCTGCTGTGTGTTTACTTCCTTTTCACCAAATAATCTTATAACAGCTAGCTCTCCTCCGAAAAGCATAAGGAGACGCCATCCATGAATGAGCACAAATTATGTCGGCTCATGGGTCCAGCGGTATGCAAGACTAGCCGTTGACAGACACTACTTGAAGCATAACATCCTGCTGGTCTGGCAGTTCTACGTACAGTCCTGTTCAGTTTCAGTCCTCCATGTTGTTTCAGGATCAAAGGTTGGTGGGTTTTCCATCACTACGTGTCAACCTTCCAGTCAGGAGTCATGCTAACCTGGTGAGTTATGTTTTTTGAGGACGGGCTTTACGATCTCAGCATACCTGCATGAAATTATATAATATAATGATATATTGACTTTTATGACTTTCAACCTAATAAAGGTCATAAAGGTTTGGGTTTGTGCTCCATCCTAACCAATTGTGTTTGTTGGCAGGCCTGACGGCGCTCTCTACCAGATGTTTAGGAATCAGTTCCTAACATACTGTCTATACCAAAGTAAGAGAATTAAACTGTGTCATTTTTTTATTTATTTTTTCAAACCCTTGATACAAAATAACCTCTTTGTATAAAGAGGGCATTTTATCCCCTAAAAGCCTGAAAGACCATTCAGAATGATAGAGTCGTCCTCCCAGACATCTGACGTTTGAACAGTGTAAGTGCACAAGGCACCAAAGGACAAGAAAGCTACGACCAGTTTAAAAAGGAAAGCAGATGTTCTCTGAATATTCTTCCTTATATTGAAACATTCCCAGTGTCTGGTCAAGTTTGTGGTATCAAGTGTGGACAGTCCTCCACATGAATCTGTCTGTTTCTCTGAGACAAATTACACACAGTATTCTGTATTTATAAGTGATATATTGGCCGACAACTTCCTTTTTTGTTCTCCGTTCTGTTTGCAATGTAGGCTTTGTCCAGTTCCTCCAGTACTACTACCAGAGTGGCTGTTTGTACAGACTCAGAGCTCTGGGAGAAAAACATAACATGGATATTACAGTCGGTGAGTGCACTCTAAACCGCTGTCGGACATTAGTTTGTTGAATGGCTGAAATAATTCAAGGAGAAGAGGCCCACAGGTTCCAGCTCTGAAATGTGACACAGACATCCTCAGATGATGAATCCTAACGACCTTGGTGATTCCCTGACTTTTCATCAAGCGTCACCAACAGGTTCACATTTGTGGTTTTAAGTGAAATATCACCCAAAATGTGTTTCAGATGTCCCCCTCAGGATGAATTGAAATAACTTTGTGATATACTGACTTTTCATTTATTACCATCATCGGGTCAAGATTTTAATTAGTCCAATACTTTGGTTTATTCACCAAATACCTGAAAAAATAACTTGTGATTAGCGCTAATCTAAGATGGTTAACATGGTAAACTGTGTGCCAAGTATAGCCTCGCGGAGCCGGCAGCATGGCCGTAGACGCTTGTTCAACTGTACAATGTTTCGCTCACTCCACATGTTCGTCACCATTGTTTTTATTTATTTCAAAGGGATCCCCGTCAAAAAATTGAATTATGTGTATATGTAATATCGTAAGTTTATTGGATGTCAATGATCTTAATGATAATAATGATTTAAATTCTCAAGTATCTACTTCACATATGGGTCATGATCACCCTCTATTGATAATGATAGATATGATTCATATTAGGTCAGTGACTCTCTCCTCTCCTCTGCTGGTGTTTTCAGAGGGTTTCCAGTCCTGGATGTGGAGAGGATTGACCTTCCTACTTCCTTTCTTGTTCTTTGGTCATGTGAGTAGCTTCTCTCTTAGTAGTGCTAATTACACATAGGGCTCATTAATCAGCATTTTATAATCAAAACATAAGTAGATATTAATCATTGCTTGTTCTGAAGATTGCAAAAAAATATGTGGGAAAATCTCAGTTTAGAAATGCCAAACTAGAAACTATGGACTTTTCTTACTCCAATGTTGGCTTTTGAAAGTGTTCATGACTGTTGACTGTTCCTCCTCCTCCAGTTCTTGCAGCTCTACAACAGCATAACACTGTTCCAGATGTTTCAGCTCCCGGAGTGTAAAGAGTGGCAGGTTTGTACACCGGAGAGCTTTGACGTTCTCTCGTTTATTTACTTGCAAAACTGTCATACCAGTTCTTCATATATCATATCATATCATATATATATATCATATATATAGTTCAGTCATATATCTCATTTGTGTCAGTAGTGGAAGAATCGCTCCCCCAGCTCCTTTTTTAATCACATGCACTTATGACCAACTTAACAAAAACACACAACCTGCATTTAAAAGTAAAAAATAATTCTGGCTTGTATTTTCTGCCTACCGTTTCTTATATTTCCACTATTCCTTAACATCAGGACCAGTAACAAGCACCTAGCTTTTATTTAGACTCAGTGGAGACTGAACAACTTCTGGTATAAATCCCGTATACAGATATGAATACAGATATTTTGGTGAAATAAACAAATACAGATAGTTGCTTTTATAACACCATATATTTTTTAAATAAAAAAAAAATGGTCTGCCTCTGAGTTTCTCTTTTTTTTATTGCTGTGGTGTAGGTTGTGATGTGCGGCTGCTCTTACATGGTGCTCTTCATGGGAAACGTCTTCACCACACTGGAAGTGGTTTACCAGAAGTACATGAACAACCAGGACAAGTCCAAGAGCTTTTAAGGAAGAGAACAACCAAAATAAAATCCGGTTTGTGGAACGTGCAAAGTTGCCATTGTCTCAAATATTCTCTTTAGAGCTCTTAATCGATGGTGTGATTGTTGTCCTTGTGGTCCATTTACATGTACTGCTACTTTTAGCAATATCCTTTTTAATTAATTTTTGTGTGAATGAGCAATCTGTTTTACGAGTAGGTCATAGACATTATCCTATTGACCTGTCAATAAAATACACCGTAAGGATGTTTCAGCAGGATTCTCTGTTTTAGAATTATACACCTCCGATGAAGAAATGTTACTGAATATGCAAATAACTAAGTTATCCTGATCACTTGGGGAAATCTATAGTTTGTTTCTCAGCAGCTGCACCGTATTTTAGCCTTTCAGAAAGTGCCAATAAAACACTCTAAACCCCAATGTGTTTTTGTTTTTACTGCCACTATTTAAGGTTACAAGATCTTCTAATCCACATTTGTAATAATATAATGTGCCTTTAGTATAGCCTCATCCTAACTCACTGAGGTTAGACCATAGCTATATCGTGCGACTCACGGTACGAATCCAACGTGTTTTACTCTAACTTATTAAATGCGGCCCCCGAATTACTTTCATCAAGAATGTTTTAATTTTTTCACCATGGAGGCCTGTGAGAAAAACTATATTGTCTTTACGGATTCAAGGAAACACCAAGGGATTAGTGTAGTATTCCCTAAAGCCTGGCCTAAAACAAAAGTCTGGTGTTTTTATCAACGTTTACACAGGTTTACACAGGCTACTTGTTGCATTAAGTGATCGTGGACAAAATCTACAATCCTTGTTCCATCAAAAAAAAAATTGGAAAACTGTATTATTTATATTATTTAAACTGTTTATTATTGCATTACATCAAAATGACCACAAGGTGGAGACATTGAATCTCATTAGCTGACAGTGAACACAAACCGGGTTCTGCTGTTAATGTAAACACACACTAAGTACACAGTCTTTATTTTTGGACAAACATCACACTTTTCTTTATCTAAGGTCACGTTTTTAAGTATTCAGTGACAGAATCTCCTGAGGGTGATCACAGTCCGCCATCTGGTGCTGCGGGAAGATGCTCTGAGGAAGATGAGGAGGTGTTGAACGGTAGTACTTATTGTTCGCATGCCAACACGATCAATCATCAATTTCACTAAGTGAATATTACTAATCAGTGAGTGGTTCTGCTGTTGTTTGGACAAAGCAATTAGAAGGCCTCAGTGGGAAGGCTGGACTTACGGCTGAAGGGCCGTATCTAGAGTCAGTACCCCCCCTCTTTAATGTCAATCTGGCCTCTTTTCTTACTACTCGTAAACATGTTTATAGTTCGTAAGAAGGTTTGTGGTCCCACTGTGGTGGCAGAACCCCTTGGGGTTTCTGTGGTTGAGAGGGATTATGAAACATGAGTGACTAATTGTAACGTTTAGTGGCCTGACATTACCAGCTGCGACAGCGATGCTGGTTATGTTTTTACCTTTTAATAAGTCAGAGTGTGTGTGTGTCATCATGACAGAATGTGGTCCTGGAAAAGACTACTGTTTATAAGTCTAGCCCTGGACAGATTGTGTCACCATGATAACACCTTTACAGTAGAGATCAAAATGAAGGTCGATGTCGAAGATGGGTGTGTCCGGGAGAAGGCGTCGGCAGTAGCGTGGTGTGGAAGTGGGGAAGGGGCCATTGGCCCTCCTGCACTTTACAGCCCTGATCCAAATTGCCGTAACGGCTGGTGTGATCCAATCGCTAGATGGTCTCTATTGTCCCATGTCTCGAGTCATTGTGGCCAATACGCTTGTTATTTCATTCGTCTTCTTTGCTTTTTGTGATTGGGATCTATGTGGGTTTTTTGCATGTTTGCTTTTAAAATATTTGGTAAGTCAAAAGCACAGGAATCTATGAATATAAAACCCAATTCTAATAATATATTAAAGTTTCTGTTATGTAAATTTACATTCGAGAGAGAGGAGGGGGGCGTAGGAAGAGAGAAGGGGAGTACATGCAACAAAGGTTCCCAGCTATAACATAGCCAGGTATTTTGAAGTAATATTGGATATGAACCTTTCTGCCAACAGTCGCCCTGGTGTGTATTAGTTTAATGAAAAATTGTAAAATAATAAAACAGGAACCTCTGTTTTTGTCTAATACAGCACATGAAATATCTGATAAATCAAAGCACCTCATCACATTGGCACAACAATCCTATATTACAAAGATATGACCATAAATCAGTCCTGCTTGAATATTTGCAGAAGTGTAGAGGCATTTAAGGGATTGAAACTACCGTATAGTATAAGACAACATTTATTGCAAATGTATATCGTCTCACAGTATCATCATACTGCCCATCGTCACATGTATCGTCACCCTGATGATGTGTGGCGTGTCATCACAGTTCACACATGTGCTCACACCCTCACCTTTAATTTTTATTCTGCATGAAGAATATTAGAAGAATTGGTCACAAGAAATAAGGCGGAGGGAATCTTTTTACATATCTTCATGCATAAAGTAGTTAACCACCTTTTTTATCCTGTCATCGAGCTTCACGGCATTAAATCTAGAATATACTGTAATTAACGTAGTTGTCACCAATAAAACAGCCAAGAAATACAAAAAAAAATTGCTTCTAAGTTTTAATGTATTGCTTTGTCTCAAAAGCCTGGAATAAAGGGATAGGTGATCAATTAAATGAATCACATGTGGTGATATATACACATGACACAATAATAAAATTGATACTGTTATCGATGTAGCTTATAAGAAAATGAAACATGAAAAAAGCTTGTTCTTTATGATGCTTTATGATTTAAATATCTACAGTAGAAGACAAAGAAATGGAAAGAAATTTGTGCATAGGATTAGAGTGAATAATACCTGAAAAATGTGAAAAGGAAACCACCCTCACTCCCAGTTTATCACGGTAGAACTTCCCCCACCCGGCAAAAAGTCTTGGATGAGTTAGTGCTGGAGGGCCAGGGAGAGTGAGGCAGGGCTGAACAAACGGGACGAAGAGCAAAGTGAATGGGGTGGTAGAGGAGGAGGAGGAGGAGAGCTGGGTATTCTCCCAGCCTGCACCTCTTTCATCTTTCTCATTAAAGCATGGAGCAGTGGGGGCTGTCAAGAATGAGCCCAAGGACATGGGGATCGGGGACTGAGTCTGAGCCTCGCATCAGGAGGTGGAGAAGGGAAGGAGGGAACAGCCACAGCACGCAGCCCGGGCCGCTATTGTCAAACCTTCACCTTAAACTTAACCCACCTTCCCTCTGGGACCCAGATAAAGACCTCTTATCTGTACTCACCTTCTCTCTCTGCCTGGGAAAGACTCTGAGCGGCAGTAGGGAGGGCGAAGGGGGGGTTTCTTTGCTTGAGTAGGGCCGAAATACACAAGCTTTGTCTCAGAAAGCATGCATGAAAGAGAAAAGGCAGCTTCCATCTGGGACAGACTGATTAAAAGAGAGGCGAGGAGAGGAAGTATCTCGTGATAGAAGAGATGTGATTCTGACGAAATAGGCTGATCCAGGAGTGGAAAACTTTGTTGATGTTTGGATTTATGTGGTCATTATTTTGTGGTGTTTTTGCTCTAACATTCAGGTGTATTGTTCAAGATCATCAAAGCTTGCTTTATTGCACATTGTTTAGGTTTCAGTACAGTTTTCTCAAAAAATGGAGAAATTGTTTAGGGTTGAATTTGGCTTTCGCCACAACATGCGGAAACCACTTGTAGCTTTTCACTTGACACATGAACAAAGTAGATGGACATTTTAGGAAACAGTTGTATTCATTGTCTTACTGAGGATTGCAAGAGAAGATCAATACCACTCTAATGTCTGAACAATAAATATGAAGCTACAGATCGCAGTCAGTTAGATTGGTTTAGCTCAAAGACAGCAAAAACAGCAAAAACATTATTTGGTTGTATGTGGGGTTATAAGGCTGAGAAACTGGTTCTGGTCAAGAAACAGACTGTAATTTAACCCATAAAGCTGATAATGTGTCAATGTTGTGTTTACATTTTGTTTCTACTGCCCCCAAGTGGCAAACAAACCTGTTAATGCAGGTGTAAAATAAATGAGAAAACTGGACGTTAAATTCAGTAGATCTCAGTTGAAGCAAATAATATACCATATTTGGTTGTTTATGGTCAGCTGACATATATTAGTTGTTTGGGTAGTTTTTTTTAGCTTATTCTATGATTTCTGCCGTCAGGTGCCTGTTCCAGGTATAATACAAGTTTGCCCTATGCTTTAAAATAAGTCACATGCATGTACTGACAGAGAAGTCAGTCAGTGGACACATCAGTCGCTTGTCATCCTGAAACACGGAGATCCTGTTTGCACAGGACATCAAAGTTTATTTTAGTGACAGATGTTCAAATGAGTTTATTCTTCACCAAGGCACAGTTCAATATTTAAACATAGACCATACTGCTGCTATTTCGGTGTGTGCTGGACCTTGAATGACAGAGTCCTCATCTGCCCAAATGATGAAAACTTAAGGCGTACATCCTGAGAGGTTTGGATGGATCCAAGCAAGTCTGGACAGGTCTTAAGCTCGATGAGGGCATCGTGTAACAGAAATCTGGCCCATCAACCTTTACATATCCTGCAGTCTCTCTATAGTGGAGAGTGAGAGCCGGAATCCAGACCGACAGCAGCCAACAGTGTATCTCGCCAATCAGCACAGAGGAAGCAAAATAAATGCATGCAATTGAAGTAAATGATTCAACAAAATAAGAGTCAAAAAGAAAACATAGCTCTGTGCTCTCACTGCTGTGATGTTGAGATCTTTCCCCTCCTCATTAGCAAAGTGAGTCCCACGACAGCCACTCCTTCACCTCTTTGGAAATATGAACCGAGTGGCAAATTAAATATGCATATTTAATAAGAGGGGAACGTGATTACATCCACTTGTTAAATGAGAGCATGTGGAATGAGGGAATCTGAGAGAGAGAGAGAGAAAGAGATCTTCATGGCCTGCAGAGTTTGAAAGAAAAAAGGGAATTCATCTTTATTTTAACACAGCTCTTTGGGAGTACCGCTAGCAGGACTTCCCCCCACTATGTAGAGCTGATTACACACATTCTGGCTTTCTGGGGGTTTGGACTACGGGTTCCTATAGCAACCACAAAAAGCAGACTGTAAGGAATAGACTTGCTTGCCATGCGCCTCAACAGTTTTACCTTCTTCTTCAACCATCAAACAGCATTTTGGAACAGTCTATGCACTGCCATGTGTCTTCTTCTGCTCCTCAAAGTATTTCTTTGTCAGATTCAAGTCAAACCATGAAATCCAACCAGTGCAGTGCTGATGAAAAGAGGACAGCGTATAGAGATACAGTTCTCCTTTTATGAATGCATGATCTTTTATTCTGTGTAATAAATAACTCTCTGATCTTTATTTTTATATTATAACATTTAAAGAAGTATTTGATGATGGTGATACAAAGCTGGAGGAAAACCTGCAATGCATCTCTTTACACGAAAATGATGAAATAGGATGACAACCCATGTGTTGTGCATATGTATCAATTCAAAGCATGTCCAATTTTTTATAGACTGGGCAGTATAAAGCCATGCTAGCAGCTTTGCGAGGCTGTAATTATAGGCACAGCCGTGATTTGAGCTGAACGCTGATGTCAGCATGCTCACAATGACAATGCTAACATGCTGATGTTTTTAGCATGATAACATTTGCTAATTAGCAATAAACACAAATTAAATGTTATGCTACTATTAATACAACTAATACCTTAATGGTGATAGCACTTTCTAGAAAAAAGGTTACAATTTGCCAAAGAGTAAAAGTAAGAATGCTTTAAAGCATTGACTAAACAATAACACAGTATATGTTTGAACAGTGAAACTGACTTTTAAAGGTTGGCTCACCCACATTACCAACGGCCAGACAACCCTATTTTCTCACTTCCCCTTATTGGCATCCAGTTAGTTTTATTCGTCCAGAATGTAAGATTTCTGCCTCTGCAAGCATTTAGTGTGTGGTTTGCATTTGTGCTTAATTTGCTCAAAGCATTGAAGAATTACATTTAAATATTCAGAGGCAACATATTTTTCCAGAAACAGTGTCTTACTCTGCATAATCCACAGAGCACATTCAAAACTGTTTTCATTGGAACCTTTTTTTAAATATTATTTTTACTGAAATATGGCCCCTATGCTGAGGACTCACTGTGGAGTATCCAGAGTAACAGACTCTGAGAAGTATGAATCCCAAAGCTTCGGGACCCTTAAAGTAAACAGCTGATGCCCGCAGGTAGACTCTGTACCTGTGACCAGCAAGAACAGACTGTCCTGAGGCCACATTTATGTTCACAAGGAAATAGAAGATCTATCAGTTGTGTTTTGGACAAGCTGGTAGAAGTTGTGTCTGATTTACGCAGGAAGAAATAAAGCTGCAGTTTTCTACTACAACATTTTCAGTTCTGCACTGTCTTTTAAAAACACAGACCAACAGCTAATTCCTTAATATAGCCCTTCTGGGCAACTTCTCCGGCTACAGTTACGACCGATGAGAGCAGGTTTTGGTTTTGGTCTCTGGACAAGCACGATGGTGTCAAACCTGGCATTTATGTACAGATGAAATAAACAATATACAACATGTTAATTAGTGAGCTTCAAAGGGGTTGATTGACTGTCTGTGTCCCCTGCTTCTAGAGTCAACAAGTGCCGACTCCAGCTCTCCAGCTCTTTTCTTTATATATGTTTTAGAAGTGCATGTTGGACAATGGGGTTATGAGTGGATTTGGGGTTACGAAGGGTTTGCAAAAATGCCAAAACTCGTGAAAGAAGTTGCGTGAACATTTTAGATTTAAGGTAATACAAAGATCATTGAACACTTTTTATGTCCTCTTCGGCGTGACCACAAGCTGTCCAAATCATATTGCATTTTTGAGATCAAAGTGGACTAATTTATTTCAGGCAGGCAACAAAGAAAAATATATATCCCACAGCAACAATTAAAAACATTGCAGTCCCATATATCCATATATGCACATCTACATTTACATACACAACCATAAACAACTGCATCCTACAGAGTCCTTGACCCACATATAGGTAATGTGTCTCCCTGAGGAGCCAAACCATGAACAATGAAGTGGGTCAGTAGGCCCACTCCCACACACACTGTGTGCTCTTGTAAGCCAGATGGCCAATTTAGCCTGAGCCAAGAGAAAATTAATCACAACACATTTTGTCCTCCATCTGATTGAATACAATCACCCTGGGCCGTGCAGAATAAACACCCTGCAGCCTCCTGCAGAGCACAGGCAGCATGTCAGGTGCAGCATTGAACACGAACATACATGGTGGTCCATAGTAGATCACAGGAGGAAACTGTCAAGTGTTGTAATTTATTTTTTTACAGCACTTCAGTGTGTACAAAATGTCCATAAACATGGCACATATGTGACTTTATTTCCTTTTTAAAGGCAGCTTATGCCAAAATTTGTTGTGACAATCAACATTTTACATGAAAAGCAGTAGCACTGGAGGAGCACCAGGCTGGCTATGAGGCAATGTCTGGCCCAAAAAAGACATCCAATATGAAATAATTGGATGTAAAACTGAAAACTTTATCTTTTAATTAACCCAATTTGCCCTACCATGAGCCTCCAGTACAGCTTCAGTGCTCTTTGGCAAAGATTCCTAATCTGCATTTATTCATTTAACTGTTCAATTATGTTTTCTGTAAATGTTATTTCCCTCATGAAGGTCTAAATTATTGTTCAAAGTCGCCTCTACACCATTAGGAATATAAATGTGGAGGAGAGACACTTTATCCAACTATATTTGAATCTAATAGCCTTAAGACAGCAAAATCTGATGATATGTAGGCTAAAAGAAATCAGGGGGGTATATCATGTAACCCCCAACTTCCCAGAAACAACACAGAGGACATGACATTAAGGGGTTACAGTGGGAACCAGTACATCATACATCTGTAATGAGGATGGATTGGTAGTTTTTCAATGCGCTGAAGCTGAGAAGCTTATACGTTGGTCATGCACTTGCTCTAGAAACTACATTTGAGCAGGTACTTACAATACCGAGGACTCTAAGAGAACAAGCAGCTGCAGGGCATTGCACATATAGTTCATGCACAAGCCCCCCACTGTTAAAATATCACATCCCTGCTTGTGTTGCCTTGAGGAAAAGCCTTTCTTCCCAACATCCTGTTTATTGCCTTTGTTTCCATCTTCTCAGCACAAAACAAAAAAAGTTAAAAAAAAAGGCTTCTTGCGCCTCCATTTGCCCATGCTGTCATTGTTACTTTCACTGCAGCATTGTTGGTGAATGATGGTCACTGCTATTTTCAGTTTACCTTGGTTGCCATTTCCCTTTTAAATGATCATGTGCCCCCACACTGAGGTGAGTCATAAACAAGCACGCAAAACAAAGCTGCAGTGAGTACACACAGATGACGGTTCATGTTCTAATCCTACTTTACAGAGCTTCTACCTGAGTTCACTCGGGAGATGAGGTGGAAACAGGGGTTGTTGAATCTCAATTAACTGCCAACATAATCAAGAGAGTTGTTTAGTTAGTACACAGCAGATCAGCTGTCAAGTTGTATAGTCAAGCAAATAATTCAACATACAGTATATGAAGAATGACCTTTCACTTCATAAATATATTAATTCATATTCACTACAGTTTAGATGTAAATGTTCTGAAAAATAAATAAAAAATTGGACTAATTTGCGCCAAATTAAATCTTTCTTGGAAACATCCTTGGAAATGTTTAGAAAATGTAATGGCAACCTACACGTTACATTAAGAGATAACTTGCATGCACAGTTGACCTTTTGACCTAAGGATGTGATCACAGGAAAGAGTGTCCAAATTGGAAACAATGGAGGGGTGTGGGGGGACATACATTTGTGCCAGTTACTCTCATGGCAATATGCCCATTAGAAGCAAGTTAATATTTATTGTACAAGTGGATTCTTACAGGTCACAAACGGCCAGCAGGTCACCAGAAACATCAGGATTTATCCTCTCGGGAAGATATATGATCACCACAGCAAATTTAAAGACAGTGTTATCAGTATTTGCTTAGTTGTCTTGCTCTGGATTAAGGTATGAACAGACAGCAAGTTTATTTTAGGACAAGAACATCAGTATTGGACAATTCTGCAAAAACCCTACATCACATGAGACAACTTTTCTCTCTGTCAAGGGCCAATCTTTTTCAAAATTCTCACATTCTTCAACATCTGCTCGTGAAGACTACAGTATTATTTAGGTAAGGGAAAGACTATTGTTACAATACGGTTTAGTTAAGGTCAGGCAACTCAAACACTTGGTTAAGGTTCAGGAAAGGTTGTGGCGGTCAATAAAAAGGCAAACTGCAGGTTTTGCGATGCAAAACAAACTCTGTTTGAAAGTCAGACGACCTCCACACCTTTTTGCCTCGCTGCATAAAGGATACACGACTTCTCGCATTGGCACTTAACGTTGATTCTGGTCGTAAATCGTGAGGTGCAGGGATGCGATTCCCAGGGATTTGTCTGCCACTATGTTTTAAGGTCAACTGCCAGCAAAATATTAGGAAATCTAACATATCATAATATTAAATGACACAATGCCGCTAAAGCATCGCTCACTCCCCATAACTTAAACACGTAACGCAACAAAACTGTGGAGAAAAAAAGAGAAAGCTGGCAGCTGCAAGATGTGGTGCACTATAAAAACCACAATGGACAATGCACCCATAGGGCCACTGCGGTGTCCCGGCTGTCTGTGGGGCACAGGAGGGGTAACAAAAAAGTGCTGCAACACTGAACCGATAGTTTAACAGTTGAACAATAAAACATCACAAAACAATGGTTTCACTTGTAATAAAAGTCAAGAATAAAAGCTTATTTCAGCGAACTCAATAAGAGGCTAAATAAATAGTTTTCTTGATGCAGGAATATACAGAATAGCGTGGTGGAATGTGTTTAATACAGTTTTGTTGTGCTATTTGAGAGGAACCCTGTTATACCCTGACATTGACCCCCTCCTCCCCTTTAAAAGGCTGCAAGTGTGTACACAGCAAATAGTTAGCACCATTGGGAATACCTCACACTTGACTTTTTTATGTGATTGGATGATTGACTGTGTTAAGGTTAATAGTGTTAGCCACTGCACTTGGAGTTGTCAGTCAAGTTACAGGGGGCCAGTTTCAAGGGGCCAATCTCGACCCTCTATGACATACCTTCCAATGCATAACCAAGAAACAGTATCTCACATTAGTATGTAGGAAGTTAAAAGGTCTGTCACCAGGCCTGTTGATGACGTTGCTAACATTTTGTAAACTCTAATTTTAAGTGTCATTATGTGGCTGAGGAGGGGGAGTTTAAAGCTGCCTTATCAGAGCTGCCTGAAGGCTCTGTCTTTTTTCGGAATCAAATTTCAGCGGGATTACTGAACACACGTAAACATTCAAGAGCCACATCAGTAAAGTGCTCTGTTTATTGTTAGAGAGAAATGGTCAGGAATATTTGAATTATAACTGATGTTTATGTATGTACTTTTGAAACCTGTGTTAAATAAAATGTGTTACACCTTCACAAAGTTATATCTTTGATAACGATATTTAAACAAATGACAGCTGTAGTGCTAAACCCACTGAGAATTAACGTCCAACTCTGTTGCTAATGCTGTTTCTAGCCTCACCCATGAAGGTACAAACATATGTAAAACAATGTAAATCCCTTCCCACTGGTCTGTCGCACTATCTTGAGGTTACACTTTAGGACCCCATTTCCACCGGGATAATAACATGTGATCTGTATCTATGTTATCTGAAAGGCCTTTGCATTTACACTCTGTATTAAGAAGCTTTTTCGTGTTATCTTAATTCTACCAGCTTTGTTGTTGTATCTCAGTATGCAAATGTAGATAGGTGGAGGTAGCTAAGGGGTGGAGTAATTCTTTGCGGCTTCTCGAGCTATCATGTGGGTTACCAGATGCAGGATATGTCTCAGGCTTGATGGTACCAAAACTGTAACGCTTGCTGTGATGAAAATACTTCAGGATACACAGTCACTGCACCTGGCAGCCAATAAATAGTTCCCATAAAAAACACAAATTCTCATTTATACAGATTAAATTAATTGATGAATAGAAAGTTAATGGGCTCTAATGATGTTGAAAGGCATTTTCTTTTTACTTTTAACAGAACCAAGCTAGCTGCTTAACTCTGCTTTCAGACTTTATGCTAAGCTAGGCTAACCACAACCTAAGACAAGAGAGCGGTATTGATCCTTTCATCTTACTCTCAGAAAGAAAGCAAACAAGCTTATTTCCCAAAATGTTTAACTATTTTCTTAATTGTTGGATATAAGATCTCTTAAAAGTCAAGGAAGATTTCCACATACCGCAGCGCAGAACACACAAAGGTGGTTTACAGTCTCTCCATTAAGCGAGTAGAAAATAGATAGCACAGTCCTAGACATCTTGTTAATGTAATCAGAGAGGAATGGATGTGAAGTGTGCTGTCTGCTGGTGATTAAGAGCCACCCTGACCAAATTTGGATTCACTACGTTTGGGAACAATTGGCCACCTGGGTCCCTTCGACTGCTTTAAACCAAACCCTGCTTTGTGTCTATATGGAGCCCTGACCCCGCCCTGTCCCTCCCTCCTTCTCTGCCCTCAACGAGACACTGATGTGTCTGAGTCGAGGTGTGCCAGAGTGATTCATTAGTTCATTAATGCGTCTTGTAGCCATAGCAACAATCTTTCCAAAGGGTCAATGGTAACATGACAGTCCCCTTCAGGGCAAACCCTGTCACCGGATCTGAGCGATGGCAGGAGGTTCAATCAGTTACCCCTCCCCCAAAACATCGAGAGGTCCCATAACCCATTTACGCCCTCTGCCTTACAAAAACACACACAGTTGTACACACAAACACAAACAAACACACACACACACACACGCACACACACACACACACAACCCACAATGCACCTATAAACTATAATCTAATCAGAAAATTCTGGGTAGTATATCTAATGATTCTTGTTCCAGTAAGCCTCCAGCTCAGCAAATTTCACCTCTGCTAACGAGAGGTGAAGGCACATGGTTTCTTTTTTTGTATTCAGCAGGATCAATTCTGACTCTATGCTCAATGGATTCAGCATCTGCTGCTTAAACTGCTCGGTGCAGTATAAGAGTTCATTCAGTTATGTTAGTTTAAGTGAAAAAGCAATGCCAGCCTTAAAAAAAAAATGTTTTCTTTGAATAATGAACATTAGTTGGTTTTACCAAAACAAACAAATCATACATTTCATATTCAAGTTGTTGCATTATTAAGGCAGTTGCAAATTCTCATTTTATATTGACTTTTTTTGCTCAATTCTGTTAATGCAACCACCCAATGTCAACAAAATAATACAAATACAGAGCCTGAGAGGTGTTACGGTTGAGTTATTTATCATGATATCTAACAAGGTAATAATTTCTACCTTGCATTTCTTAACTTGTGCATTCAAATTGTGCTTCCATTGGTTGTTGTGGCAGAATTCCTAACGTAAAAAAATGGATATTGTTAAATTAGTTAATTGATTCTTCCTTTTGTGTTCTCGCTGTGCGGCTAATAAACTGTGAAAAAGAAAAGAAATGCTCGTCCCATTACAAGCTTTTCTGAAGGGGATTACTCTTTGCATGCGGCCACTGTTAAATAATGCACAACTTCAGTGGGGTTCGTCTTAAAGTTTAATTGGATTTTCCATCTAGAGTCATGGCCAATTTTCAGCAATAAAAATATAATTTAACAGTGTGGTAATACAACAGTGATGAGACCATCACATCACAGGGTCTTTTTACTTTGCCATAATCACTGCAGCAGTAAATGGGATGGTAATATACTGTATAATCAAAGGCCCAGTCAGGCAGCTCTGTGCTGCAACAAGATGAGCTTTGCTTGCACGATTTGGAAATGTGGCATCAGCAAAACATTGTCAACCTGATAAGGGAGAGTTTAATTTAAAGGTTTCAATTGAGCTGTTCGTGCTGTGGTAAAAGGCATATGGCTGCAGTGAGTACACCTTTTGACTCATATGACTGCAATAAAGTTTATAAATATTACGCTGACCGAATCACTGCATCTTAAAATGCACTTATATTGCCACTGTCCTGTCAACAGTGTTACAGAAGGCATAACTCAGGGTTCTTTGATCTCAGGGTTCTATGCTCTGACCTCAGTGTTCTCTGATCTCAGGGTTCTATGCTCTGACCTCAGTGTTCTCTGATCTCAGGGTTCTATGCTCTGACCTCAGGGTTCTCTGACCTCAGGGTTCTATGCTCTGATCTCAGGGTTCTGTGCTCTGATCTCAAGGTTCTATGTTTTAACCTCAGGGTTCTATGCTCTGACCTCAGCGTTCTATCAGGGTTCTATGCTCTGATCTCAGGGTTCTATGCTCTGACCTCAGTGTTCTCTGATCTCAGGGTTCTATGCTCTGACCTCAGGGTTCTCTGACCTCAGGGTTCTATGCTCTGACCTCAGGGTTCTCTGATCTCAGGGATCTATGCTCTGATTTCAGGGTCCTATGCTCTGACCTCAGGGTGCTATGCTCTGACCTCAGGGTTCTCTGACCTCAGGGTTCTATGCTCTGATCTCAGGGTTCTGTGCTCTGATCTCAAGGTTCTATGTTTTAACCTCAGGGTTCTATGCTCTGACCTCAGCGTTCTATCAGGGTTCTATGCTCTGACCTCAGGGTACTCTGATCTCAGGGTTATCTGCTCTGACTTCAAGGTTCTATGCTCTGACCTCAGGGTTCTATGGCCTCAGGGTTCTCTGATCTCAAGGTTCTATCCTCTGACCTCAGGGTTTTATGCTCTGATCTCAGGGTTCTATGCTCTGACCTCAGGGTTCTATGCTCTGACCTCAGGGTTCTATGCTCTGATCTCAAGGTTCTATGTTCTGACCTCAGGGTTCTATGCTCTGATCTCAAGGTTCTATGTTTTGACATCAGGGTTCTCTGATCTCAGGGTTCTATGCTCTGATCTTAGGTCTCCAGCTCTCCTCAGACCTCCTTGAAACTCATGGAGCTACAACTAAAATTGGACCACTGCAACTTCCGGCTTTTTCCTTTTTGTCCAATGCTAATTTCAATCTGAATAACCATTCTAGCAGTAAATGCACACACAATAATCTATCAAATGAGTGAGTTTCTGGCAGATAAATCCTCCTGTTTACATTTAGAGGCGTGTTAGTGTGATCGTTGTAATTTTGTGAAATCTTTTTGTCTTGATCAGAATAAACAAGTTATTCAAATTCAGAGCATACCTCTTTAAAGCCCCTGGTATTTTAAATTTGTTTTTGTAAATGGCGTCCCTTCTTACATTCCCACCCCGTCCTCTGACAGAGTCTGCTCAAACCATTGGTCCTTGACTTTGTCTGGCATCCCTGTGGTGAAACACTCTGCCCCCAATCTGTGTGAGCAGAGCAGCCGGTGTGGGCTCATGTCAGGCTACAAAGACATGGATGATGATGATGATGATGATGATGATGATAAAGATAAAGATGACGAGCTTAAGTACAATGTCCTACAACTATACTTCAAAGATGTCTTTATATTATGATGGATGATCATCCCAATGTCGGCCAACACGAGGGCAAAGTTTTCGTTCCTTTTTCTTCTTTGAACTGCACAAATCTCTGCTACAATGACAGATGTGTAGAATGTATGTTCACGATGCCCCTCATATATATGAAATCCTGTCCTCAGGAGTGTCTTACAAAAGGCTCATGTTTGATTTTCACCTTTGCAGTGGTCTAAAGTAAGAACAAATGTTTTGAAATGATAGAAGTGAGGTTAACAGAAGCCCTCGATTTGACACATATAGGTCAGGCATGGAGGGTCTATCATGGGAAATGTATCGTCTCATTTATTTATTTTGTGCCTGCTCTTCTCCTCCTGTGACCCTGAAATCAAACTCAGTGCGAGGAGGCTTGCTGGAGGAGCTATAGGCGAGGAATGCAATCGTGGTTCCTTTAAGAAAGTCTTTTTACTACCTGTGATATATAAAAGATGCGCGACACATTGTTGTTGTTGTTGGTTATGCTCATCTGTCAGTTATAGTTAAATGCAGCCATAAAAAAATGCACAGATGATGCAGCCATATTTGCACACGCCATATTTAATTAACGCTGCTTTAAAATGACAGCTTCCGAGCACGGATGTCTCATTTAGTTAAATGCCTCTTGACGCCACTCTCTGCGAGTCTCTTCCTTCTTGCCCCCATTGCTTACATCTCAGGTGGGAAGGCGTGAAGAAAGGAGACGAAGAAAGGAAATAAGGATGCACAAACTGAGAAATGAAAAGAGCCCAGTGTCTCCAGACACTTTTTACTTCCCCTCAGGGCCTCTGCATTGTTGTTCTCCATCCATCCACCAGATGCCCTCAGACTTTGTCCTCCGATCTCATTCACCTGCTCACCTGTTTCCACTTTCCCTAATCAGCTGCCAGATTGTCAAAGCTGCTTCCAGCCTTCCGTTCTAGACCTGTACCTCCTGCAATAATGAATCTAATCCAGTCTGTGTACCTGCCTGACAGATCTAGTGCTTCTGGAGTGTGATCCAGGTCTAAAAGTCAGGATGTCTCTGCTGCATCAATTTGCCTACTCTTTCTTTTCTGTTTGAATTGTCTCCAGCAATAAGAAACTCTTGGAATAGCCCCTTTAGGATTACATGTAGTCCTACTTATTTTCTCTTTCGTCCTTCAGTTACAGGGAGAAATGATGAAAGACTTGTACGATAAAGGACAGACACTTCCTGTCTCATAAGTATCAAGATTCAAAGTGTTATAATCCTTACAAATTCAATCCAAGTGTCACCTAGGGTTACTAGTGGTAACCAGAAGTATGGCTTAATAATACATTTCCCACAATTATTGGAGAGGCAATGATTCCTTGAGCAGCAACTTTGTCAGAAATTCAACAGAAGAGCAACTCGAGGAAACCTTTTTTTCTTCTTTTTTTTGATAGTGCAGCAAAACAAACCCACATTATTTTTTAATGAAATAAGTAATTTTTTCCGTAATGCCACACAGAGCGCAGTAAAATGAGTTTGTTTTCTTGCTGTTTGAAGTATGGAGGTGTGCATCGTCGGCAGCGCGTCATCTAAACTTTTTGTTCCATTTCTCCCTGCAATATTTAAATCTGATCTGCTGTCAAACAATTGGCAGCAGTGAGCATGTCCTGCTTCGTAGATGCGTTGTTAATGAGGGATTGCTGTCAGGGATGAACAAATACATTACGTTTCCAAGGAATCATATTTAAACTGGGGATAGATTTCATGAACATTTTGAGGATTTAAACTTTAAGTCAAGATTACAAATTAGATTGCATCATTAGATTCTTAGCTGTTATATACAAGCTGAAAACTAAATAAATGATTATAAGCACCGTTAGGCATCTTGGTATAACAACAAAGCTTTGTCTCCTAACAGGTTAATCTGTGCATGGCAGAAAGTCACATTAAGTAAAGAAATATATATATATATATATATATATATATATATATATATATATATATATATATATATAAAAACTGTGTATACAACAATTTCATTTTGTTTGTGGAAATGTTACTTTATTAAATTGACAGGATAGTAAGTATCATCTCTACTGACACCTGTCTTCTGTCAGGTCTGATCACATTTCACAACATGCATGCTTTTGGATTGAGTCTGACCATTACATCTTCAGTTATTTCTCTCAACCATCTCTCTCTCTTGTTTGCTTTCAAGCAGCACAAAAGCACGAGAAATGGCTGGAATGAGGAGAAATAAAATGCAATAAAAAGAAAGTGAGGGATGGGATTTAACAAAGAGGCACAGCTGATATAGAAATACAGTTGAATAAAGATTTGGCAGAAGGGAATTATCTTTTTTCCCCTGACTCTCCTCTCCATTACAGGGTAAAAGAGAGATTTCAGATGGGGTCTGGGATTTCTGCCCACTTCAAAGACTTTTTTTCACCCAAGCTTCTTAGGTTCTTTCCACTCACATAAGACAGACTTCATTTCCAAAAGCCTGAGATATTTTTGTGGCCCAATTTTCACATCTCTGAGCCAAGAATTATATAGTTTA
The DNA here is from genome assembly GCF_910589615.1 of Taurulus bubalis. NCBI lineage: Eukaryota > Metazoa > Chordata > Actinopteri > Perciformes > Cottidae > Taurulus > Taurulus bubalis. Next base: position 28,467,988 of record NC_136590.1, on the reverse strand, counting down.
TAATATTCTAATTTTCAACATAGGTGCATTCATTTGTCTGTACCTGCAATAATAATATTGATAATAATGATACTAATACTGATACTTATGCTACTAGGACCAATGGTGCAAAGTAAGTAAGTAGGTTAAATTTGCTCAAATACTGTACTTACATTGAGCCTTTTTATTATACTTCACACACTATATTTCAAATGCAAGTATTGTACTTTTTTCTCCCCTATATTTATGACAGCTTCAGTTGCGTGTTACTCTGCAAATTTAGATTAATACAAAAGATAAATAAACTAATCAGTTGTGTGATAGATGAAGCTGCCATTACTATATACCGTAATTTAAAGTAACCCCACCTTTACCATGGATGTACACATTATTAAATCATATTTTTACCTTTGGTACTTTATGTTGTCGTGCATTTACTTTTGTGCTTTTCCTGACGTACGATTGGGAATATAAAACTTTTACTTGTATTTTATGTACTTGCTGTTTATTTAAGTTAATGTCTGAATATTTACACCACTAACTCTGACTGTATGACTAATAATAATGATTTTGGTTGGACGATGGTATAATATATGTTAGAAAAGTGAAAAAAGATAATATGAAACATTAGCTCAATAAATAAAAAGATGTACTAAATTGTTTCAAAGCAATTTAAGAAATAGATCAGAGATAGTTTTTTTTAGAGGAAATAGGGTTGATTTTCTGGTTCCAAAGTTTAAGTGCTCTGACTGAAGAAGTCCAGTCAAGGTTGAGTTATGTCAGGGCGCCTGCACAGATGGGGGGGGTCGTGAGATTTGGGGGGGGCGTAGCATACATTTCCGGCATGTTATGTCGTCCTGGTGAAGCCCCTCTCCTACTGCATGTGGCAGGTGAAGAGTAGAAGAGTCTGGTCGTACCATCTGTCATGGACGTAGCACATGCCTGTCCACACCCTCCCCAGGACAGCAGTAGAGTTGGCAGGGAAATAACTGTGTTGAGGGGGGAAACTGTGTTTTTAGAGCTATCCACTCTGGATTCTTTAGTAACGGGGTAACTAAAGCCTTCTTCAGGCTGAGGTGGAAGGCAAGGCAAGTTTATTTGTATAGCACATTTCAACAACAAGGTGATTTAAAGTGCTTCACATAAAACCATTAAAAGCATCAAAACATAATGCAGAGAAAACAGGATTTTAAACAGTTAAGAAAACGTTAAAACAGTCAAAAAGCTAAATAAAAAATAAAAATTGAATAAAGGTTGCAGTGCAGTTTAAGAAATAAAATGCACTAGTGAGATGCAGCAATTGAATCTGAATCAATTAAAGGCAACAGCAAACAGAAAAGTCTTCAATCTGGACTTAAAGGAGCTGAGGATCTCAGCAGACCTGCAACTTTCAGGAACCTTGTTCCAGATATGTGGAGCAGAAAAGCTGAACGCTGCTTCTCCATGTTTAGTTCTGACTCTTGGAACAGAAACTAGACTCGTCCCAGACGACCTGAGGGGCCGGGATGGTTCTAAGGTAGCAGCAGATCACAAACATACTTAGGCCCTAAACCATTCAGTGCTTTATAAACCAGCAGCAGGACTTTAAAGTAAATTCTTTGTTTGACAGGAAGCCAGTGCAAAGACCTCAGAACTGGAGTGATGTGATCCACTTTCCTGGTCTTAGTGAGGACTCGAGCTGCAGCGTTCTGAATCAGCTGCAGCTTTCTGATTGACTTTTTACAGAGGCCTGTGAACACACCATTACAGTAGTCAAGTCTACTGAAGATAAATGCATGGACAAGTTTCACCAAATCCTGTTGAGACATAAGTCCTCAAACCCTTGATAATTGTCTTCATATGGCTGTTCAGGTTGAGGTCTGAATCCATAAAACTACACCTAGATTTCTGACTGTGGCTTGTAGGAGAAGCCTGGTTAGAATCACGTCTAATGACTAAGAGGTAGATAGATTTCACGTGAGAGATGGTTTCCTCTTGAGTGGAGAGAGAATTTGGCTCAAATCCAAACCAAATATTCCCAGATATGAGGTGCAAGATACACTTTTACACATGTGTGCAGCTGTTGCTGTAGTCCTTTCAGCATTAAGCTCTTATTAGGTTTATTTTGAGTTGACAAAGGCAGATTGTTTCATTTTCATTCAGGTGTATTCAATCAAGAAACATGGGTCAGATTGGATGTTTAGTGCTCAGTCACAAAATGATGTGCCTTTCTTTTTATGTTTCTTTAATCTTTGTCTTTTTTGTTTTGAAATACTGGATCCTTTAACCTCTTCAATCCTCAAAAAAATCCTTCACCCAAGTACAGATTTTGAATTTAGAGTGTCACACTTTAGAGTGGCCACAAAGGTTATATATATTACATGTCTGTCCATCCAGCGAGAGGCATCCCTCATCAGTTACTTTTTCTGAGGTTTCTTCTATTTTCCACCATTAGTTTTTTTAGGGAGTTTTTACTGATCCGAATTGATCCAAGGACAGAGGTTAAATCCCATTAGAGAGATTTGTGATTCGGGTCATGTAAATAAAATGTACTTGACATGAGAGGTTTGGAAGCACAGGGTTAATGAATGGCCTATTTCAGATATAATTATTGAATCCTTCATGTGTTCATCACTTTAATGTTGCAGCTGGTGAAGGTGAATTTCATTATTTGTGGTAGCTTAATGTATAATAACGCATAATTATTTATTAGTTAATTTATATTCTGTATTCAAAATCTGTATTTGTAACTATTATCATTAAATAAATGAGGTGGAGGTAAAAGTAAATAATTTCCTTCTGAAATAGAGGTATACTTAACCAAATACTTAAGTAAACTACAAGTATCTCAAGGTTGTTCTTAAGTGCAGCACTTGAGTAAACATATTTTCTGTACCAGATTTTCAATTAAAATCCTATTCAAGATGGTTTTCAATCACAGCTCTCCTCGATATAATGTAATGTCCAATAAACATGTTTATCTCTTTTATGATTCCAATAAATTAATTTAGTATTGATTCAAGGCGTTGTTGCTTTACCTTGAGTAATGATAATGTGTAAAGTGATCGTACAAGATATTATAGTTTGTTGCAGCATCTAACGTATCTAGTTTTGTTTCGGAAAATGAATACAGTCTATCAGAGTGTCACAATATACGCTATGTTTGAAAGCGCTCTCTGATAAAATTATAGTAGGCTCTAAGTGTTGTGAAAGCACAAGACGTCCATCTCCATGTCTAATACCTGTGCTGTGTCCACAGCTGTAGGCTCGTGTATGATGGGGCTGGACAGCTGGGTGACCGACTGCAGGAAGCTTTTCTGCTGCAGCTGTTAGCCAAGGTGACTCCACAGTCGGAGACGAAAACACGAGGAGCCGGCTCCCTTTACTGAAGGAAGTCCAGTGTATGTAACCTTTGCTCAACCCTCACTCTGAACACTCTGTGTGTGCATCATGACACTTTATTTTGTATCTTATTTATGCCTGTGTTGAAAGATATGCTAATAATAATACTATCCTGGTTGCTGCGTGAGAATAAGAATATTCATTAGACCATATTTTTCAAGGAGAACATGTGTGGGCAAGCTAGAAACATCTGGAAGTATTACGCATTAAAACCCCATTTAGATGGTTCCTATAAGGTGTTTATCACTGGTAGATGATCCAATGTGGTGGCTTGCTGATTTATAACTTATACCGTATGAGTTCTCAGATAACTTGTATATAGTTTGTGGTAGAGCTAAATCAAAACATTTAATGAAAGAGTGACACATAAAATAAAAAATAAAAAATAAATAAAAAAAGCATGTCCGCAAGGTCCACAGATCTATAGTCCAAAGGGTTAGAGCTCCAGACGTGTAGAAGACAACTGCTGATGCAAGTCTGCAGTAGTTGCAATGCACTGTTGGGATTTTTAGGAATACATTTATATGATTATCATAATCATACTTTTATTCTGATCATAAATTTGGAAGTAAATCTTAATCTGCATGTAACGATAGATGTAAAACAATGTCGATAACAAAAAAAAGTGATATGTTTGGGGGGGACTTATTTCCTTATCTGGCACGAGCTCAACAACATGAGAAGATTGATATTACACATTTTTGCAGGATTATGATGCCACAGGTAGTTATAGCACAAAGAGGGGGACGCACCAATCTGGCTCTGTCTGAAAGTAACACAATCTGCCAGCAGCACCTCCAAATCCCCGTTAATTAACAAGTTATACTTCCTATTTCATGATTTTTGTCTTTCATTATGCAGAGCCAGGCTAGCCATTTACCCCGGTTCCCAGTCTTTATGCTAAGCTACATTGGTGAAACATCACTCAGTCAATTTAGTCAAGTACTGTCCTTAAAGTCACAGTACACCCCAAAATCAAAACTACACATTTTTCTATCGTATCTGTTCGTATCTGCTATTCATTAATCTAGATTATTTTTGTGTAAATTGCCTAGTTTTGGAGATATCGGACATAGAGATGTCTGACTTCTCTCCAATATAATGGGACTGTGTGGCACTTGGCTTGTGGTGCTCAAAGCACCTGCAACCAAATCCAATTTTTGCTCTTCTAGGGACCGAGAATTTGGGTGCGTGAAATATTGATCCATCCAAGTTGTTCTTCTCATGGAAAACCCTGTTCAATCTCCACTCACAATCAAGAGCAACATAGCGTCCCAGCGCTTGATGGAGTGTCTCCTACTTCTCTAAAATCTAGTGTTCATATACCTCTCTAACTATTCCTATTTGGACGTCCTGCGTTAGCTCACCAAGAGGCATGAAGCAGATCAGGTGACATGATCACCTTTGCAAACACAAATAAGCCACTTGACCTCGACATCAACCCCAGTTCTCATAACTTCTTGCCTTAGGTCAGCCCCTTAGGATGACCTCGGTCATGAACCAATGTGCTGCTGATTTGTTGAATGGGTTGCTGATCTATTAATCCAAACAACTAAATTAATTCAGCCACCTGCTTCCGCTTGGTCTTCTCGGTACTTTCCATTCATTCCATTTCTTATCCTGGTTCTGTTTTCTCAGGGCCTTTTATCAAGACTATTGTTTGACCTTCTCTTACAGGAGCGCCAAGGCCCTCAAAATCTATAGCATCAACGTTTGTGTAATCTGGGCTGTTTAACAGTTGTTAGCAAGCTGTCTGCAACTTTTTACTTTTGCTTCGCTACATATATCTGACAACCACTGTGAAGGTGCCACTTTTGGCACTGGGTAATTGTGATGACATGTCTTACTATTTTTTTTTTCAAACCAAACAATTAATTAATTAATTGAGAAAATAATAAACAGATTAATCCATAATGAAAATAATCACAATGAGCTTCACCTCAACCATCGAAAACAGTAAAATCCTGTGTTTACATGTATGCATGTGTAATAATCTAATGACGCAATATGATAGTATAACAGTCACATAAGGGCATTTTTTCTGCTTTTAATTCTTAATGTATATTTTCCTGATTATTTTTAATTTGTTGTTATTTGTGTGGTACTAAAGTGCATTGTAAGCGCATTTCCCCAAAATGTAGTGCATTACTTTGCAATTGAATTGTAAATGGATTTATCACTTACTTACAACCACTGTGGAAATGCAAATAACGTGTCCCAGTTGAGCTGAATTCAGCCGTGTGATTTAGGCTAAAAGGTGTGCAGGAGTGATAAGGTATGCTTGTTATTGTGACCTTGAGGACTTTCTAACCCAAGAAAAAGAAAAGAAAAAAACGTCTGTGTGAATTAGGAGTTAGAAGTAGCAGAAGAAAACACCGATAAGCTGCTTCCTCCACACACACACACACACACACACACACACACACACACACACACACACACACACACACACACGCACACACACGCACACACACGCACACGCACACGACGCCTCCACAATAGGAGGACCCCGCCAGACTGAGACTTTAATTGAGCTCCCTCCCCTCCCCTCCTCCTCCTCTTCCCCCTCAGTCTCCTCTCTCCCGGGCTGCTGCTGGCTTCAACTTCTCGTCGACACACCACTTCAGATTATTTCGGGCTGGATACGACAAGCAGCTTTTACAAGAACATGGCTCTCCTGCGCAGAACATTCCCAACCTTGTTTCTTCACTTCTGCCTCCTCAACTGGAGTGGTGAGTTAAAACACTGAAATTAAACACGACATTTTTCTTCTTTTTTTAAAGCGGACAAGTTTTGAGTGAAGGTGGACAGCCGTCGAGTTTGAATGAAACCACAGCGTGTGCCTTTTTCTTGGATGATCCTATCAAATGTTTCTGACATTTTTAAAATATTTTAAGTTGAATAACTAACCTAGAGCACCGTTTTCTCTATTTAAAAGTGTTTTTTTTACTGTGGTTAATTAGCCGTTCTCCTATTAGTGGGTCCTTGCTTCGTCGGTCTTAATCACACACAACGTTAGTGGAATAAGCACATGTTCAATTTGTGTGGGTTTCCACTTAATTTGAGACTTTGCCCCACATCTTAGTCCTCATTTTCGGTTGTTTTCCGTCGAAAGTCTAATAAAGTAGATAAAGGTGTAATTAATTACTGCGTAATTAACGGACCAATTAACCCACCAACACGTAGTTGCGCTGTACGTTTGAGCATACGTGCTCAAACGTGACGGGTGTTTTCTTTATTTTAAACGTTTGTGTCATAAACTATTATGCGACAGAGACTGTGTAAGTTATTAAAGGTTTAACAAGACTGCTGTAAAAACATCTGAAGAACCACAGACCGCAAGACCAAACTTAGTTCTCTCTGCAGGACACGGTTAGGGTTGAGTCTTTGTTGTTCATCAGCCAGTAATGGCAATGTGATGTGAGGAGATAGGTTTTTAGACACAGGACAGAGCAGTGGGATAATAAGAACCAGTCTGAGTTAATTTTAAGATTGTAAATGTGTGTTTCCCCTCAAAGACTTTTTAGGGTCAGGAGACCCTAGTTTCTTAAATCATTTGAAGACGCTTGCTTGATTTAAAGGGCCAGTGTGAAGCCATTAACTTTTCATCAGTGAATAATAAGAATATTTTTGTCATGGTGCACAGACATGGTTCTGCAGCAGCCCAGAACAGACAAAACCAAACAATGGTTCTAGCGAGCGCCTTCTGTGTTTTCACAGTACCTGAAGGACACCGTAGTTGTCCGATACGCTTGTGAAGCTGAGGTAACGTGAACCACAGAGTGGAACACTGTGGGTATCATCAGCCGCCACCTGCCCTCTGTTGCACCTAAAGTGAGCGAGACGAATGGCTTTCCCAACATTTTGCATTTGGCGGCAGAGCAGAGCAGAGCGGTGTTCAGTTGGTTGCAATCTGCAACCACCCCACTAGATGCCACCAAATCCTACACACTGTCTCTTTAACAGTGACAACTGTGAGAGCCCAAGGTCACATCCTCAAATGACTTGTTTTGTCAGACATACACTCGCAAAATTCAAACAAATACAAATTACAAAGATGTAAAGCAGAGAAAGCGGTAAGTCTTCACAGTTGAGTAGCTGGAACCGTGCTGATTGATTGAACTGATTAATCAACTAATTGTGTTTAGGCTATTACGTATTACTGAAAGCTAATTGGAACTGAAACAATTAGTCAAACAACAGATTAGTGGGTTAACAGGAAATGAATTGGACATACAAAAATAGAATCTTTTTTATCAATTTTGAGAATAATAAAATTTAAAAATTCTTCTGTGAATCTGTTTCTGCCCCACTGCTACTCTTAAAGGCGGACATCATGTTCACCGATAGATTACCTACATGTAGCATCTCGCAACAGGACAACACTCACTGTGTCCCGACCTTAAACCTCTTTTTCTCCTAAATCCCTGTTTTTGTACTCTATCAGCCTTGTCTTAATTGGGTTACCGCTATTTAATCCTCATCTCCCCTGGACCTCCTCTGGAGACGGAGTAAAGCTGTCTGTTTTTGGATTAGGTCGTTGGTTAGTGATAGAGACCCCAGCCCTCTAAAGACCTTCCAAACTAGGCTCTGTCAAAACTGACCTCGCTAATGGACCTTGAAGGGCACTTACTCAAATACAATTTGTGGCTAAAAGCATCTCTCCTGCATGGAAATGAACCCCTCTTGCGTATGACATAAACCATAACATGTCCCATAGCTGATGCATTGTACACCCACCTCCTTATTGATCTCGCAGACCAGTGTTCATCAGTATGATGGGCATGTTGTGTTACAGGAATGGGCAAGTGATCCGGGCATTGTGGTTCTGCAGTAAATCAGAGCAGGGGCAGAGCTTTTACGAGGTCATTCACAGAACAGAAAGTAGATTCACGCTTGCTTGCTTAGTTTATTCCCCTTTGGAATACACAAGGTGTTATCCTTCAGTGCATTTCAAAGCTCTGAGGGATCCTTGAACAGTTTGTTGTGTAAAATATCCTTTTATGCGTTCCCAAAATGGTCCGATAAAAGTGAAACTTCTGGATCTATCTCATACTTTTTAATAAATATGTAGACACATGATTCTCAATCCGATGCACGAATGATGCAGATATTGTTTGTGAGATGTTATTTTCAAATTGCCCTCCTTATTGTCAGTAAATCCCATTAAAAGCCCAAAATCAGCTTTGAATTGGCTCTATTAACAAGTGTTGTCTATGTAAAGCCTGATCTAAGCCCTTTGTGCCATAGAGCTCCATCTAACTATCAAAAACACATCACTAAGCCACACTGTTGCACTGGGGGACATGTTCCTTAATTACCATGAACTAGTGGTAACTAATTATCACGAGACCAGAAAAAGTTGTTGATTCTAATATCGGTGAAATTACATGATTCTCAATACCCAATTTGATACCAAGGTTAAGAACAAAATCAAAACGATATACACTAGTATTAGTGCTAGTGTTGCAGGTTACAGGCCTTATATCTATTTCATATTGCAAACGTCTCCTTTAAACAACTTTTACAAATGTTACAGCATTACTTTCGTACACATCATGATACCATTTATAGTTCACCTTCGCCTAATACTAATCTTTACCGAATAGAGCTTGAAAGTCAATGAAAACTCTCTACAATGACTACAATGAGGTAGCCAGGGATATTGCTAGGGATCTTCCTATGGGGAATTGGACGTGCCTGCTCTGGTTGTCAGTTAGGAATGCGCCTTGAAAACCCGTTGTGTGGTGTAATCTTTGAGACGGCCAGAGGGAACTGTGTTGAAGAGTCAAGGTTGCAGTCCTCAGTTCCAAAGTCAAACTGTATTGTAATAGATGGATCTAATAATTTCTAAAATTCACAACATGCTTTTATCTGAGGAGATATTCTGATTCAACCTATAATTGTTGCCGTTTAGCCTTCCAAAAACTGCATTTTCATTGCAGTTAAAAAACAATTTACTTTTCCACATGTACCTGTATTAACGGGGTAACTTAGCAATACCATATATAGTATTCATACAAGCGAAATAAAAACATTTTTCATATAATGTAACTTAACATCATAGAATTTGATGACATTTAAAGGTGCTTTCAAAAACGTATTTCTTCGTGTGTTGGCTTCTCACCATTACAAGCTAATTCCACTGTAATACTTTACCAGTCTTTATTTCCTTTGTCTATGCAATATGTATTTTGTAAGTCAAACCAGCCGAGGGGAAAAAAACCTGTACTGCGAAACGCAAGAGGATTTGAATTCGGTTTGGAAAGACTTTTGGCATCAACTTGGTACCGACGTATTTATTTTTGTAACATCCCTACTGTGACCACACACTGTAGATAATTATGGATTATCAACTGCTGAAAATATCCCCGAACAAATGCACTATTTACTCCAGTTTAAGTAACGTTTGCTGCCCAGCTGTTTTAGGAAATGACTTAACTTATAGTACCTTTCTCAAATGAATTTAGCCAGCTACCTCAGGCACTGACTAATTGTGAGATAAAATCAGGACAGATTGACATTTTAACGGCGTTTGGACTGACACCTTTTAACGCAGCTTTGGCATCAGTCATAAACAAAAGCATTGTGTGTCTTATGTGAAGACATTTCAACAGCTTTCCTTAATGGATGACCACATGTTTTTTTTCTTGGAGCCAAGGGATCTGGTGGCTTACCACTATTGTTCAGTGAAGCCTCCAAGAGACAACTCACTTCCTTCTTGATGGAGAGCTCTCTGATTCTAACTGAAGTTGTGTTTAGGTTTTTCTTGCCAAGTCTGTGGAGTTCTTCACTGTGGAACTTGTGGAAAAATATGTGACCTTGTTAATTACTGATTTACAAAACATGAATCCTCAACAATTGTGATAATAACGCAAAAAAGCAAAATCTATATCTTGTTTCAGATGTTAGAATTTGGTGCTTTTATTATTCATTTCATCATATATCATCTGTTAAATATCTTATGTTCGTCAAATATACCAACCAATTTTACATGGTTTTGACATTTGATTAATTTGAAATAATGGTCAAATTAGCATGGCAAACATTTTGGTCCTTCTTAAGCAATTAGTCAACCACGCGTCCCACCAATCTGCTGTTGATGCTCAGACCTGCCATCACTTTGCATGATACAGGAACTCTTAGATCAAATTAATAAACCATGAGAATAAACACTAAAATGAAATATTTTAGCTTTACAAAATATGCTATGGGAGCAAGTCATTTAATTATTGGGATTTACTTAGGCCTATTGATATTCTTGAATTATATGCTGAATAATACATTTAATTAAATGAATACCCTCAAACTACCACTCTTATAATTGAGATATATAAATTGTTTTTGACCACAAGGTCGGACTGCATGAAGACCAAACTACACTTCAATATGCAAATACATTTGGAAACTAAGTTTGCATAGTCAATCTATGACAATTTGGTCAAATTATTTTGCCTCCTTCACTCATTCTATAATCAGATTATTTATTCATGCATTATATTAAGGAAGACTCCCTGCTGGGCTGTGAGTGTTAAGACCTCATCAATCATTCAATATTACCCAGATAAGGAATGTGTTTTTGTATTAAGTAAAGTAGTGAAGTAACCAAACATGAGTCATACGGTATCCCAGGGAGCCGATCTCCTCGTGTAAATAATGGCTGGTCTCCTTGACCTCTTCTTCATCCTTCTCTGAGCGCCTAAGAATACCTTCACTCTGTTGCGGGGCTCGTCTGGATGTAAGCAGGAAGTGTGCAGCTGTTGGCTGCAGTTGTTCATGTGGGATTAGTGCATTTGCCTGAGTGATAGCCAGGCATGACAGCCATATAATCTAATGTATTGGCTCATTGTTTTCATTAAAGAGAGTGTGCTGTTTGATCCTTGTGGCATTATATTGGTGCCTTGCTGTAGAATCAGGCATATGTAAGCTAATTCAACTAACATGTATGTCAGCACGGTGAACAATCAAATAGCGTGCATCCTATTGAGTTGACTCTTTTCAGTACTTTCGCTGATTATTCAAGCTATTGATCTTGAATAATCAGTGAAAGTAGAAGTAGTTTCCCTATTTTGTTGATAACACATTTAAATTGATCTGCATTCTATTTTTTGCCAAACAATGCATCAAATAAGCACATCTGTTGTTCATCAATATGATTTTTAAGAGACTGGGTACGTTGAGGTGTGCACAACAGGTTTAATTTAGTCATAAAACTGCGACAGGATTCAAAGCAGACATTGATATTATCTGAATAAGAGTTGTTAGTCATTCTTTGATACAAAACCTGTGCATGTTCTGAAGATCCAAGACATGTTGTCGAAAATGTAGCTGTAGCTGTTTAGCTGGCAGGAGCAGAGCTGACATCCTCCCTCAAGCCCGAATTGAAGGGTTTTTAGGAGCCTTGTCTTGCATGTGTAGTGTAACTCTGAAGTGAGTAGATGGTTGATGTTTGAGAGGGATTTTATATCCAACAGCTGCCTCTGTAGTCTGATCCTTGGCCTTCTGGGAGGGGATTTCTCCCTTATCGAGTACCTCTCTGGTACTGAAGAACTGCCCAAGACATCCATGACTGCTGTGCTATTCAAAGCACATCATTCAACTGAGTGAAAAATCTATACAGTGAACAGTCCGCCTTAGAGAAGATGGGACATGTCTCAAGAGCTGGAGACGGTTGTTTTAGGCATACTCAATCAAGAAGAGGCATGTAGGAAATTACTCATGTTAGGGAGATACATCCATGTGTATTCGGTAGTGCCAGAGCGCTGAACTTTTATCTGCAGCTGGAACAATGTATCCAGAACCAAACATACCTTTTTTTTCTTTTGTATTTATTTTTAAAAAGCGTTGAAGGTGCTGCAGGCTTTCACATCAGAGTATTTTCTCGTTGCGCTGGGAGAGTGCTGAGAGGGTTGTTTCTTAAAAGCCTCTTTAAATCCCAAATATTGGATTTGGCTGCACAGCTTGCACTGGATTGATTATTTGTATTCAGCATTGTAAAAGCAGTAAGATGAATGTAGAGACATGTTTTTGCTCTGGTTGAAAAGCCCACAATGTATCATTGGGCCATAATATCTATACTGGACAACCAGCCTGTCTAGGTTGCCTAAATTGTTCCTAAAATGTAATATTGATGTAGAAATGGGTCTGCATTTTTTGGAAGTAAAAAGTATACATTAACATACAATTGAAATCCTAAATGAATGTGGAAGTACCTCATAATTTCTCTTCAGTAAATGTAATTAGTAACTTTAGTAACCACGGACACCAGGCAGGCATCTGGGGGTTTTGCACCATAAAAAGCCTCACACCTAGTTGCAATTTGAATGAATAATATCCACACTAAAAGCATGCAACTGATTAACTGCCATCAGGCAACTGTATGATGTCACTCAGTCATTGCCACCTCAGCTACATCAAATAGATCCTGAGATGTTTCACCTCTGCTCTTCTTCTCAAGGTTTTTAGACAACAATACATTTCTTGGTGTGTAAAAAAAACTATAAAAGATAATAAGTACACAGTGTTTCCCCTAGATTTACAGCATCAGGGGTGTGGGGGGCAAGGACGGACAGACAGACAGACAGACAGACAGACAGACAGACAGACAGACAGACAGACAGACAGACAGACGGACGGACAGACAGACGGACAGACGAACACACTACACCGTGGTACCTCAGTATTACAAAGTAATACCTCACAGTACTACTAGTGACTCCATCTGTGCTTTTATAAATAATAGAATAAAGAACATTGCAATCACTTTAAAGTAAACCAGATCGCTCCATCAGACAAAAAATAAATAAAAGTGCTATCACTGTGTTAGAAAAATGAAAATAATGTTCTATCCGTGCAAAAAAATAACTAATATTGAGTTACTACTAAATATCTCATTGTGGAAAACAATTAGCTATTTTTTGCAAAACAAAACAGAATGAGTGCAGATATGTGAGCATCACGTTGTACCAGTATTAGTGGCTGCAGTGAGCTGCTTTCCTCTACACATCTTTTTAAAACGGGGTTGTAGATTTGATACAGCCATTCTCAATTCATGCTTAATGATGAGCTTAGATCTGGATTCTGATGAGAGACGTAACAGCAGAAAAAACGACCTCACAGAGATCTCATAAATCGGCTTTTGGCAAAATGCCAAGAATCTGCAAATCGCGCATGCGCAACCTATTGACGGCATACGGTGAACATTTAAAGCCAGCATTTTGCTCTTGTGCCCCACCTGTAATAAAAACGCCCCAGTTTGATAAATCCTGACTTAAAGGAAACATGGTGTTAATTTATTTTAATGACAATCACAAAGTGTGCAGGCTTTGTCACTGCAGTGTATTTTTCGGGCTTTTGGAAGAATATTTCCAGAGCCTCTCGATATGCGAAGTCAGAAACGTCCATTTAATCGAGCTCTCTGTCTGCTGTGTCTCACCTGTGTGCAGCGCATCAGGGCGAAACTCCGCCGTGCACAATACAGAGAGCAAAGAAGAGTTGTAACGCGACCATGAGACAGAAATGATATGCTGTCGTGTAGATACGATCAATAACATACGGCCGTTTAGTTTGTTTAATAAAAGAACAAGGTGTAGACCTGTTCTATAGGAAAGAGAACCTTAAATAATTTCTGTGATCTGGCGCTATAGGAAAGATTACAGGGGGCGGCGTTTTTTTTCAGGGGGGCGCCCTAATATAACGGTAGGGGAAACACTGAGTACATAACAGGATTGAGTAAAAACATATAAACAGAGAAGCAATCTGGTGGCTAAATTATTATTTATAAGATGAGTGTTGTTATATTTAGTTTGTTTCTGCTGTAGCAATAGCGCCACCAAGTGAGCCTCTTTTGTGGCTCATTCCTCTTTTGTTGCTCATTATGAGGCTTAATATACTCAATTTAAATGCACACATGCAGTATGTTAAACAATGCACATATTTATGAACAAGACCGTCCTGCTTTATTTGTCGTAAAATAAGACATTCATTGGTACTATTTCAGTCTTGAGCAGTTTTGGCCATTTGTCCCTAAACTCTTCTCAAGCGAAATTGGCCATCTGTACATGACAACCCTTCATTTTCAGAAGGCCCATCTGTGGGACACATGGCACTCTCCTGGGCCACAATCCAAGTCTTGGCAGCAGTCTCATCAGTGCCAGAGGGAGAGACAAAAAAAAACTCCAGTATTGAGAAGCCTTTCCTTCCTTCTTTTCCCATTTGTCTGCCTCTTTGGCCTGCAAACAGAGCTTAACCAGCAGCTGCACACACCTGACGCCCAATCCATCGGACATTCTTCTGTGGGGGCAACAAGCAGGGGCTCACGTTACAGAGAAATCGTACACCACAATGGTCTTTGCGTCCTTCCCGCCTTTTCTGAGCCGTGCCCCCCCCCCCCCCCCCCCCCCCCGTCCATCCTGTGTCTCCTCTCACACCTCTCTCATGCCCTTTATTGTTTTTTTCTATTTGAGTGCAGTGGACGGAGCCTGGGAATATTTACTTTGCTCTTGTTGGTGTCAACAGTTCTGAGTGAGAGAGCAGGAGCAAAAAGGAAAGAGATGCACTTAAATAAACAGTTGGAGCGTCAGATCACCATCCTAAATCTGTTTATTTTTCAAACACTGTAATCTTTTTGAGTATTGGTGAGATTCTTTGCGTAAAAATTAAGTTAATATCTTCTCAGCTTTCTGTAAGTTAATAAAGCGTGGCATAAGACTTGAATTAGTCTTCCACTTCCATGCTGAGCAGCAGAACCCAGGTCATCGCTGTGAGCTACACATTTGTAATTTTCATTAGTTTCAACCGTATTTTTCATAAAATGTACAGTTTGAAATAGCGATAAATATTAGGATAATGGCTTTTGGAGGCTGCTACTTGATATTTATATGTGTTTTTAACATGGTGGTCTATGGGGATTGACTTTGGGGGACAGCCTCAAGTGGCCATCTGGGGATCTGCAGTTTTTGGCTCTTCGAATTTGGCTTCATTTTTGCCGCTGGTTATTTTAGCTTTCACTTTAAAGTTAGTTTAGAGGATATTCCCAAAATATTGAACTAGAATTGTAAAGAAAATATGTAGTGAGTCGACATTTGACATTCAAAAGTAACTGAATCTACTGTGGCTGAAGTCTAATTGACTTAGAACACATACTTCTTATTTCTACTGCAGTTTCTTGTAGCCTGTCAGGTGAAATATAAGCAATTACTCATTGCTTATGCGTAATTGCTGCAAATAATATAGCTGCTGCCAATAATATCTTTCCGTCCAATTTATTTCGATTTATCTTCTAATTTTGACAAGCATGGTCCAAATGGGGCTGGAATAGACAGAAATAAAAATAACTTTTAGGAAATGTATTTATAAAAAGGGTTTCAACAAAACATCATTAGCAGAATATTTCAGCGTGGAGTCGGTAAAGTTACCCATTAATCAGGGAGGCTGTTGAGTTATATTTTGGTGTCAAAGGATCCATAGTGCGTGGAAAGCACAGATTCCCCTTTTAAATCCTAAGGGGTTTAGGCGTGTGTGAAATGTGACCACAGCACTATGTCACTGGTTAGAGATTTCCCTTGTATCTCTCAGTCTGTTCACTTGAAATAGATACGAGATATGTTTCTTTCTGGAACAATGCAGAAGCCACAAACTTGTCAGTATTTGCTCAAGGCTTCCCCTAAAACCCAGTCATTGTCCTGAGGAATTCCAAGTCTTCTGATTTCTTTTGCTCTTAAGGTTTTATGTCAAACTGCCAAACCGATGTGTCAGTGTCACCTCGAGAATGCCTGAAGAGCCTGCAAAAATCTAATTAGCGTCGCAACCAGCTCGTCACCAGGATTAAGTTCTAAAATTATATCATGAGTGTATATATGACGGAGTAACACAACGGGGACACGCAACAGCTAATGTTTGTCAATATCCTGACATTCAAGTAGCAAATAGCACAAAGGCATGTTAACACTTGATGCTAAAAGTGATTTATTATGACAGCTACCAAAAACATATTGACCAACCAAACACAACTTGAGACTGGATTAGCTCATACAACCACACTTTAAGATTCAAGCATCTGGGAACTTTGAATATCTGCAGAGTGGTGGACCAACATATAGTATCCTCCTTGGAGCCAAACTGCAAGCATGGCAACTGAAAATTAACTTTTTATTTCATGGAATGCATTTACTATCACATCACATTACTATAGACAATATCTCAAGATGTCTGGCCAGTCAGTTTCCTGTCAAATGAGCTTGCATTCACATCTGTCCTCAAATTAAAATGAAGTCTGTTTAAATCCAGACCGACTTTGATGGTGAAAAGACATCTCGGTACATGTGCATATGAATATTCATGACAACCTCGGGTCTAACCAGAGCGGCTTTCATGGTGTTTGCCTCTTGTGCTAATGGGGTGTACCATGGCGTGGATATGGCATGCATCTGGCACTGTTTTTTTCTTTCTGATTAGTCTGTTCATTACTATAAACTAATCAAGTAGCTATAGGTTTTAATTAGCTGTCTTCAGTCTCAAATAGGCTGGTTGTAAATTAAACTTTTCACATTTTCAGGTTTTCTTAGTGAATTTTAGCATAAAATCTGTACAGCGAAAAATTCTCAATACCCAGTTCCTTTAGTTTAAACGCTCAACCAAATGTGCTTTTTAAATAATCTTTGTATGAAGGTAATGGAGGGCATGTCTGTGTATGATATCATGCACAGAGCAGGATTAGAGAGTCTTGTGTCAGTGCTGTCTGTAAATGTTATTCCAACCCCTGAGGCTTAACCATCAGTTCTATGGTAGAGGGCCAGATTTTACTCAGATTTCATGCTTTGTGTGGGACTCCCCTTCTCAGCTGATTCATAGTGCAGGCCTAATTATTTTTTGTCTTTTACTGTTGTTCAGTTAGTGGTTGCGGGGCATTTGTTTGGCAGTTTCCCCAGAGCTCGTCTCTTTGTTTAAGTGTCCCAGGAGAAGCAAGAGAGGCAGAAAATAAGCTGGTGTAGCAAAACCAGCAGCAACTGTTGATCGGACAGTGGAATTTGTCTAGAATATCTGCAGTTTGTTCTCTTAGTTCTCTCCGGCGCATCCAGCTCGAATGATGCAACTATGCAGACTGTAATACAAGCAGTTCAGTTTGTCAGGTGCAACATTTATGAAAGTGTTGGTCAGTTTGTCCCATTTTCTGCAATAAAAATGATTGAAGTGAGAAGAACAGACTGAAAGCTTTATCTTTCAGTCCTTCATTTGGGGACAATTTGCGGTTGAAAAAAGGTACTAAATCGCAATATATCACAATACTCAATATATCGCAATACTCAATGTATCGCCGTATCGTGATAATATCGCAATATCATGATAATATCGCAGTATCATGATAATATCGTATCGGGACTTAAGTATTGTGATAATATCGTATCGTGGTACCTCTGGTGATTCCCACCCCTAGCAGATTATGATATAATAAACTGAAATATGTTGCTTGCTCCATAGATCAGTCTACAGGATGTTAGAAAATGGTGTTAAATAACAATTTTACAGTGCCCAAGGTAACAAAACCCAAAGATATTTTAGTTCATTATCATAACGGACAAAAAAACACCAAATATACAATTGTAAAGATGGAACCAGCGAATTTGGGTGTTTCTTCTTAAAAACGACTTGAAAGATCAATCTTATTGTCTAAATTGTTTACAATTAATAATAATAATAATAGTAGTAATAATGCATTTAATTTATATAGCGCTTTTCATGGTACTCAAAGACACTTTACACAACATTACAATGTCCTAAAAATTAAGTAAAAAAACAAGTATAATAATAAAACAGATACACAATAAATAAATAAAAACAATAAGAGCACACAGTCATACATTAAAAGCAGTTCTGAAGAGGTGGGTTTTGATTTGTGTTTTGAATGTGGAGAGGACAGTGCAGTGCAGTCAAATTAAGTTTGTCAATCAACTGATTGATTAATTGACTAATTTTGTTCAGCCCTTAACGCAAGTATAAAAGATCTAAATCTGTAGTGTGTGATATGGTTATTAAAAGGGCTGGATTTCATTTTTTTTAACAAATACCAAAATAATACATGTAATTTGACATATACGTAAATAATACAAAATACTTACTTAACCCTTACCCTAAACACAAGCAGCATACAATAACTGTCTTTTGCCAACTACAATATTTTATAACTGCCAAAATCTTAATTTAAATCTCAATCTATGAAATCAAAGAATACATAAACAAGATAACTGATCTGTCCAGATACAGCTGTCACCAAGTGCTGACAGATCGAAAAGGATCTTTTAAACAAGAATAAGGAACTTGTATTTTTAGAATCTGTATGCATTTTGTCTCACTCACCCAGCTAGCCGACGTGCGGAAGATATTTTAGCCTGGCAGTCTGAAGTGGGATGAGCTGAATTTGAATTAAGTTAAGATCAAACAAATGAGTTCCTTTCGAACTGTGAAAGTCTTTAATATGGATTGCACAGTATGCAGATGGAATAAAAAGAGATTTTCTTTCAATAGCTGTTTGGTGATAGAGTTTGCATGGTGAATTGTTTGCCCTGAGTTTAGAAATGTCACAGATCTTGATGTGGGATGTGATAACAGGCTTTGTTCACAGATAAGAATCAGACACTGAAGAGTGATGTCCAAGTCACAGACAGGATTTATTAAAAAGCCATGGTGCCGAGTTGACTTTTGGGGCAATTTAGTGGCTGCCAGACACTGCCTGTGTCTGTTGAAGAAGTGTCTGATGAAAGCTGTAATGTGATCTACCTCTGCAGCTCAGCTTTAAGGTCCGGAATCTGCCCTGTGGGGCTTCTTCTACAACTGAAATGTCAGAATAAAGACGTGTCAAGGCTCCAAACTAACTCTAACTCATACACTTAAAACAGCTGGGTTGAACACTCAACCCTCGCTCATTGTTTAAGTGTATTTCCAGCATGTAAGCTGTTTTTTTGTGGTCTATAGATCTTTACAAACACAAAACATATAGTATCAAACTTCCCCGGAAGTTCTCTGCTGACAATTTAAAAACCATAATGTGATAAAGCTGGACCAAAACCTTGTTTGTTAGGAATTGGCCTATTTTGTTGCTGGAAAACACTCAATAAAAAACTTGAAACGCAACCAGATGAAGATATCGTGCTCACCGCAATGGATTATCTAGCTATGTGGCAGCCAGCATTATGCTCCAAACCAATTATAATTATTGTGTGTGTGTGTGTGTGTGTGTGTGTGTGTGTGTGTGTGTGTGTGTGTGTGTGTGTGTGTGTGTGTGTGTGTGTGTGACATTTAGATTTTATTAAGAGCTGCAACAATTCATGACTAATGTTTAAGTCGAACTATTTTGTTAATCGATTAATTGTTACTATAACCGTTTGTCCGTCCGTTTTTCTGTCCATTTTTCTGTCCATTTTTCTGTCCATGCTTATGCAAATATGTGATGATTAATAATTGTTTGACTACGACTGAATGATTAATTAAAATCAAAACTATGATGCAATGGAAAAGAAGGCAAATCGTAAAAGATACGATTAAAGAAACAGTTTTTCCAGAGGGTCGGAAACACCCGTCACTGTGTGCATCACGTGCACACACTCTGTGCTATGTCTCGCTAATGGCCAGATAGCCCTGAAGTGTGCCGTGTATATTTAAGGATAGCCGTTTTTCATTTTGGATACCAAGCTTTTCATGTCACCTTAAAGCATATCATAAAGCAGTGAGCATGACTTGCATGGGGCTGTTGTTCTGCTGAACTATTGCATGAATTATGCTTCAAACGCACACTTAGTAACTGCCAAAGTGAGAAATCTCTGCAGGTTAGCTAGAGTGACTTTAACCTCAACAAAAATGTGGAGTTTTTGGATGTGGATGTTAAAGGAGCAACCTGTTTGTGCTTTCTGAACATGTTTTGCACTGTGAATTTGCACTGTCACTTCTGTTTTTGAACAAAGGGTTGGACATTAATGTTTTTTTGCTTTTTTATCCGATTCATCAATTAATCGAAAAAATAATCAACCGATTAATCGATTATTAAAATAATCGTTAGTTGCAGCCCTAGAGTAAACCATAATAGTTTTTGTGTCTCGGTAAGTGATTTATGACTGTCCTAAATGCACCTCTCAGCTGTGACAGCAGCAAAACCTCCCAGCATCCCTCAAGGCGAAGACGAGAACACAAATCTTATCTTAGACAAAGTCTCGCTGTAGTTCTTCTGACATCATCAGTGGGTGACAGAAGCAGACCCCGGTGTCAGATTGGATTCGTTCAAGGTGGTTTGGCATCTGGCATGGAAACCACCCATGTAGAGACTGGATGGAGAAACAGACGTCTGGGTTGCTCTGCATGCCCTGTTGTGAAAGTGACTGGTCTAGCTAAATGACTAACAACGTTGTGTATTTACAGTGCTACACTGTCAATATATTGAATGGGAAATTGGTCTGTAGTGTGTTTTAACCAAATTACTTTATTGCAGTAAGTCTACATTTCATGCTTATTACACCACGCTGTAGTACAAAATAACAATTTCAATACCATAATGTTGCCTTTTTATGTTATAGGTTTTAGTGGAAGCACAAAATACCTCTTAAAGTTAAATTGGCTCTATTATGAATTAGCAGTAATTGCTGTATTCATTTCTCTCTTGTTTACTCTTTCTGGACGTATGCATGAGATGTCTCAAAGATCGCAGTAACTGCTACATGAAGTGTGTTTGTACACCTTTAATCAAAGGAATACTTTACCCCCTAAATCAGGGGTCTCAAACTCAATTTGGCTTGGGGCCACCGCTGGTATTGTGATCTCATCGGAGGGCCACACAGAAAGCGCAATTTTTTTTTTTACATTCATAACATTTTCGTCATAACAAAGGCAACCAGCAGTTTCTATACATTTTTATAATAGTTTTTAACAGTGCAAATATTTATATATTTTTAAATAACTTATTGAAACTGCACCGAATCAACAAATGCATTACATTTGTACTTTATTCTATTTCTTGCCAGACACCTGGCAGCGCTTCTGCTCACACAACTGAGCCACATTGACCCTGATCCAGGTCACAGTGGAAACTCTGATCCAGGTCACAGTGAAACCCTGATCCAGGTCACAGTGGAAACTCTGATCCAGGTCACAGTGAAACCCTGATCCAGGTCACAGTATAAAAACCCTGATCCAAGTCACAGTGAAACCCTGATCCAGGTCACAGTGAAACCCTGATCCAGGTCACAGTATAGAAACCCTGATCCAAGTCACAGTGAAACCCTGAGTACAGCTTCACGATGGGCATCACTACTTGTACTTGCATTTATTAAAGTTCATAGTGGAGAACGGTTTCTCACAGATGTGCTTCCAAAAAGGTACATTACCCGATTGATCACTTTTGTCAGCTCAGGGAAGGATGGAGGCAATTCTCTCATAAATGGTCCAGTCATGTCTGGTTTTCCTTGTGCCTTTAGCTTTTAGATCACTGCTGCAAGTCAATAAGTTCCATTTGCAACAGACTCTGGACTGAGAAATGACTTCATACTACAGATCAAGCTTCATGGGGTGTGTGCACATGAAACATTAATATTACAACAGTTTTTCTTTTCAAACAAAATATTTACTATATATTTGAGTCAAAATATGTTCTATACTATATACTATATACAAACTATTTACAATGTTTACATAATGTGCATGTTTCAGTTTCGTTTTTTCAAGAACAGTTTTCAGAACAAGAACAACATATGTACTCTGTATGTATGTGTGTGTGTACTGTGTACTCTTTACCAACGCATGGTCGTGTGTCGAGTAGCGCAGAGTAAAACAGCTGAGCAGAGCAGAGCTGCCGTCTCTCTGTGGCCAGTGTTGATTTTTTACTACACTGCAAGGTTGTTTTTTTCTCAGGTGGTAGTGTGTTGTCTGTCTGAATAAAAACCAGTGCATCTTTGCAGCGTATGTGGGTGGGTGGGTCCTTAAGGATTTCCAGAGTGTTCATTGGGTAGTTTCACACAAAATGTCGACTGACACCTGAATCAACAAATCAGGTGAAAGGTGGAGCTCGACACAGACGCCTCAGGCTGTGTGCTCCTATGAGAGGCAAGTATGATCACACAGAGAAGTGGGGCGGAACCTCCAGACTTTGGTGCATCTAGCAGCGTCTGAATCTTTTTTCTACTCCGTTTTTTCACGGAGCTATTAATAGAAACGTCCAGTAAACGTTATCTTACGGGGTTAGAATCTCAGAACGGCCCTCAGAAAAACGCGCGGGCCCCACTAACACTAAACTTTGATGTCAAGTAGGTGGCCACAAAATATCGGCTAGCGGGCCGCAATTGGCCCGCGGGCCGCTAGTCTGAGACCCCTGCCCTAAATGATCATTTGTAAATCAGTCACTTACCCAGTGCTACCTTGATTGAACAGCAAAACCATGTCAAAACATCCGTTCTCACAACTCGTTCAGCATAATCTAATCTATCAAGATTTTCCTCCATTTTTGTATTCTTTGTTGACCGTGGATGCAGGCTAGATAATTATTATATTAACACTGCGTGACTAACCGATATACAAATGATAATTTTGGAGGTGAAGTATTCCTTTAAGACTGCGGCGGAGGAGGGATTAGCCTGTTGTTTAAATTTCACTATATGTCCTACTTATCTAATATGCACTCCTATTGATACAACAGACCCCACCCGGAGTACCATTTAATAAGTGATGGCTCCTGTGGTGCTGCATAGGCATCATCTGTTTGACTGTGTCTGTTACTGTATACCTGTTAGCTACATACATTAAGTCAAAAAAAGCTATGTAAATAAAATTTTATTTAGATTTTTTGGAGACTACGTCCAGAAATACCCAAGTGTGGTTGTCGGGCAACAAACCTGGGGAATAGATCTGTGATACTGCAAAGCCCCCCGTGGGGTGGAGGAGTCACGTCGCCATGGGCTTCCTCCACCTCCAGCCAGGTTGGCATCTGCTGCCCAGCAGATGCCAGGAACAGTGATATTAACAGGCCTGGAAAAAAAACACGCTTGTGCTTGTTAAAGGAGCATAACACAAAGCAAGTAATAGTGGAGGAGCAAGAAATACAGTAATGTTATGTAGAGTATAAGTCTGATCACCAGTTCTTTATATCTCGCCCCCTACTGGGATTGTCATTTAGATCAGTGATTCTTAATGACTTGGACACATGCAAGCAGCACTTGTTACCCAGCGGCAAAGATATTGTGACAACAGCATTCATCTCCTACACCACCTCGCTGCCCTCTTCTGCTAGCACTTTGTACATGATGTATATTGTGAGTTTGTTTCTGACAGATTTTGAGTGCTACATTGGAAAGATAATTCTAACCCGGAGCTGGAGAAGAGTGAGAGAGATTAGCTGTCAGCTAACAGAACAAAATCACGTTTCAAATTGCACTATGTTGCCTCTTACATTAAAGCAGTAATTCAACCCAAAACATTGAATATCGTGATCAGTTCCCTAGGCTCTCGATGGAAGGAAAAATATCACTGTAAACAGACTTTGATGGAAGCAGAACAAAAACAAAAGCAAAAATGGTTATAAAACGCCTGAAAACATTTCATAAAATTCCTTCACGGGAGGATAATCCGAAATAGCAAAAATAAAATAAAGTAGTTGTTATGGGATATCCATTAGCCCACAAATAGATAAAAGACTTATTTGTACTGATGTGCTTACTTTTTTCGGGCGCTCTGCTCCCTTCAATGACCATAGAGAGCCCAGTGAGGTGAGTACAATAAACAATTCATATTGTTTTTGGGTGGTACAACAGTAACATGTCTCAAGACTTGTGGGCTCTAAGGTGTTTTTGTTATCTGTAAATCTCATGAAAAGACTTAACTATCCTATTCCAACTTCTCAACCCTGAAGTAAAACAAGAGTAAATAGTGCAGAGAATATCTTCAGCTGTGGATAAATGCAAAATGAACACTAGTGAGTATTTTCTGCTGTATGTGAAATTGCTGGAGGCATTATGTTGTTGGGTTGTAATTCCCATTTTTTGCAATATCTCATCATGATGTGGATGTAAACTAAACTTGACTGGTTGGCGGATACAACCGGGTGTTTTATTATTTTAATTTATTTTGTAATACATTTTATAATACGGGTAGATCAAATCAAGCATTCTGATTGGTTGAGTGAGTCACGAGGTGTAGTTTATTCAGCCATAAAGTACTGTACAGCCTGTTTACATTTGGAGCGTTTCATATCAGTGCACACTTAAAAACAACAGGTAGATTTAAATTGCGCGACCGTTAGTTGTCATTTCAAGCTTGACAGTTACCAAACATGTTCGTGTAAACTTTGATATTGTAACGTCCGCAGTAACGACCTGCAGACGTTGGTTTCCATTGCTTGAGTGTTCACAGTATTGCAACGGGGCTCTTCGCTAACAGTAGCGTTAGCTCAAACGGAACAGCTAACAAGCTCACTTAGCATCCCCCACACTAGCATAACAACCGACAACACAACGTCACTTCCTCCCTAAAATGAGATGAGGAATGAAAAGGGTTTGACCACAAAATCGTGATAATTTCTAGGGAGAGATAATTACGTCGGTCATTTCCCGACGCGAGGCAAGTTCTCTAAACATCATGGAGGAGAAAAATGACGGAGAAAAGACGGACAGAAGCAGCGAGAGCACTTCTTTACATCGGTGGCTGCGTGTCATCCTCCACCTGCTTCCAACCGGCCGTTTTATAGTCCCGTATGTGCGTCCCGTACGTGTATGCCGGTTGCATAGCAACCGCCATACACGTACGGGACTATTTTCTCTGTTGCTGAAATGTGATACACAAGGTTTGGTGGCTACAACTATTTTGTGCTGAAAGGGAGCTTACTATTACTATTTATAAAGTCGCAGGTACCCGTATTATAAAAGCAATAAGGTACTCGAGGCAGTACTGTGTCTACAATAATGTACAGTTCAAGGGTTTGCCGGCCCTCCGCTGCGCGTCGGGCCTAACAACTCCCTTGAACAGTACATTATTGCATGACACAGTACTGCCTCTCGTACCTTATTGCTTAATTATGAACACGTGGGGATTAGGACTGGGTAATTACAACACAATCAGTGAAATCAAAAGAAAACTAAGCAAAAAGAAAGGCACAGGTGCTGTGTAGTTCACAATGCACATAAAAGGGTTCAAACTAAAATAAAATAAATTAGTCTTTTTGAAGTTGAAGAGTGAGTAATTTTCTCTATTGAGCGAATAGAGTTGATTATGTTAGCCATTAGAGAGTGAATTCCTTTGAAGCCGACATTTAACATTATTTTTTTATTACTTTTCATAGTTTTTAGGCCTCTATGAGACAGAAGAATGAGCCATATTAGGATTTAATGACATATAAAATAGGATCACCAGGATCTTCATCGTTGGGTTTAGTCTTTTAATGACAATGATTGGAAAGTAAGAAAAGTACTAATATTTGTCTGTCTTTTACCTCTATATTTAACCATATTAAATTGGGTTCCAGTGAAGTTAGGGGACCTGCAAGAGACTGATTTCAAAAGGTATGGTAAGAATCGAAGCAGGAGAGGACGAAATATCCTGACTTATAAACCCTGGAACTCCCCATGATGCCCCCCAGACTGATCTTTAAACATGGTCTCTAAACTCAAGCTGAGAACCACAAAAGACATTGTACAACTGCTTCCACAGGCTGAGTAGTTCTCTCCACAGTGAGAAAACTGATCCTCATGTGTAAAATTAGAAGAGTGCCCCTTTAATGAGAGGCAGTCATGCTGTCAAAGGTGCTGACGTGTTCGTAGTGACGATGAAGACCCCCAAAAAATTTGCTCATACTTTGAAACTTAACTTTAAACTACTTCACAACTGTTTAAACTTCAGTGAATAAACTTAATTTTTCAACTTTATTCAGCTCTGATATTTTTAGGCTCATATTGCCTCCATGTTCTCTGGTCTATCCCCTTGTGTGTTCCTATATATGCAATCCACATCCTTCAGTGGACTCAATCTGCCATAAGCATTTCCTGTAAGCTTTTGATCACCATATCATCTAAATGTTAACTGATGGGTCCTGTAGTGTCTCACTGAGCTAAATCAATTCTCAATCTTGTGGGAGGGAAGCAGTCTTATCTTGTGCTTGAAGCTCCATAAGTAGTTTGGTATCAAAAGTATTCATAGCTGTAAAATAACACAAAATAAATGAAATGAAGATTTCTAAACAATTATAACGCACTATAATGTTGTGGTATGGACCATTAAAAACATTTAAAAGTTTTAATTAATGTTGAGTATTTATCAACAATGAAGAGCTATTTTACAATATTACAACTTTGTTTTACTATATCATCAGGCATGCAAAGGCAAATAACGGAATTGCTAAAACAGTCTGGTAAATTTAGAAAAGGACATCACTTTATTGTAATCCAGCCTTTAAAACTCAGATGGTATCCAGTCTTATCATGATCATTGATATTTAATCAATATATTGTGGAGTCATACCTCAACCTGTGTAGTTTGATAAATTAAGAAAACCCTCATATCCAGGGCTCCAGACTAACTTTTTTTACTAGGAGCACAGTGGCCCCTAACTTAAAATTTTAGGGGCGCAAGCTGAAAATTTAGGGGCGCACACTATAAATCGACTTGCAAAGTTTTCTTATAATTTTCACTGTATTACTGATAAATACTTTGACAATAAATGCATAAACTACAATCTTATAAACTTGTGCAATAGTTTTAATAACATACACCAGTTATACACCTTAAAAATACAAAATTAATATTTATGCTCTACTGACAACAACAGAACAAGTTGTAGACATAACTTGTGCATTAACACTACAAAAGATCGCCCCTTGGTGGGGGAAAAGATGCCTGTGTTGGACAGCCCTTGCAATTAGCTACTGGGAGTGGAGCTGCACTTTCATTGACAGGTCGCGGCACATTTTATGTTTCTGACTGGCGTTGTGTTTGATCAGCGTGTCGTGTTTTAATTGTGTAGTGCCAGTCTTATCAGCAAATTTCGTGTTCCCCGCATGTTGTAGGTATCGACAGCAGAATTTGCAGTTCATTTAATTCGTCTCCCTGAAACACCTCAGCCAGGTGAACTCGCGCAGCCACTCATCGCGAAAGCTGAATTTCTTGCCTTTTTTCGCCACGACCATTTCCTCACAATCTGAGTCAGACTCAATCTCGGGATTTGTCTTCTCTAGATCATTATGTTTAGGAAGAAAGTATGAACTGATAGTCCGCTTCACCATTGTTTACAGGAGACACCGCTATGTGAAATCTGTGGATTCGCGGGATAACCCCCAAGACCCGCCTCTTTCCACACATTAGCCTATCACAGTGGTCATTCGCTCTCACACATTGGCCAGCCTTCTTCTTCTTCTTCTGTTTTCGTCTCCTTTCTTCTTCTTCTGGAGTTAATGTTGGTTGGCAAACAAGTCAGTCAGGCATTACCGCTAACTATAGTGGGCTGAAGTGTAGAACAAGTTTGTCAGCAACAAAAATATTTAAAAAGAAAAGGTAATTTACTGGTCGCGCATGCGCGAGTAGATGAAACATTTAGTCGCACTGTGTCTAATTTTAGGCACAAAATGCGACCATTTGGTCGCAGTCTGGAGCCCTGATATCGGCTTACAACTACAGTAAAGGTGAAACATATAATAATGGCACTCATCTATGTTTGGCTTATTAGTGTTATTTTCGGTGCATTGCCATGTTTGGCTCCTGTTCAGTGGGACATCAGGCTCTGTTTGGCTCTAAATTAATTGGCAGTGTGTCATTCACTGACACTGGCACGCTACTCAGAATCGTGGAGCAGCACTTCC
Source organism: Taurulus bubalis (assembly GCF_910589615.1). Lineage (NCBI taxonomy): Eukaryota > Metazoa > Chordata > Actinopteri > Perciformes > Cottidae > Taurulus > Taurulus bubalis. The sequence goes on along the minus strand of NC_136590.1, from coordinate 28,439,813 downwards.
CTTCATTATAGACATCAAAACCTTTTCATATTTGTCTGTAAAAATCTGACAAATGGAAACGACTAAACACACTGCGGTGGTATGAGAGACTGCTTGGGAAAGTGTCCTAATTTAATAAATTCAATTCAATCTGAAAGAGCTCAAACACACAATGAGCATTTTATTAAAGTGAAAACACCGCTCCATTAAGCAGGTCTGACCGGAGCACGAGGAACACACATCAAAAGCCTGTTTACAGATTTTAATATAATCACGTTTAATAACACTCCATGTGTACCATCCTGGGACTCGTCGGAAAGCTGTAGTTGTCTCTGCCGTGTGACGGCGTTTAGCAGTTGCCGGGTAATTCTCTGGGTCGTCTTAGCTCACAGATCAAGGCCGCTGGTCTGGATCTTTGAACTTGACATTTCAAAAGGGAGAGGATAAAGAGATGCTTAAATATCAAATCCTCCCCCACTCCCTCAGCCCTGATATTGGCTGCTGTTAAAAGATCAACCGTCTAATCAAAGAGGAGTCTTCTGAGCAGAGGATTTTCCCGGTGTGCCTGTCTGTGGAAGTTAATTTATACATGTTTCAGCATAAAACTGGGTTATCTTCACTTCTGTCTCATGAGCGCTTGTTTGTACAGATTCTTGTTATATATCAAACTGTTTTCTCCGCCACAAGTGTTGACTAATACTGTGCCTTTTTAGTCTGTGTGGTAGATGTTTAGTGAGGATATCGTTAAAATCACTCCACCAGGGACACCGTGGTCCCTCTACTGTACTCAACAAGTTCCTTCCTAAATTCTGGGAACACTGCGACATACCCAGAAAGAAGTCAGATTGCTTTGTTTACAAACTCTCATGTTTTTTGTCCCTTCTGACTTTTTTTTGTCCTCAGATCTCACAATATTATCATAACCGATAAAAATGATGATATTGCTATGACATATGTACTTTTTTTTTTAAACGATGGAAAAACTGCAAAAAAAAAAGGGCGATATACTTTTTTTCCAATTGCCAATAGATGCGTATGCGTTTCTTTTTTTCTTTTCTTTTTCTCTGTCACAGCCGACGTGAGCCGTCTGTGCAGTCTGGTTGGAAGCACAAGTTTTTTATACTGAAACAATATACTACTTCTCTGGCAGCATTTAAGCATGGCATGAGTTGGAGATAATGTTTTTTTTATATTTTTTATAGATGCACAGGTGTGTTTGGAGGGAAATCCACAGTCATTTAATTGTGTGTGGTCCCGAGATAATACTCTTTTAAGTTACCCCTCCACACCCACCCACCCCTATGGGGTTTCTCTCTGCTTCTACACTTCAACCCATTTGTCAAGTGATTTGTGGGAAGCTCACAGGTGTTGATGAAGCACTCCCCTCCCCAGCTGCCCCTGTCCTCCCCAGCATGGGTATAGGGGGGCGAGTTACTATTGTCCACAGCTGCTTATGGCAACGTGAACCCCACCTCCTCCGTCCTCCCCAGCCCAGCAGGACACAGTGCCACCCGACGACTGGGAATCCAGTCATAACCACAACCCTGGCTCAAGGTCTTGGCACGTTGTGGCCGAGCGAATAAAACAAGTGGCGGATATTGTCTGCTGAGCCCTGAGAACTGGAGTCTCCCAGTCTAGAGATCAAGATAAAGTAGTTGAGCTGCTCGCTACTCTCATATCAAACAATGTAGCTGATTATGAGCTCTGACTACAAATATATCATTGTGTTTGACATTGTGTCTGACCAACGGCAGGCATGTGACTCCCATTGGAGTAAAAGGAGAAAGTGTTTATTACTTCCTTGGGGAGAGCACTGTGTTTTGACGTGAAATACAGACCAAGTTTGTTGTGAAAATACACGCGTTTTAGATCTGAGAGACGTGTCAATAATGCTGCTGTGAAGGTGAACATGTTTTGAACCTTTAACTCTCACAGACTGTGTTTACATGCACACAACAACCCTAGGTTATTGGGCGTGAACACAATCTGAAGTGCTGAAAATATTGTTTAAGAATAGCTATGTAATAAGTGGAGATGAAATAATGTATTGATTGATTTGTGCTGCAACACAATACAAAATCATCCGCTGATGCACCATGTTGGCGACTCAAAAACGAGCGCTGTGTAATTGCTGTTTACCTGCCGATCATAGAGACGGAGAATCAAATGATGCCATGATAACTTCCCAGACTTGTAAAATCCTGTCAAGCTAAAGCCCACACGTGCTTTGTTCGCTCCCCCATCCCTCCTCCACTAGTTTCCCTCCCCCACCCGGCAATGCCTTCCACTCTCTGGGCCGCACTCTCCTTAACCTGCGTGTAGTTGCCCTTCAGCCAGCCTCAAAACATCTTCAAAGAAAACAAATAATTGACTCATCAAGTAGACAAAACATTGACTTGCAAAAGTCTAATCTGATCCTAAAATCTCCTCCTGTGTTTCCTGTGTATTTGCTGCAGAGTGATTTTGCCGATAAAAATCCAGTACAGGATTACATTCAGTGACCCACACACACATATCAGTGCTTTTCATCTTCCTACCAGAACAGCTGTGTGCACGCACACTCAAACACAGCTTCAAACATGAGTTTGTCCTCGCAAGTGAAAACGCCTTTTTAGCAAGAATTTTGCATTGATGGTAGCGGGATCAAAGCATAGTGACACCATATTGTTAGTGCATTGTGTATCTTGGCATACAACTGAATGCATTCAACTGTATTCAAGTAACCAAATTACCGACTTCTTAAATCTCATGTGAAACAGAAACGCTGTGTAAGATTCATGGGGAAATGGAATATGATATTAATAAGTGTGTGTGTTTTTTTTAAAGTGTATAATCACTGGAATTGAGCAGCTTGTATCTGTATGCGGAGCTCCAAAAGTCCCTAAATCTAGCGAGAAAGTCTGCAACCCTGACAGTCTACAGTGTTGCATCAAGGTTCTCAGAGGCCTCCCTCCAAAGCCAATCCCCCAAAACTGTTCATTATGAACGTAAACAACGAACGAACATGGCTTTTTTTGTGTCCTCGCAGCTGTCAAGCTAGCAGCTTGTAGAGGACTCTGGGTGAGTGGGCGCAGGCAGGTAGTATTCGGGCAACATTAAATGATTGAATGGGCTTATTACAGTCCTGCAACAGCAACAGATAGCATTTTCTTTGCTTCGCTTTTTTTTCCTAGGATGGAAAGATAATTTCAACAAATATTACAAAAAAAGTTTGGTGGGGTTTAGAGTTCAAACGTAAGTCGATCAACAGTAAGCGGATTTGACACCAATGATGATCGATTACTCAAGTTTTCAAGCAAATCGTCTCAAATTTACTGGTTTTATTCTTCCAAATGTGTGCTTTTGTGGCCTTTCTCTGTCTAATGTAATACTACATGGAATATCTTTGACCTGTTTGTTAGACAAGATTCCACCGTGGGTTTCCAAGATCTTGTGAAAGAATTTTAGGATTAACGATAAATCATGAAACTAATCGGCAGGTTGATTGTCGGTTGAAATTATCGTTAGTTGTAGCCTTAGACAGGATCACAGTCTAATTCCAAGTTGCTGTACTCGGGGTTGATTATTCTCCCTGAATATTTTTCACGTCCAGCTGGATCTGATCCAGATTTCTGTCACACCGTCTCTCATCACTGTCAACACGGTTGGGATCATATGGGTCTGTTATAGAAACAGGAATGTGGAGACAACAGTTTGTGAGGTGATTGGAGCTCTGCCCATTTTCACACCTGGCTAGTCGCTGTGGAAAGCAGGTGTGGTTATTGGACTGTGGGTTTCAGATGGGTTTTGATGAGGGGAGTCTGCCATTAGAATTGACATTATTATTCAATAATATACAACACTGCTTTAGAATCATGTAGTTTGTGTGTGCTTGGGAGGGTTAGTAGGACTGGCCTGTGCACAGGGAGTAGCCTCTCCTCCTCATTAACACAGCAGTGCACCTGTGATCACTCCGATATTCTCTTTGAGAGCATTAAGGTTCTCAGCAGGGGATTTGGGGAGGGGGCTGGGGTTCGCCATTTCGATCCCGGTGAATTAGGTGTGGCATGTTCGCCTCATGTCTGGTAGATGGGATAAAAGGAGAGGGAGTGCACAAATAGGCCTTTGTTGTGGGACAGGCGCAGCTCAAATGCTAATACGTTCACATACAGAAAGACACAGACCCACAAAACAAATGTGAATGCACACGTTTAAAACAATGGAGGCATTTGATTTGTGTGTGTGTGTGTGTGTGTGTATGTGTGTGTCTGTGTGTGTGAGAGTGTGAGTGAGTGAGAGAGAGAGAGAGAGAGAGAGGCTCACCATTAAAGCTAATCGTGTATATTATTTTTATGTAAAAACCCAGCCAGCTCATTAAGCACAATGTGAGGCTGTATCAGAGAACATTCTCAATAAATAGATTAAGCTTTTTTGCATAAATAATTGTGGTTGTGTTCGAAGACCAGAGGAATAAATCATCCATCTTATTGTTTTTGTAGACTTTCTTGCTTGCTTTCTGATACAGTTTCAGTGATGCATCCCTTTGACATTTTTAACCAATTCATTTTTTTACTGAATTTTAAACTTTTTTTTATTGTGTTTGTTAACAAAGAGTTTGGCCATTAGACTCCATTGACGTGAAGTATATTCATTAAGTTTAGGCCCATATAAAGATAAGGGATTGGACTGGATCCCCCAGAATGACTAAAGCCTGCAGCTAGAAGATGCAAACTCTCAGTTAAATGTCCTGGAGCATCCTAAATGTAATGGTGGTGATGACAGAATCGCAATGATCCAAGGACTGATTGGCTCAAGGTATGCCGGCATGACGATGATTGGTCAGATATAGTGATGTCAGAGTTGTGAATGTAAGAACGTTGATGCCAGAGCGTCATTACATTCAACAAGAGTAGATCAGTGCGACTTTCTTGAAATAACTTAAACACCTGAAAATGAATGAATGAATGAATATATACTTTATTAATCCCCAAGGGGAAATTTGGTGTTGAGTAGCAATTTATAGACAGAAATTTAAAGACAGAAAATAAGATATTAAAACAGCAGGAATGAAAGATATATACAATAATAATATTAATAATAATACAAGAAAAGAAAAGAAAAATATATGGGATGAAAGAAAAGCACAGTATTAATTTAGGAATTAAATTAAACTTAAACAGTAGAAGTGCAAGTATGTATGTATGTGTATATTAAGTGTGTGAGGTGTAATAAACAGTCAATAACAAACAATAGGAGCGTGCAAAAATGCAGTTATGTATGTAATATGTGAAGTGTGGATAAACATATACAGTGATTAATCAGTCAGAGGATCTGGCAAGCGGTGACTTATTATAAAGCCGTATTGCCGTAGGCAGGAATGTTCTCCTGTAGCTGTCCTTGTTGCAGCGCAGCGTGATGAATCTCTTGGAGAAAGTGCTCCGCTGGCCCTGCAGCAGGTGGTGGAGAGGGTGGTCCAGGTTGTCCAATATGGACAAAAGTTTCTTCAGCGTCCTCCTCTCCACCACCTGCTCCAGAAACTCCTGCTTGCAGCCGATGATGGAGCCGGCCTTCTTAACTAGCTTGTTAAGTCTGTTGGTATCACCGGCTCCAATGCTGCTCCCCCAGCAGACAATGGCGAAGTACAGGGCGCTGGCCACAACCGACTGGTAGAATATCTCCACCATGTCCACGTCCTCTCCAAGAACACTCAGAGGACTCGGAGCCGTCGCCTTCCTCCCGAAGTCCACCATCATCTCTCTGGTCTTGGCATGTTGCACTTTTTCACAAGGCAAGATGAAATAAACCCTCGGTGAGAGATTGTGTCAAGTTACAGAAGCGAGTGGAACAGCATCTTACCCAGATGTGATGTCAGGAGTTTAGCTGTCTATAAATCATGAACATTTTCATGTATCAGCCAGATACAGTAATTGTTGCCCTGCGTCCTATAGGTCATGATTAGTCAGTTACAGGCCAATCAGTTTCCTATAGTAGTGAGTGAATAGTTTCAAGACTGCTGTAGGTCTGTCAGGAGCACTATGTAGCTTTATATGCATTATGTACATTTGATTATTTTGCATGGAACAAAATACGGGCAAATACAGTTCATTAATGTGGTTTGGTGGTTATTAGAAAAATGGAACCAATTTAATGGACTAGACCTTTAAGACGCATATCGTATAACATAGTTTGATTCTGGCCAGCTATCTTTGTTTCATGTCACAACCTTCACTCTCTGTTTTCTACAACACATTCTCACTCCCAACTCGTCAAATAGCGTCGCTCGGATAGTTGCATTTTGTTTTTTAAGAAATATACTTCTGTCTTCACAAGAAGTTAGGTTTAGGCAACAAAATTACCATGACTAACGATACTGATGAGTCCAAGTCCAAGACCAACGACTCAAGTTACAAAATGTAAATGTTAGCTTTGAATTTCACATGAACAGCCGTTTCCTGGACAAAAGTGCTGTGTTTGTTGGACCCATCCACTCGCCCTAAGCAGACTATTGTGGATTTACGCTGAGTCAGTTGCTCTGTGCTTCTAATAATGACATGGCTGGGTTTACATTGGGGTTAGCTGAAACCCCGGTGCGTCACGTACAGATACTTAAGGGTACATTGGGTATCGGACGCCAAGAGGCACTGAGCAAACTGCCGTATTTGATGAGTTGGGAGTGAGAACGGGTTAGTATCTACACTGTCAACTATTCAATAAAGGTAAAAGTGCCAAAAAAATAGTACTGAATATGTCTGATGCTCTTCTAGCTTTTTTTTTTAAAACTTAAAGTGAGCAGAGCTTGAGGCGTCTGGAGATTGAAATGGAAGTGATTATCTCAGGCCAGCCCTTTCTGCTGGATGGTTGAAGGTAAGCTGATTTTGTTGGCACCTAGTTTGTAGCGCTCAAGGATTTTCACCACTGTGATGATGACCACAGGGGCTGGGATAAGAAGGCCTTTGTTGGAGTACAGCAGCAAGTCAGCGTGCTGTCGTCAGAGGTTTGATTGGAAAGAAAGTCTCCTATTTACAGTGTTAAAATAACAGCAGAGGCCTCATACCTGGCCCCTCTTACCATAATGTCTCGTCTTTCACACACTTTAATATGAGACGAAGAAGGAATCAATGTTGTTTCCAGATTCTGTCTCCCTCGAAATGTCATTTTGTGACGTGGGATCACTCGACATATTGTTGAATGTTATATTTTTCAGTGGTTCCAAAGCTGCATATGGTTATGATGCCTGCATTTGATAGGTCAGGACATGCTCCATACTTGTGGTTAGTATTTTGTCCAAACATACCAATCCATTCAGGAAATTGAAAGGAAATCCAATCATGTACACTTGATTGAATTGATATTTATGTTTGAAATGGAAACCAAACAGAATTATACTTGAGCGTTTCGCCCAGAACTGCAGCGTTGTGGTCAGGGGTATTTCTGAAATGTTGTTCCCAGTTCCAGCATTAGTTTGTGATTGTTGCTGTATTCAGGCGCTATCCAGGGACTACATGCGGAGTAGTCCACAGTTGTTATAGTAGAATGACTAGCAGAATGACTAGACAATCAATTCATTTAGTCTTCCATGATTTTAGTTTAGTTTTGAGTTTTTAGCCACTAGTTAGGCACGCCTGCTTAATGTGTTTTTAGGAGAATGTGTTAACATAGGCTCACTCCTTAAGTTTGTTTTTGTTTTGCTGATAGCTAAAGGAAACCCCCCTTGATGTCAACATAGTGTTTAGCCTACTGACCTTTAATTAGCCATCCTGTGGCTGCGGAGCAACCTGCATGCCTGAGCCCAGCAGCTCCTGGAGGGGGTCTATTGATGGGGAGTGGATACAGAGGAACAAGCCACACTCACTGCTGAACATCAGATACAAGCATAAATAAAACATTCATGTTGCTCCTTTAATGAAGTCTCACCCATCGGGTGTGAGGATAAAAAATTAATGCTGCTGCTGAGGAAGTTGCTAACCAGCGGGGATGATTAGCAATTCTTTAAAAAGCCAGTGTTGGTGGACTGCTTTTTGGAGATTGGAAGAACCCTTAAAACCATTAGAGAAACATTTCCAGCATGATAACATGTTTTTGAGTGTATGCAGTCAGTTATTTTTCTGCATAGTCTCAACAGATTTCTTAAAATGAGCATGAACTCACAAAAACACAGATTCCATTTTGTTGACACATTCAATTTAAAGATGTTGATTTTAGACAACAGTATAAAAACAGAAGAGAACAGAAAGAGGGCAGAGGTGTCTGCAAAACCATAACTACGTTTTGAGTAGAGTGAAACAAAACGTGAAACAAAACGTATGTTTTTGGCAGCATTAAAAGTTGCCAAAAAGTGCTTTACAAACTGATCTGATCGAAACAATTCTAATTCTGTAAGTTGGCCTCTAGCTAGGCCTGGGTGATAATTAATTCAATATGATAATCGCATGCACTAAAATTATATTTCCTCTCAACTATTAAACTAAAACAGCACTTTTGCACTTGCATTGGCATTAAGAGGTGGTCTGTGCAGGCAGAAAACCCCATTACAATCATGCCAAATTAGTACCCACCTTGCTGCTTGTTGGATTGTTTGGACTCTGGAAATTACAAAACAGGTGCAAAATTGAAGTTTGCAAAAAGTCAGCCTCAGCCTTGTATGTTTCTAATAGTATCGAATGAGCGAGAGACCTAAGTGAGTCAACCTCAACAGTGATCATGGAGGGCTACGTGCAAGGTGCTGACCTGGAGCTCTGATATGCTCTGCTGCATGAAAGAGGGGGGCATTGGTGCATAAAGGGGTGCCTTTGAGGAGATTTGCAGCACTTCCTTATCTCTATATGTGGAAGAATAAATCCTGGACCCTTAACTGCGACTGACTGTCACCCAGGGAACAGGCTGCTGGGAGATTTGTGCCAGATGCTGCCTCTGAAAGCACAGACAAGGACAAGGAGCTCTCATCTCCACTGTAGGCCTGTGTGCTTTCACTGTGTGGCTGTACTCTTTGATGTTGGGCAGTACACAGTGTCCCCCAGGTGTTCGACACTACACCGGGGTTGCGTAGTGAGAAATCCTCCTGCCTGTCGTCCACATTTTCATGCTAGCTTTTTACACCCTCTACTCTCTGAGGGACTCTGTGTCCACTCACAACTTTTATTCAGAGAAAGTCTGAAACACTGATCTGCTCTCACATTTTCTCATAGTAGCTTGAAAAAATATTTTCTTTCCTTGAAAGTATATGTTAAATGTACAGACGTATGCAGAATGGGGTGTATCTGCTTATATGATACTCCTATTTTAATATTCATACCCCTGACCAGGTCAGGGCCGGTCCCGTTACACCATAGTCACCATGTTATTTTTTCTTGAGGCCTCAGCATTACATCAAATGAAAAATATTCCAGACTTTTCTACTATTTTCTGCTCATCTCTCCAAAAAATCAGCCTGACATGTTTCGTGGCCATAAGGGTTTATAGATAACTTATTACTAGACGTTTTAATGTCCTCAGAAGCATTCAGTCTCATTTCATGGCCCACCAGGCATGTGGGGGATTAGGGTGAGTAAATGAGGCTGGTTTCTTGTGTCAGAGGTGATTTGGACTCCTTATCAGTGGTGGAGCGGCAGATCTACTGAGACTTAAGCTGACAGCCTTAATCGAATGGGAAAGCCAATGGTGACCACTGTAGTTAGCGTCTGAGGCTATTGTCTCTGTGTAAGGCAGATAATGAGTGACTGTATTCAGAGGCTGTCCTGGAAGTATCCCCCTTTTTTATGTCTGTTGTCTGATTTGCATTGTTTGAGTCTGTCTCCATTTGCCTTGAATGGAAAGAAAAGAAAACTAATTTGTCTTTATTCTCTCAATTCTCTCTGTATTCCTTCATACATACTCCATCTCCTCTATAAACATTTTAGAGGGGTTACAAGTATAAGACTGTTAAGACTACACAGTAATCGCTCTAAACAAATTAGATCCTTCCCAATAATTAATGTTTGGCAGCAGGCGAGATCTGTCATTCAATCAACTGAATTACTTTATAACATGAAGGGAGATTGTTTTATTACATAGAAAAAGTAGAAGTATTGGAAACATCCTCTTTGCTTTGCATTGGTATTTATAGAAAATGCAATCCTAATTTTAAGAAATATTGTGTCTTTTCTCTTTCTCTTTTTTTTTCTCATCGTCTTAGAACCAGGAATGTCTGAACACAATTTTGTGCCAATCCAACCAGTAGACCAATAGTTATTTTACAGGATAAAAGACAACTTTGACCTTATGATGGCGCAAGAGAAAAAGTCAGGGGCTCACGAAAATCAGCATGCTTCATCATCTGGGGAACATGAATGCCTGTATAGAAATTCATGGCAATCCTCCAATGTGTTTTGTGAAATATCGGTCTGGACCAAAATGGTGGACCGACTGACATGTGACATCCATAAGAGCCACGCTGTTAGCATGGCTAAAGGTAACAAGTACTGAAAGCTGACCTTGAATTTCTTCTTACTTAGTCTTCAATCATGATTTTGCCAGGTCCAGTGATCCAGTTATGCCAGGCCGACTGCAGACATCAACATTTAACATTGGATGAGTTTGGCTTTAAATGACCACATTAGGTTAGAAAACATATCTGTATTCCTCAAAACAAGTTGGTATTGGCATCAAAACCTATTACGTTGACGACTAGCAAGAGGGAAGCACTAAAATCCGTTTTTGGATCACAAAAGAGAGAAGGATGGAGGCAAATAATTTGAAATGAAAGGAGAGCATTCAAACATTAGCATCAACTGTGATTAAATAAAACCATGCTGGAGATAGCTTTCATGATATGGTTAAACTGTTTAAAGTTTAACCATATGATTGAGTAATGGATGATGTTGCAGCAGAGTTTTGTGAACGACTGGTGGAGTAGTTAATCTTCCATTTGAAATGTCATTGTGTTGTGAAGCTGGTAAAGTCTGTGCCCCCTTCTGTCGTTCATCCCTCCAACAGACCAGTCATTTGGGGTCTTGTTGTCCAGTCACATGGCTGATCCTGTCAACACATCCAAATATTCTGGAGTGGTGTGTCTTTTTTCCTGAATTAATTAGCTCTGTATCATTCAGACGCAGACTGCAGACAGCCACAAATGTATGCACACACACGCACGCACGCGCTCTCACACACACACACACACACACACACACACACACTCACACACACACACACACACACACACACACACACACACACACACACCCAAAGGCAGCCGTTTTGGTCCATAGATCATGGGTCATGTGTACTTGTGGTTTAGTCCATGCAGCATAAAGTCACAACAGGAACAGATAAAACTGGTCCCAGGTTGGCTTTGGAAGCCAAATCCCCAGCAACCCCCCAGTGCTAATCGGATTAGCTGAAAAGTTAGCAGCACGGCCCCAAAGAGACACAACATTTTTTACACTGACTTTTGTGACATGCTTTTCTCTCCAGACCCCATAATCTGCTTCTTGTCTCAAAGCCGTCTCACATCATCTTCGTCGCAGTAAATATCAATTTCAGTACGTGATGAACTGTTTTTAACCTTTGGTTTAGGGATGTAAACATATCTTTTGGCTGACTTGTGGGAGGGGTATATGTATTTGTGTATGAGGGGGATCTGGTCCACCCAGGTGGGGGAACAATGGCATGCCCGTTGTCTTAAAAGGAATGGTTGGCTGAGCATAGGCGGTGGAGGGAGGGATAGGGGAAAAAAAGAGTTGTGAAAATGATTGGTGCTGAGGTGGGGGGAGGAGACAGGGGGGTGATGGGGAAGCAGCCGGCTGAATGGGGGCAGCAGGGTGGCAACTGGACTCGTATAGCTCTTTTCATGTGTGGTCTCTTTCAACTAACGCTGAGGACACTTAAGTCTAGCCCTTGCTAATTGTTTTTCATTTATTTTTGAAAACGTAAAAAAAACATTAAAAAGTGGGATGTCGTAGTAGTTTTTTCTTTTCCCCTAAGTATCTGGTTACACCAAATGTACAGCATGTTTTCTCCGTAATACAGTGCACCTTAACCTTGATCCACAGTAATCAGTTAAGACAATGCAGTAGCAAAACAATTATATAAATAGCCTTGCCTGAAGACAATGAAGCTTGTTCCACGGTTTTCTGTGGAATTCCATGGTACAATTTGTTTCACTGTAAGTTCAAGTACTGTACTTCAAAGAGTGCTGCACCTGAAAATAAAAACAGAAAATGGGAAAACTTAGAAAAATCTAAATCGATGCAGCACAACTGAGATAAAGTATATTTTTATTCCACATATTAATAGTCTTTGTCCAAACCTGGCACCTACGTTACCCACAATGCAACCCTAACTGCCGACAGTTCGACAGAGATTCCCTAATGGAGCTAGCCTCAAGCAGAGATGAGCAGTGGGCTACAGGGGTCTGGAGAGATTGCCTCTTTTTTTACATCACACCTCTAAATCTTTGTATTTCCAAACTTGTAGTCTTCCCTAGACCCATTTCCCATTTTGGTCCATGACTACACATGATGGAGTAAATCCACTGAACTTCACAGTGTAAGACCTGATGGTGTAAGAGGGAGGGAAGGGCGGTATCGTTTACCATCTTGCATGACAACTCCAAATTAAACTGAGAAAATAGTCTTGTTGTGCCATCTTGTTCTTCTTTGTCACTGTTGTGAACTGGCCCCCTCTAACAGCAGCCAAGTCCAAAATGGCTGAAAAAACACTTGGCTCTTTGAGTCAACAGCCCAGTGTCAAACTGGCTGGCCTTCTCATGCCTGCATTCCCCCAACGATGCCTAGGGAACTGGTTTTCTGGCCAAGATGTGGTTTTGTGGTTACAGTCAGCCAGGCAGAAGGGAGATGAAAATTATGCCATGTGGACAAGAGGCCTTTTCTTCTTTGTTCTGCTAACATGGCTGAGTGGCTATAGGTTGGCCTGGAGAATGAAGACATTCAGTCATCTGCCAAAGACAATGCAGTTTAGAATTACATTAGGCTTGAGGATCAAAATTAGAATAAGAAAACAGACACGGTGAAATGCCATTTTTATGTTGAGTTTAATTAATACTGTTTTATGGCATGAATACAATAGGACCATGGCACAGCACCTGCAGAAAGCATGACGTTGATTTATGTGCATGTCTGTGTATTTTTCAGCGTGGGCCAAGGTGGAGCTGACTATGCATAAGGATGTTGAGGTGTACCTGGGTGAGTCGGCTCAGATCCCCTGCCAGTACAACTTCACTGATGCCGACAACGAGCCCAGCTTTGTCATGATCCAGTGGTTTGTGGTGAGTACTGCTGGACCCATTGCAAAAACTGACACTGCCTGTCTGTAACTATCCAACTGTGCATGGATGGAGGAGGGCAGCCCTCTTAAAGTCAATAATTTGATTCATGGTCAGGGAACATCTGAAAAAGAATTATAGATAAGAATTGGCGACACAAGGCGACATAAGGAAAAAATATGCTTACTTTTTTTGGAGAAAGAAATCCTTTGTTGAAATTCTGATTAAAATGCGTTTCAACAGCGACACCTGCAGGGCAGGCCAGAGAGTGGTGGATGGGGCAGAGGAGGACTGTTGTCCTCCCTCAGGACGGGACCTCATATGTTAATTTATTGTATTTCATTTGTTTTATTCATGCTAATCAGTGATTGATGAGGTGGGTGTACTATTAGGTAGATGGGTAGGTTAGTGAGGAGGAAGTGGGTATAGTCTCTTATATATTCCAGTGGCTTTTGGGCTGCTGGGTATCCCTGCATATGCCCCCAAACCACAGCACTGGTGCTAATCCTGTATTAACCAAAACATGTGAAATGGCGCTCCAAGGGAGTCAATCAGCAACCAAACAACAACCAGAATACAAAGTTGACACCTTTTGTAAACTACTTTTAAATACATTACTAACACATTACATTTAGTTTAGTACCTATCAGTTCAAATTAATTTTTGTTTTAGATTTTATTATTGAGCAGTGCTGCTGCCTTCTGCTCATCCATTGTTAGACTGACAGGCTTCTAGTGACACATAAGTACACAGGACGTTCATTCGCATCCAGAGCCTGCAGTAATTGCTTTTAAGAAGTCTTGTAAGCCATTGTTTTACTGCTTTTTTTTTGCGTTGAACTTAAGAAAATATAAATAGTAGCCAACTACTGTAGTATAGCATGACCCCATGGGTTGAGTCACCAGCCACCACTGGTTTACTGGTACCACAAGGCAAAAAACATGAGCAGGTGCATGGGTGGATGTGGGGTCAGGTAAGGGGACTGGTGGAAATACAGTGAGGGCTGTACATAACCGTTTACATAACACCAACAAGTTCAGGCTGGTTTTTGGAAAGGTTATGAGTCAGGTGAGTGTGCAACTAGGGATGTGCGGTAAACCGGTTCAACCAGTTCAACCAGTATACCGGTTTCAAACTTTCATATGGTATGAATTTTTCACATACCGTCATACCGGTGCCACATAGCCGTAAAGACTGTTGTCACTCTTTGGCAGGCAGCTTCTTGTCCTGTCATGTAAGTAGCTCCGCCCGCTGTGCCCCTGCTGTATTCTGTGAAAATGAAATGTTGCTGCCTGCCGAGGAGCGACAACACAGTTATGACGTGTATGAACAATTTATACCTACATTCCCCTGGGTCCCAAGAATCAGAATCAGAATCAAAATCAGAAACCGTTTAGTTGCCAAGAATGTTTTCACAAACAAGGATTTTTTCTAGGCGGAAGGTGCATACAATACATACATTGGACATGAGACGTTAGACGAGACAAACAACAATCAACAACAGTGCAATGGGTATTAAATTAAGTATAAGATAAAGTGCTCAGATAAACAGATAACGTTAATGTAAGTGTATGTTAAAGTGACATGTGTGTTTAAGTTAAAGTGTATGTTAAGTGACATGAGTGTGACATGAAGCTAACAAGCCCCTCCATGTTAGCTTCCCAACACACTCTTGTGTACCAACGTGCGTGTTGGCCAGCGAGCGGTGAACAACTACGGTGGCTGTCCTTTTCGTCGTCAATGAATGAATGTGTTTACTTGAGAAAAAAATACCGTGATATACCGTGAAACCGCCAGAATCTTACTAAATACCGTGATATGACTTTTTGGTCATACCGCCCAGCTCTATGTGCAACCCACTCTTAGAGGACCGTTATCGCCGTGACAAAAACATGAAAACTACACTGATAACAGCACTAAGCGTGTACTGTGTCCTCCCGCAGAAAGCCGCAGGTAACAGTGCACGGAAGCGGATATTCTACGGCGATGTCAGTCAGCAGATAGTGGACAATAACACAGACTACAGTGGTCGCATTGAGGTGACTTCAGACCAGCAGGAAGCTCAACTCACCATCCGAGATGTCCAGCTCAATGATGAGAGGGAATTCTTCTGCCAGGTTAACGGGCTGGCTGCCGGGAACGCTGAGGGCAAGACCCACCTCAGAGTGTTTGGTAAGATGGGCTCACAGCACACACTCTCTGTGTCAAACAAAACCTTGTTTAAAGGAAGATACACAGTCATAATATTGTTTCATGGGGTATTTATTTAGAACTAACTGAAGTTAATATTTTCCTGATTCAGCTCCTCCAGAGACTCCAGTGATTGAGGGTGTCCTACCTGGAATATCCATCACCAATGAGGTTCCTTCTAAGGTGGGTCCCTTTTAATTGTAGACACTGAGATCAACCAAAACATTTATAATTATAATAATAATGTATACAGTATTTGTAGATTGCTGAAATGACCAACTTCAAGATAATGAATATTTGTCAATGTGATTCTCCATCAAGGTTGCTTCATGTGAGGCTCGCAATGGCTTCCCTAAACCCAACATCACATGGTACAGGAACGGCTTGCCACTGGTGTCTGCTCCAGGATGTAAGTGCAAACAGTAGATGGCCCATTATGTCGGTGTCAGAAGGTCTGCAATATAACACCAGAGAGTTCCCTTTGGTTCAAGTCCTTTTTTCTTTCAAATCACAGCATATTCATGAGAATCTTCAATACATTTTGATTAGCAAACAGTAAAATCCCAAAGTTTCTCAGAAACAGGACCAAGGAATTTCCCTGTCTACAGTAAACAATCTCCAGGGATGCCAATATCAGTTGGTCAGTAATTTGTGCGACTGACAAGCAAAAATGGACAAAAAAAATATGCTATTACACTGATAATGATACAAACATAAACATAATGTATACATTACTTGCTCAGCATGGTTTTGCATCTTTTAGTCATTATTTTACATTTCAGGCACTTAAGATGTTCTAATTAAGCAGCCACCACTGGAACTTTATTCTACAAATAGTATGATACTAATATTAATGTAGACGGATTTCTAACTGTGCAGAAATATTGAATGAATAGCTATGCAATATATATATTTGAATATTGATTTTTAATACATTTTATCTGCTATCTGTCAAGGCTGTGGTTAATTTTTACATATCTATATTGTCTTCTCCAGATGTAAACGTGTTGATCCTGGTAACCCAGCAGTCCAGTGACTTCTACTCAGTCCAGAGCACACTGGAGTACAAGGTGGTTAAGGAGGACAAGGATGCCCATTTCTCTTGTGAGGTCAGCTTCTTTGTCCCAGGAGCCATCAGGACAGTAGAGTCCCACAGCATCAACATCACTGTTCACTGTGAGTTAATGCTGATCCTCTTTATGCGTATTTATATGTCATGTTTGTATCACATCAGTTGTTGACAGTCATTGTTTCAGAATCTAACAGTAAAATTGAATAATGCTGCAAAAATCTTCCATCTTTGGGACCTCAACATTTCCTCTGCTGTGAGAGCCAGTGGACCAAATACAGTTACAGCCTTCTCATTTTTTGTTTTTAATAAAATGTTAAAGGAAAATAATAAGAATATAAATTGTATTTAGTGCCCACCTCCCAAGGTCCCAAGAAAGATTTTGTATAACCCCACAAAATCTACATTTTTGTTTACATTTTTGCTCGGCCTCCATCAAAGTCTGTTTGCACTGATACATTTACATTTTTCAGCCCCCCCGCTCTCCTTAACACTATTCGATAGAAAGCTTTTTCTGGGATCATATATGTGATCTGTATAGTGTGGGTTGAATTATACCTTTAAGGTTTTAGAGGCATTATTTTTTCCTGTTTTCTTGTAGTAGTGGATAAAAGTCGGCACTGCCAGGTTCATGTCCTTGTCAACAGTATTTGATGATATGCGACTCCCTTTCTAACTACAGCTGGTCCTTTTAAAGGGCCCTGCGTAGTATCGAAGCGTTAGGATTCGCCAGGCGTCCATGCTCGCCGAGGTACTGGTAACCTGGTTTGTTCAGGTCCTATGCCCTGACCAACGGGCTATGCTGAACTGCTCAAGGTCAATGCCTAATCCTAACCAATCATCTCTGCCTCAACCAGCTACGCAGGGCAGGTCTCGCCAAGAAATGCACTGGGATTAATAATTACGCACATTTTACCATTATCTTAATAATCTGTCTTGATATATTCACTGAAATATCCCTTTAATTCTTGTTATTGTCAATAATGCATTTTAACAGTCGTTGTTTGTCTGTTGGTTAATTGCTTGTAACAGTTTATGAGTGATACTGTGGCAGGCACAGAGCCCCAGTCTGTGCTGTCAGCATTATGGAAATGGCCTTGTCGAGAGACTACAGCAGCCCGCTGAATAAGCCTTCTTAATTTGATTGTGTGTATGTGTGTCCAGACCCCACCACCATGGTGGAGCTGTGGAAGGAGTCGCCCCAGGGCTTGGTCAAAGAGGGAGATACTGTGGCGCTGCGTTGCCAGGGTGATGGCAACCCCCTGCCGTCCTTCATTTTCAACAGAGAACAAGTAAGAATAGGAGGCATTTTCTCCCCCTTAAAGTCCCCAAGAGAGAATGGGTGACACGCAGGAGACATGTAGGGAATGTTTTTGATATGCAGAGCTCACAGGGCCCCCATGTAGACATGAGTGTGCAAGGTCTGTGAAGGCCCTGTCAGCTCTGACCCTGCAGATGCAGGCCAGGGTCTGAGACCGGAGGCCACACTGACAGGGCTCATGAGTAGTACTCATTCCCATGTCAGACACTCGTTCATTGTATGTGTGGACAACACAAAAACTCAGCTGACTGTCTTTTTAATGTTTTCTAACTAGGCAGTCATGGGCATTTGGTTAGAGGTTGTTATGAACATGGGATTTAAATGGTATTTAAGACACTAAAGGAAAATTGTTTACTTTTTTCCATCATTCTATGTCACAATATTAACTAACTTACTGCTGAAGCAACATGAAAATCAAGGAAAACATTTTAAAATGATTACTCAAAGTATAAATTGTCCATAAGTTTCAGCAGAGACCAAATATACTCACTATAGTTGTCCACTCTCACACAGTTTTGCAATGCAAGGAACAATATAACAGACATTTTTGTTTGCTTTCATTTTTACTTTCAAGTAAGTGGGTTTGGATATTACGGTTAAACATTTAGGATTTGTTTGATTTGTCGCCACTTGTGTTTCTCGACCTAATGGAATCCAATGTAAATTGTGGCTGCCTTGTGTAGCTGGTGTCCTCAAATCTCTTGAGGGAAAGTACTCAGTAAAAATGTTACCACGATGGCTGAAACGACAAAAATAATATTTTATATTCTGTAAGCTACATCAACCTCTGACAATAGGCTGTCAAATGTCATCAGCCTTTCATGAACAAAGATAAAAGTGATGTATCCATGTATGTTTGGGAAAACTGTCAATTTAAACTGGCAACCAAAGCAGGATTTTGAGCTTGCCTTTGATCTTTCACTAAGAAGACTCGGCACCAGTTGGCAGGTCTGATTTATCACCTGTTTACCATTTACTCTCTTTCCTTCAAATACAACTGAAAGAAATCAGTCATATTTTCAATGTAATGCTTAAGTCTGCAACTGTCCCCCATAGGAATAAACTCTGTGACGAATCAGATGCTAATTTCCATTTATATTGGAAATACAGTATGTCTTTGCCCTAAAAGCACATCTGTTACATAAAAGCATGCCTTAGCTTCTGTCATGACATTCACATCATCACAACATGGGTTTTGGTTACAAATGAGAGTATCTGTTGCAGGAGCTGGATGTGGACTTGGAGAGCAACAATGCTGAGGTGTTGATGCTGTCACCTGTGTCACGGAAAGACAGTGGCATCTATCAGTGTCGCCCTTTGGACAACAACGACTATGCCGAAGTCAAAGGAGAAATGCAGCTCACTGTGCACTGTAAGGAACCATCACACGTACATACAAGAATACATAATCAATACATATATTTGAAACAGGCTTGCAGACAGAAACGCGAATGTTTTCGCTTTGAACGGACCACGCTGTCTCCCCCTGCCTCCAGTCTTTATGCTAAACTAAACACAATCTGACTCCAGCTCTGTGCTTAATGCACAGGCATACACTTTATATAATCTCATCTCAATCTCATAAAGAAAACGAATAAACACATATGAACGATTCCTTTAATTGAACTCATTCCTCCCAACCTTGTGTTTCCCGTGTTTTGACCATGTTCGTTGTGTTCAGATTTGGACCCAGCTGTGGTGGTACCTAAAGACTCGGAGTTCATGCTCAAAGGAGAAGATCTGACTGCAACCTGCAACGCTCTGTCATCCCTGGACACAGACACTGTCTGGTATAAGGTACGTACACATTAGTACAGATATGTCTCGATTGAAAATATTGCAGACACTAATAAAATAAAATATGTAGACTAGCTGAATGCTTGTGAGTTGTTGCATCGTTTATCATATAACCAGTACAGTATATAATCACTACGATGACTTTATTTGGTATGCAGCATTTGGTAGTCTGTTTTCAATGTAGATCACAGTTCAATACACTTCATATGTAATTCAGAACTAAAACGGGGCTTTAAACCCTAATTTGAATATATTCCAGTTAATGATGCTGTCAAACTGTAAAAAGCATTACAGTTGAAGTTTGAGGAGGTAACACTTGAACAACAGAAGCAGTCTCATCGTCAGCTGCAGACCTTGCAAACTTAATTTGAAACATCTATGTGAGGCTATTTTTGGCGTTAAATGTTAACAATAGCATGCTAATATGCTCTCAATGCTATAATATTAATAATACAATACTAACATGCAGATTTTTAGCAGTTGTAATGTTTACCACGTTTTAGTGTGGCATATTAGCACGCTAACGGTTACTAATTAGCAGTATACACAAAGTACAGCTGAGGCTAATGGGATGTCATTAGTATAAGAGATTACAATCTTTACCTGATGAAAAATCACCAAATGTCAGTGGAATATTTAATGAAAATCCATCCTATAGTTGATGAGATATTGTAGTCTGAACCAAAGTGGAACACTGGTTGACATTGCAATCTTGGAGCCACATAACGGACTGATAACTGATCATTATTAATATCCATCATCACCTGTCTTCATTCACTAATTTGAGTGTGTGTGTGTATGTGTGTGTGTGTGTCTGCGTGTGTGTGTGCGCATGTGTGCGTGAGTAGAATGGAAAGCAGGTGGGTAAGGGGAACACATTGCACCTGAAGGACGCCACCTATGAGACAACAGGAGAGTACATATGTGAGGTGACCGTTCCCTCTCTGCCCGCCCTGCACACCAGCGGCTCCGTCAACATCATCGTCCAAGGTCAGTTCTCTCAAACACCTCTCTTACCAACCGAAAACAAATCTCTATACAGGGCTCCAGACTGCGACCAAATGGTCGCATTTTGCGCCTAAAATTAGACACAGTGCGACTAAACGTTTCATCAACTCGACTTCATCTAAATTAGCTTTTTTTTTTTTAAATGTATTAAATATTTTTGTTGCTGACAAACTTGTTCTATACTTCAGCCCACTATAGTTAGCGGTAATGCCTGAATGACTGGTTTGCCAACCAACATTAACTCCAGAAGAAGAAGAAAGGAGACGAAAACAGAAGAAGAAGAAGGCTGGCCAATGTGTGAGAGCGAATGACCACTGTGATAGGCTAATGTGTGGAAAGAGGCGGGTCTTGGGGGTTATCCCGCGAATCCACAGATTTCACATAGCGGTGTCTCCTGTAAACAATGGTGAAGCGGACTATCAGTTCGTACTTTCTTCCTAAACATAATGATCTAGAGAAGACAAATCCCGAGATTGAGTCTGACTCAGATTGTGAGGAAACGGTCGTGGCGAAAAAAGGCAGGAAATTCAGCTTTCGCGATGAGTGGCTGCGCGAGTTCACCTGGCTGAGGTGTTTCAGGGAGACGAATTAAATGAACTGCAAATTCTGCTGTCGATACCTACAACTTGCGGGGAACACGAAATTTGCTGATAAGACTGGCACTACACAATTAAAACACGACACGCTGATCAAACACAACGCCAGTCAGAAACATAAAATGTGCCGCGACCTGTCAATGAAAGTGCAGCTCCACTCCCAGTAGCTAATTACAAGGGCTGTCCAACACAGGCACCTTATCCCCCACCAAGGGGCGATCTTTTGTAGGAAGTGTTAATGCACAAGTTATGTCTACAACTTGTTCTGTTGTTGTCAGTAGAGCATAAATATTAATTTTGTATGTTTAAGCTGTATAACTGGTGTATGTTATTAAAACTATTGCACAAGTTTATAAGATTGTAGTTTATTGTCAAAGTATTTATCAGTAATACAGTGAAAATGATAGGAAAACTTTGCAAGTCGATTTATAATGTGCGCCCCTACATTTTCAGCTTGCGCCCCTAAAATTTTAAGTTAGGGGCCACTGTGCTCCTAGTAAAAAAAGTTAGTCTGGAGCCCTGCTATATATATATTTTTACTCTGTTTGTTCTTGCTGGATTTATACGATATGTGGCCATGGTTTTTGTTGTAGGTCTTTTTTGGTTATGAATGACCCAGGGCTCTCAAGTGTCACGCATTGAGCGTGACTGTCACGCATTTCAGTCTTAAGTCACGCCCTCCCGCCACACATCGTATTTCTCACGCTGAAAAAAAACTCTAGGCTATTTAATGTGCCGCAGCGCGCAAACATGACCTGGTCGCGCTGCCCTCACCATGGAGGAATCAAGCACGTCTCCCCCGAATCCCTTGCCAATCAATAAAAAGAAATGGGCTACACGAATAGCCAATCAGAAAAACATCCGGGGGGGACAGAGAGAGAGAGAGAGAGAGAGAGAGAGAGAGAGAGAGAGATGTCACTCTTACCTGTCTTAAAAACTTGAGAGCCCTGATGACCTCTGTAGTGAGCTCAGACTTGAAACACATGCCTCTGTTACTAAAAGGGTCAGTCAGGTGAATCTTGGATTTGTCGAGCTTTATAGCTTGAAATAAAGAATTGCATTATGAGCTTTTTTTTATTCAAACCCGTACCAGGAAAGAGGATGATTGTTTCCCTATAAAGCCACTGGAGTTTTTTTTTATTATATGAAGCATCTGTGGAGGCAGTGTCAAGTTCAATTTAACAGTAGCTTAACATTGAATGAAAAGCGACTGGAATGTATTAGTGAATAAAAAAACAGTAGTTCTGCCAAAAAAGAGCAGTAGCAGAGTGGTGAATATGACTCCCAATATTGTACTGTACTGATAGATTAGTGCTGTGGAAATGTATTTTATCCTGAATATATCGAGAGAACAGGTAAACATGGAGGAAATGTTGCAATTGTATTAAGAGCAAGCAAAACAGGCTTGTAATTAAATATGATGGACTATACTTATAAAGTGTGTGTGTGTGTGTGTGTGTGTGTGTGTGTGTGTGTGTGTGTGTGTGTGTGTGTGTGTGTAGGTGGTCCTCAGTTGGTGGGAGTGGAGCAGGAGGTGCAGATGGAGGAGGCAACAGGCAGGATGGTGAACCTGAGCTGTGAAGCTCAAGGCCATCCGGTGCCCATTATCTCCTGGAACATCATCGGCAGCCAGGTACTTAGTCTGACTTGCAGCACTAATTGATCATTCAATTCAAACACTAATGTGATCATAATGTGTAAGGTTCCTTTCAAAACAAAGTTTGAAAGTGCTAAACATTAAAAACAAATCATGAAAATAGATTAAACCCAAAAAAGGTTTTCAATATCTTTTTTATTTAGCACAAGGAAAATATACAAAACAAGTTAGGGAATTAATATACAAAGACGAAGGATAGAAGTCAGTCAACAATCGTGAAAATGAAGCTACAATGCAATCAGTCACAAACAAATGTAGAACGGTTATACTGAAAATCACTAGAAAAAACTGATTATTTTATAAAAACAACTAGCAACAAAAGATAGAGGCAGATTAACGACAGCAAGGTTTTGCAAGTTGACGAGTGAGGTGCCACCGCAGTGATGGAAAGCTTGTTTACCTTCACATACCACATCTGAGATTATAGTCTTTATATATTTGCTTGTTGTGAGAGTGAGCAGTATTTAGGGATCGTGCTTAATTTTGCAAACACTTTATGCTCACTGATGTAGAGATATAATGTGCATCAACAAAGTGCGTTTGTTTGTGTGTGTCTCCACAGAACTGGAACGAGGTGGTGAGCAAGGCAAACGAGCACATGACTCACAGCGTGGTGTCAGTCAAAGTCACCTCGGACATCAGCGCTTCATGCAACGCTTCCAATGACATGGGGACGGAAGTCAAGGCTTTCAGCATCAGAGCCAGTAAGAACCTCTCTCTCTCGCTTGCAATGGAAAGTCTGTATGAGTGCAATGGATGTAAGGGGCAGAGACGGAACCACATTCAGCCTTTGAAACAGTCACAAACCATGACCTTTTTAATCTTCTGAAATATGCACTAACATTTGCATTTAAACAGTGCTAGTTTGGAGGACCATGTTAAAGGACCATTCTTCATTTTTTTAGCACATTTAATCCCAATCTGTATTCCAACATGACAGCCCTGTTGGCACATTATGTGTCTTCTGGTTTCTTCAGGGGGCTGCAGTAAGTTTTAAAGTGATAACATGAAGTATGGAGTTTAAAACTAATTTTGCTTTTGAAGCTTTATGACCATCATGAGCACGGGGGTTGCCTATTTTATAATGTCAGACCGTGTACAAGCATAGAATGAAAAGCTAAATTGTGTATATTTATTCCAATTTGCTCACAAGCCGTATTTAAAGTGTTTTGCTTAATGTTCATACAGTAACCACAGTTCACTACATACATTAAGGTATCAAGCTTGTGCATCCCTAGTCTCAGGAACAAGTTGAGGGAATATCTTCACAAAGACTCAAGGATGAACTGAGTTAGAATTTGGTGGTCAAAGGTCACTGTGACATCACAAACCATACTTGGCCATAACTCAATAATTGACTGGCTTATTATGACAATTCCACACAAATGTCTAATAGGATAATATGATTAAAAAAACTGCAGCTTGACTGGTTAATAGAGGCAAATAACCACAAGGCGGTCAATCAAATCTTATCTAAAATCAAATATTTTGTATTCCTTTAACTATCTTGTGAACCGATGTTTTAGCAGGCAGTATTTTGTTTTTGTGTGTGTGTGTGTGTGTGTGTGTGTGTGTGTGTGTGTGTGTGTGTGTGTGTGTGTGTGTGTGTGTGTGTGTTGGTGGGCCCACTCTAAGTGTTGTTCTGCTTGTTCACAGTTCCCAGAGTCACTTCAGCTGCTCCCTTCTCTCCTGGTAAGATTGTTGCTCTGTGGTCTCTTCTTGTTTTGCTTTTGCTCAGTTTCTTCTTGAGACTTAAGTTCTGTCCGTAACAATAAATGGGTTGGATGACTCCATGCATTATTTATGATTTTCATACAGGGACTCTATACCAGGACTTTCTAGTTTGCTGGCAGATCTTTGGGATGGCCTGTGGGCATATTAAACATTCTGTTTGATACAGAGAGAAAAATCATAACACCAGCAAATTCAAGCACGCCAACACCCCTAATGATATGTGGACCAAGCGTTCAGCAGTGGCAAAAAACATTATTTGTAAATCCCTAAATTTGTTAAACAAACATAAATAAGTTACGTGTCTCTCTTTTACCTACTTTTTTCCAGACAGTCTTGTGTTCTATGGTTGTTTTTTTACACACCAGGTGAAACTTAAGTAAATATGTACAGTGGTATTATTAAGAGGCAATTTTCTGAGTTTATCTCAGCAGTCGCTTCATGCCATTAAAACTTTCACTTGCCTGTGGGGAATACAATGGGGAATAAACAACATTTCAGAGAGCCACCTCCCTCACCCACAACCATTAAAAACAACAGTGTCAAAATATATAGAGAGTAGGGTGCTGTGTTGCTCCCAGGATATTTATATTTGGTCGCTCGCTCCTCTAATTGTTTGAGTTTAATTGGGGCCCGATTCCTGCGCAGATATAGAAGCTTTCTACACACCCACTAAACAAGGAGTGGAATATCTCATTAAAGAATTAATTACATCACTGTTTTATGACACTGAGAAAAAGAAGAAAAAAAACACTAAAAAGTATGACGCCGTCTTACTCTATTTTGTGGATACAGCATATTCAAAAGGCCGATCTGGATAATGAAATGCATCAAAAGTGAATACAATTCAGAAAATATATCACATGACTGGAATTGATTTAATGTGTTTGATGATTTGATTGTCAGGAAATGGTACACTGCTAAACTGTTGACAAAATGAACTGGAATTAAATCTAACAGAATTCACCACTGCACAGATACGACTGTGGCAATTAGATATGATGCATTTAATAAGATAAACCTGGATGTTATCTATATATTAGTGCCGTCCAGAATCCGTACAGAGACTCCTTCCATTTCCCAACCTGCAAAATCTAAAGTGTGTACCCTCTTTGTATTTTTAAAATAAAAAGAGGCAGCAAATCATTCTGGATGGATAAAATAATCTAAATAAAGCTTATTAAAGAATGGGTCACAGATGTTGCGCATAATAAATGTAATTTTTCTGCAGTCCTGCCACTTTAATAACACAGAAAAAGTAATTTCACACACAGCTAATTGTTTCTTAAAAGGAAACAGACTTTGTTAAATATGCCACTTGAGAAATAAAATAGTTTAAATAACGCAATGTGTTGGTATAGAACAGTTGTTTCATTATTCTCAATTTTAAAATGATACTCCAGTCGTTTAGCCCTGCTCTTCCATAAAGTCGGGGACTCACAAGAGACAGATTAAAAAAAAAAACAGAGGCTGAGACATTCTGACTATAAGTCTCTAGTAAGCTCCAACAACACAGTATTGTACTTTTCCCACAATGCAACCTACAGCATATTTTGTCTTTCTATCTTCACACCAGTTTCACCCCAGTTTATAACACAAGCCTACTTGTCATAGTTATGTTTCCTTTTGACTTTGGGCATTTTCCAAGGCTTGACAAAGCTCCTCCATAGATGTTTTCACAGGCTAAAACATTCTCCAAAAGGCTAGAGAACTTACATGCATGTGTAAAATTGGCAAAGTGCCCCTTTAAGTGCAACTGAGAGTTTTGTTCAGAAGCTGTATGCTCAGGCAAAAGCTAATTGTTTTGTGTGGACACTGATGTAAACAGAAACTATATTGGTGTGCAATGAAGTCCAGCAGATACATAGTATTGCTTTCCTCGATGGACAGACACTAACATGTGAGTGGTCTCTCTCTCTCTCTCTCTCTCTGTTGTGTGTGCGTGTGTGTGTGTGTGTGTGTGTGTGTGTGTGTGTGTGTGTAGCTGAGGGCAGTGGGGTGATCATAGTGGTGATTATTCTGTGTCTGCTGCTTCTCGCCATCCTCGGCAGCGTTCTCTACTTTCTGCATAAGAAGGGGAAGATCCCCTGTGGACGCTCAGGGAAACAGGAGATGTGAGTACCGTCTTCTCTAAATCGGATGATGATGTCTTCAAGTATTATCTGTGTATGCAACGCCTAAAACATCTTCTGTCTCTCTGACATAGAGCTCCGTTGTTGTCCAAAAACTATTAAAAACACATCAATGAGCTTGTTCCTTCTTTACTGCGATACAATACTTGATGTAGTTTATTTTTGACACCGTCCTGCTGCTGTACATTGAACACCAAATGTGTATAAATCCGCAGCTGGAAATAGTTCCCTGTTTTTGTCAAATTCCACATGAGCCAACCGTCCTATCTGTCAGCAGCACCAAAGAGAAGACCACCAAAGATGACATTGTTGTGGAGATGAAGACCAACACAAAGAATGAAGAAGCTGTCCTCCTAAAGGCTGTAAACGGAGACAAAAAGGGCCCTAATGACCAGGTAACTATTGTGCGTGGATGAATGTGATGACATTGTGACAAAATGTAAAAAAAAAAAAGCCTAAAGTTTATTCTGCTTGACCTTATTCGTTGTGGAGCTCAAATGTAAAAGTTGTCTTGAGGTGAGGTGGTAGAGAAAAGCTCATGGGGAGTGAAAAACAGCGTCATCACGGATGCGAGTCAGGAAATACAGAGTTGGACATCCTGTTCTCAGTAACTTCACAGAAGCTGGTTTTATATTTGGATATGTGAGGCGCGTGTGTCGTAGTAGCACTGGCTTTGGCATCATTTATTTAACAGATAGAAATTACCCGGCACCAGCTACTGGCATGAAGTAAACAAATTCTGATGATACCGAGGATGTCTGGATGTGATACAGATACAATTGTTTGTTGTGTTTTTAGGGATTTTTTAAAAAATGATCTCTAGTGCTGTAATACGTTTTGCTGGGCTCCTAAATGTGACTAATATGGCTGTTATTTGTAGCTAGTTAGCAGCTTTAATATGTGAATGTTTATGTTGAAACTACCTTTCGCAGAAGCATGAAAGTAGCCATTGTTTGGATGTTGTGCATCATAACAATACATGTAGTCTGTCATGTTGCTTCTGTAAAAACAGAGAGCATGACATTCTATGTGATTTTATCTTTTTTCTGATGGCATAATGTGTTGGTTACACCTGGAAAGCGTTCTCCACGCCTCCATGACTTGTCGAATAAATTAATCTAAATCCTTGCTTTTTGGCATCAGAAAAAAAAATCCCTGTCCGCCCCCAAAACTCTGCTAACAGTATTGTGACTCTTAATAGGAAACATAACAACATTTTACCAATCCTGGCTTCTTTACACTGGCTACCTGTTGCTGTTAGAATTTATTTTAAGATATTATTAATTGCTGACAAAGCCCTGAGAGGCTTTGCCTCTTATGTCCCTGAGATCCCCGGATGCGTCGTTCCTGGTTTCAATATCTAGATTAAAGTCTGGAAAGTTGTTTAAGCTTATGCAATCAGGAATCAGGACAATTTAACACACTTTTTTCCCCCAAATACCGTGTCTGTTTGCTAAATATGAAGCTACAGTCAGCTAACAGCTGCCTTGCTCTGTCAAAATGAAGCAAAATACACCTACGTGCATCTCGACAGATACGTGTTACGCAACATAACACAAGCTTTAGAGATTATGTTACCTTTTTAATAAACAGGCCTTTCCCTGTACCTGCCGAGCACAACTCATGAGTAGTATGTGTGTGTGTAACACTGATGTTCTCCTCTGTCCCTCCAGTAAAGTACCCGACGGTTCAGCAGTGATGTTGTGCAGCAGAAGGCAGCACACATGAAGCCAGCAGTGTGTGTGTGTGTGTGTGTGTGTGTGTGTGTGTGTGTGTGTGTGTGTGTGTGTGTGTGTGTGTGTGTGTGTGTGTGTGTGTGTGTGTGTGTGTGTGTGTGTGTGTGTGTGTGAGACGCACCCACTGATCTGGGACCTGCAGGGTAACGCCACCTCACAGTCCGGACATATCCCCCCCCCATCATGCTTTTGTTCTCAACAGTATTCAGTAGATTTACACACACACACACACACACACACACACACACACACACACACACACACACACACACACACACACACACACACACACACACACACACATACACACATACAGATGTGTATTTCCTTTTGAATGAATGCTTGCTGGCATTCATTTGTTTTGTACTATTTCCTCAAACTGTGTTCAAGTCTTTGCTGTTGTTCAGCGTGTTTGTTCGATGGTGTCTCATGTGCATCATCAACCTTTTTTTTATGAAAGTGTATATATTATATATATTTTGTTATTTAAGATATTTTGGCACTCAGATTTTCATTTCATGTCAGCGTCTGGGTCTTGGTGCCTGTTGATCCGTGTTCATGGAGTCCAGGTGAGTTTTAGGACGGTACATGATGTCAGAGACCAAACGCCAGCTGCTCCGCTGAGGCAGCTCTTTGCTGATGGTTCAAAGTTTCACTGAGGGAAGGTTCGCCAGTGTGTTTGCTTCACGTTGTTTTTTGATTGGCATCAATATTTCTAGAAATAAAGGTTGAAATGTACCAACACATGATGAATACTGAGGCGTTTCTGCCAGGGTCACTTGAAACGCAGGATACTCATCATCATATCTATAAAAACAGTCCACCAGACACACTGGCAGCCTTGTTGCTGTCAAGCACTTGTACTGTTTGTAAATACATGGTAGTGTACAGACCTGCTAGTGGTGGACTGGGGCTGTAACTGATGGTGAAAAGGTCAAAGGTTAGAGATCTGCTGTGCCTGTTTTTGAGAATGCATCATACACTGAGTTTGTTGTGTTTTTTGGTTTGCTCTGTGTGTTTTCTTTGTGTTTCCACTGAGCTTGTTGGGCCTGAAAAAGTGTGACAGTGTTTGTGCGTGTTTCATATGTTTACTACGGATGACACATACAGGACAGGCTGCACGTTTTTCGATCTTTAACCTTCCAGGTAGCCGCACCTTTCAGTTTTGCTTTTATTTACACTTGGAACTTGCTTTGCTTTGATATAACTTCACAAGGAACATTTAGTTTTATTCCATCAATGGTTAAATTTGCTCTGCATAATTCATGAAACTATCATGAATCTTTAACAACAGTAAAAGTAGACGTGGCTGTTCCTCCCTGTGACGGGTACTGAACTCATTCAGCAAGTTTCAAGGGTTTTTTTTAAATACGTGAACTGAATGTAAAGCTGTGGAAGGTAGAAATATATCTCTCCCCAGTTTGTCATGTTTTATCACGACATTCAAGGTTTTTGTTTGTAAAGAGAAGTCTTTTATTATCGCTTATTGTTATTTAGAAGGTGTTTCCAGATTTCTTAGGGACTCTTTGAAACATCAAGATCACCAAAATATTTAATGACTTTTTTTTTCATCTTCTGTAATTTGCAACAAGTCCCGTACTGTAGTAACTACTCCTCCTGGGGTCCACACAAAAACGACTCTTTTTTTCTCTTTTTTCTTACAAAGTACAAATTAAGCATCACTATATGTAATTTTCGAAGAAAAGAATTGGGGGAAAAGGGTTGCATCTTGGAAAAAATGGTTAAAAACACTGTCTATTATGTCCAGACGGTCTGTTTTAGCCAGAAGGGGGAAAGAGTCTTTGAAAATTCTTGAAATACTTTTTGAGCAGCAGTAAGTGTTTTTAAAGATTTATTATTCAGCCAAATTGTTATCTGAATGTCATGATAACAGATGAGAGACACAAACTGGAGGTAGTATGCAGTAAAAGGATCCGTCTGCCAGGTTTATAGTAAATCCGCTGAAACATGCAACAACACTGCTATGCGTCTTCAGTGTCCCGTGTTGTAAATATGATGTACTGATTGCTCACTGTGTAGGTTTTTGTGAAAAGAAACATTTTGTTGCATTGTGCTACATTTTGCCCAGACGACTTGCAACGTTAACATAGTAATGATGTTTTCTGTTTTCTTTTTTCTCCACGGAGTTGAGGTGTTTAAGTTGTAGAAATTTCTGGGTTCAGGAAGTCCTCAGGCAAGAAGTGTGTTCCTCATGTACAGTGCGACGCAGTCATCATGGTTTAGAGAAGCTGCACAAAGCCGTGCAGCCAAACATTTGTGATCCGTCAATCTGCACCTCGTCTTTCCAGTTTAACTCAACTTTAAATACATTTTTGGGTTATTTTTCAGAGGGAAAACACATTTGAAACTGAACATTGCGATTATGTACTTCTTTTTCCCTAAATGTGTGTAAATTAAGTACCGTACATGTGATTCTTTGATGCTTGCGTTTGTTTTTATATTTTTTGAAAGAAAATAATGCCAAATAAAAAGGTTTCATTTAAAGAGAAACTGTGTTTTGTATCATTGCTTTTCCAGAGGAATAAAAGAGTACTTTTCCTTTTTTGGGAACCACAACAATGGTGAGTTCAGTGCGCTCCGTGTTGGCGCTGCACAGTCCCTAGAGTGAGGAGGCGGGAAGGAGCGCCGCCTCCAAACCACTGACACTGTCAGCACGAGCTGGAAATGACTCCAACAGTAGCTCAGATTTCCAGCTGCAGTCTGGAGGGAGGCCAGAAAACCGCTCACATCTGCAACGAATTCAAGCACCTC
The DNA here is from genome assembly GCF_910589615.1 of Taurulus bubalis. Taxonomy (NCBI): domain Eukaryota; kingdom Metazoa; phylum Chordata; class Actinopteri; order Perciformes; family Cottidae; genus Taurulus; species Taurulus bubalis. The sequence continues at coordinate 28,408,588 of NC_136590.1, read as the reverse complement.
AGATCTGCAAAACCAATCGGCTCGTCTCTCTTCATTTAGTGTCAAGCGTAGAACTTTCAAACAATAATAATACGGCCAAAGTGATAAAACGCTTCTCGCTGCGTTTCTTTTTACTTTATCCACTTTTTAAGCACTTTATATTTTCGCTCACACACTTCGCATGGGGATCGAACCGCCAACCCTGCAATTAGTGGCCAACCTGCTTTACCTCGACTGTTTGGACAGCTTCTATGTTTCATAGCCTGACAAGTAACTCAACGAGGGAACTTGTTGAGTTAAATGACCGCTGTCAGCTTAAGTGATTAGCTGGAGTTACGCGGGAATCCTGTTTTCCATGTTCACCACTTTTAATTCAGTCTTAGCACGCTAACATTTTGCTTTTTGGCACTAGCAAAGTGCAGCTGACGCTAGTTTAAACCAAAGTATTGGACAAATCAGAATTTTGACCTGAATGTTGGCGTTGCATGGAAAAGCTAGCGGCTCCCAAACGTATTATAATCCATCTACTTATTTTACTCTTAAAAATTAAGCTAATTAATTAATAAACCTTTACAAGCTAGAAACTGAGAAAACTACTTTAAGTGTCCAAGACATTTCTGTAATAATATTTAAATATAGATCATTTGAGACTTTGACAGACAAACAGTTATATATACATTTATTATGAGACAAATAACAGCAGTTTACCTCTCAATTATTTTTTTTTTAAGGAATTTGTGCAGTGAGTTCCACTGAGACACACAATGGTATGTAGTGACTGCGGACAAACCACACACATCAGATGTTAAAGAAAATACTGTTTAATTAAAAATCTTAATGGCTTAGGCATGAAAACATGGCAACACAACAAATGCTGAGGATATTAAAAAGACAATAAATAAAATCATATTTACAAAAGGCAACAATCAAACAATGAAGACAACTTTTTAGTTCTTGTTGAAAATGTTAGTTACCACGATGACGCCGCACATCATTCATCAGTGGATCTGACCCAACACACCAGCTGAGTAGACCAGTGACTCTGAGGGGAATTGTGTGTGTGAGACAGCGAGGCCTCTGGTAGCCATTCAACGTCAGTGTATCCTCACGCAGCGGCACTTTCATGGTCAAACGCCAAGATCGAGGGAACGCAAAGCTGTAAGATGGGTTTGGTTTGGGGCAAATTAAAGCTGCACAATTTCCGTGGAATCGGCGAGATTTCACCAAACTTCACCCCATCAGCGGGGAGGGGGTCAATTTCTAATTTGTACTGCTTTTCCTCATTGTTTTACATGGACCGCATGTTTCCTCAATACTTTGATCACACTAAGCATACTTCTGTTTTCAAGGGCCTGAGGAAAGCTCTTACTGGATTCTAAAGCCGTGCTGAGATATTTCAAACCTATTTTGAGAAGATAAAGGTATAACAATTTAAATGTGGAGCCTGTCAAATATGCCAGTATCAACTAAAAGCTGGAAGATCCCACAATATCTGGGTTTGAGCCGATGACCTATAGCGATACTTATTATTGTTAAAAGCAGGTAATGTACTAACACGTAAGAACAATGTCATGATTTATTAGGTATATGTTTTTAATATTCTCTATTAGTGACTTAATAACATGCATGTTTAAACGAAAGACCAGTTTTAAATAAAAACTGATGTGAATTATGTCTAAAAAAGTAATCGCTGCGCGCATGCACACAACAGCAGCAGAGGTGCAAATATCGCGGCACTAAGAGAAGTGTTCAAGTGACCAGAATGGGGTCGAAATTAAGGATATATTTTTTTTTTTAGTATCGTTACTTAAAACAAGCCTTTGTATCGGTCCTTTGGGGTTCCAGCTGCCGGCCCTCAGTATCAACTTCCACGTCTGCAGTACAGAAACTGCAAAGTACGGTTGCACATTGCATTCAATAAGTACATTTAAAAAATGCTGGTTTGTTATTATGACATAGTATATATTAGAATTAGTAAATAGTACCTCATAATTTCAAGAAAACTAAGTCATACAAACAAGATATGGGCTTCATTTTTTTTTTTTTACTTTGATGAATGCAGCGTACGACCGTTTTGCCATTACATAATTTGTCCACCAGGGAACATTCAAAGTTTATTTTTCTGCTGTAAAATTTTCATCTCAGTAGATATCTTGGATCCATGTCCATAACAATTGTATTTATGAAGTCTCAGATATACATTTCTGTATTGATAGAGTTTAAATGATCCATTTTGGATAAAGCGACGTAGATTTCACTGAAGCAGTAAGCGTGAGGAACTGTTCTTGTTTTGGTTTGTCTGCTGCTGGCATGTGCAGGTTGTGACTGACGGAAGGCACATTAAGCATGTTACTGCAGAAATCAAAAGTGATTACTGAAGATCTATTTTTGGAAAGGGGAAGGAAAAAAAAAGGACATATTGTCTGTTTGAAAAATGTGAAAGTGGACTCTTGTCTTGTTTCTGGCAGTGAAAAGCTGCTCATTATTGGTCCACTGGAAAGAAAAACCTGAGTGAACTCCACAACTTTACAGCGTACTATTTCAATACTCTGTGAGGATTTGGAGATTTAGTTGGTTCGACTGATGACTTAAAAATCGAGGACTTGAAGCGTGACTCGGCCTGAGTCCTGATCCAAAACAGGCCTTCTGCTGATTGCGGCTCCAAATCTGACACGACAGTCATTCTGTTCCTCCAGTTATTTATGGGTAGAGCCTCCAGACATGCACACAATGACTACGCTGATACTTGATAGTGTTAATGTACAGCATGGTGAATTACAACCATCAATTAATCTGCTGATAATTTCCATGATTAATCTTTTCGGTCAAAATAAATGGCAGAAATTTGTGAAAAATGTCCATTAAAAGCCAAAATTGGTGTCTTCAGATTGCTAGTTTTGTCCAATCAACACTTCAAAACCCCCGAAATCATCAAGTCACTATCACATCAGACAAACTAAAACCACAAAATCCTTACAATTGAGACGCTGGAACTTTGAGGTTTTTCACAGTAATTAAAATAATTGCAGATACACAATCCACTAATCTAATATCTTTGCATTATGCCAGCGCAAAAGTGATTTTAAGATCTAATGCAGGTACGGCAACAATAAGCAGGGAAATCCAATCATTGGAATGTTTCTGTAATAATGTGTCCCATCCCTGCCAACATTATGTAATGTTTGCTTTAGGATCTGTGCGTTCATTACATTCAACCCTGGCCAACATGACCGCCTTCTGGTTTTTTGCTTGAGGGCTCCATGTGTATCCCTTCATCAACTGATTCCTCAGCTGTCTGGGTCCATAATGTGAGCTTAATCACATCAACATGCGAGAGGAAATCTAACAGGACATGTTAAAGGGCTAGTTCATATTTTGTTGAAGTGGGGTTGTATGAGGTACTTATCCGTGGTCATCGTATTACTTACAGTCGATGGCGGATGGCACACCCCCCAGTACGGAGGAGCCAATAGGAGAACCAGCCCAGTAAAGCAATGCACCGCTGTGGATGTATGTAGAATATGTTCACCGCTTTGCCTTTTGACAACAGCTCTTTCTCACAGGGAACTGAATTTGTTACGGCCGATCTAGGGTGCGTGCCTAGGAGTACACAGGGTGTAACATACATTAGCAATGCTTTCTTTAAAGCCAGTAGACTCCTTTGACAAAAAGAGTACCTCTCAGAACATGGGAGTTTCTGATCTACCGCTGCCTCGATCGGTTGGTTAGTTTGTGTTACTGTGTGACTTTGGTGTTTTAAAGGGTCGGTTTGGATTTACAAAAGTCACACAACAACACAAACTAACTATCCAAATGAGGCCTTGGCAGACCAGCAACTCCTGTGTTTTGCAAGATAAAATGACAACGGAGTCTCGTAGCTCTGACGTGAGCCTCAATAACATAAAGTTAAAGCAGTGAACACATTCTAAATAACTTACAGATTTTAGCCACCTAAAAAGAATCTCTTTTGCTGCTATCTTCAGTGGTACATTACTTTGCTCCTGTGTTTGTTTCTCCCAACTGGAGGCATAGTGATCGCCATCTACTGTAAGTAATAAACCGATTATGGATAAGTACCTCATACAGCCCCACTTCAAACAATCTGAACTATCCCTTTAAAGTCCTTTTGCTTATTGGTAAGAAACCATAAGAGTATACAGAAGCGTTATAGTAAATGAACCAGCCTCCAGTGTCAGACCACCTGGGACGGTGGCAGGCAATCATGGAATTAAATGACGAACTAAACTTCTGAAAATCAAGCCGTTAGTACTACACTCAGCACAACAATTTATGAGAGTACTTAAACATTAAATCTTGTTATTTCATTATAGAACCATCATTGAACCGGGAGCCGAGAGATACCATCGAAAAGAAACAGAGCGAGGCCACAGTGACGCGTACGAAACGAAGCCCTGCAATACTGCACTGCGACTGAACATTCACATTCATCAGCATTGAACGCACGCACACACACACACACACACACACACACACACACACACACACACACACACACACACACACACACACACACACACACACACACACACGCGCACAGAGTTAATCTCTAATTTTTCCGACAGAACTAGCGTCGCTACATATTCGTATGCCACAAATTTGCACGTCACAAATTTGCCAAAAAGCCCGTAAAAAGCACCAAACTGAACGGGGAACCGCATCAGAAACGACTATCTGCAGGGTCCTTCTACTGATCACTGTAGCTTCCACACTTAGCTTAATGGGAGAAAGTACTCTGGACTGAGGGGCAACAACGCCACAGCGCGAGTGGACCTTAGCAAAGCACAACAGGGTCAGAACTTGGCTACAGGGCGCTCACATTAAAAGCTTCCATTCTCCGAGTACGCTGTGTTCATGTCATATCGGACTCGTCTGCCTCCACTGAGCTGCTCCTTAAACCAAACTAGACGCTCCAACGGATGCTTCTGTTCACAGGAGCTAAAAAACCTCAATCATCAATTGGCGATTACGAGTAAACAAGAGATTTTGAGGCTTCGATGTCAAACAATTGGCATAACAGTAGTCCAAGATAATAAAAAATAATATATTTTAACACAAAACTCTACTTAGAAAAGCATGTAATACCTGCTGCAGTTAGTTCACCATTTGGGTGTTTCAAAGACTAGAACTTGCAGATAAAGTCATCTCATTCGTCTGCATTCTTCCGATATGACGTGAACGCAGCTACTTTACTGAACTCTTCAGAAGACAGTGCTTTTGGCCCTGCAGGAAAGTGCTTGGTAAATGCTATCCATGATAATGGCACAGAGTGAGACAGACGAGACAGAGAGGGTGGGCGTGCCTGCAGCAACTATGTGGCGATGGACACAAACTCCCGCAGGATGTTCTTGGCCGTCTCCAGGTTGTTCTGGGCGATCATCAGGGCTTTCTGGATGTCCTGAATGGAGTAGCCCTGGGACACCAAGCATTCAATCTCCCCGTTTAAGGTCTGGCTTCCAGGAGCAGGAGCAGGAGCAGGAGCAGGAGCTGGAGCTGGAGCTGGAGCTGGAGCTGGAGCTGGAGCTGGAGGCAGAGGAGGAGGAGTGGGGGAGGAGGAGGTGGGACCGGGGAAGTCTGGCATTGGAGCAGGAAATTCACGGTTTGCCGGCCGAGGCCGTCGGTCAGAGTTGGCTCGCCGTGGGAGAGGTTTGGGGGGACGTTCAGGTTCGGCACCTGCTGCAAATAAACCTGCAAACATAGTCGGTCAGTAAGAGTGGGGAAATTGTTGGATTCAAGTACCTTAAGGAATACAGGGGGTTTGGATTTTTTGGTGGTGGTGAGAGAAGTGATACCAGATTGGTAATACTAGCCAGTTCACAAGCATTCTACCTTTAAAACAACAGATAAAAAGCAAAATAATTTGTAGAAATACATACTGGCTTCTACTGCACTGTCGATGCTGAGAGCGCTGAAGGCCGCTGAGGGACCGCCCATATCAGACAGGGTTCTCCTGGTGGGGGCCGGAGGGATGACCGGTCTGGGACAGTCATACTCGTAAATATCCTCCTCAATGCTCTCCTCCTTCTTGTCCTGGGGAACCACAGCTGAATGTTGCGGTTGGTCTGAAAAACAAATGCCTGGAGTCAATATACAACACACGGCTCAGACGAAAGAAAATAAATGTAAGACAACAGCAGTGAAATAGACACTACCGTACATGACATTCTTTGTTTACGTTGAGCCTGCATCTGTATTTAATCACCATTATCCTAAAAGTACAGGGGGCTTGCATCACCTGCTTGATGTGAGCATGTGTGACTGGGACACAACTTTCATTTCAAGTATTAGAGTGCGCCTTTAAGAAATGTATTAAATCATTATTAACTTCAGTGTATGCAAGAAAAGGTTTAGGAGTAAAACAGCAACATGTTCTTTTTATTTCCCCTTTGGTAATTGGGTGTGAATGTTACCCGGTTCAGGGGCCTGTGCCGCCTCAGAGGAACCAGTCTGGGCCTGGATGTTACACATGGACTCGTAGACGATGGGCTCCTCAGAGTCGCTGTCAACCACCTCGCTGCTGACACAAGGGGAGAGAGAATCAAATAATTATTTGGAGTCCTTCTTTATGTACAGTCTTTACACAAAATGGAGTCCTCTTAAATAAAAAATAAAAAAAGTAACAATAAGTCTATGAAACAACAAACCAGTAGTAATTAAAAATCAATCGTCACAGGTCTGAACACATATGATTAGGGATGTATTTTAGTGGCTCTAAAAACAGATCATATTTAGTGTATTGAATGAATGCCTTTTCTGCATACAAATACAATAAAAGCAACACTACTTCACATCTTCTGATGACAAGAATTTTTTTATCTTTCCAACTCTGCCTCACAAATATCACTAATGATACTAAGATAGTAATGATACTTAATTTCAAGCTGCATCAATTTTGCATGCACCCAGTGCTGCCACTGCTTCTCCCACCAATTTTAGCCTCACACCATAACACACTGCTGCTCACTGGGTCCATCATTTCAGAACCGTTTCTATTCAATCTACCTAAAGTCCTGTATTTTATGACTCTTTCATCACTTCATCAATGCAACAAGCGGCGTTACATCGCTGCGACTTGTCACACATTGCATTTGCGTCATCTCCTTTAAAACTATGTAAACAAGGAGGTGAAACACAGCAAATAAGTGAGATGAGGTGTTTGTGGGTTGAGGAGTGGGACCTCCATGGACAAACTAAACTAAGGCTCCAGAGCCCTCTGGTGGACCAAAAGAAAAAAACTGCGCCTGATACACATTTAAAGCATTTATGCCAGTATTACCGTTTGCTGCTAAACCTGCAAAAAAAAGAGGAAATGGGTACTACATAGAGCACTCACAAAAGGGGAAATGCACACCAAACTGCACCGGCGAGGAAATTGCGTGTCTGTGCTCTTGTGCCATTTGCAAATATTTAAATGAGGTGATATGCAGACATTCGACCCCTTTCTATACAAATGAGCATCATCTCAAAAACAGTACAATTCACAAAGATCGCCAATATAATAAAATATAGCATGTGTATAAAATAGCCACATGCAGTTGCAGTGAAATCATTAGCGTCTTCACAGAGTTGGTGGGAACTGAAGCACATTAATACTGACAGTCTGTGTTATTAAATCCAAAATATGATTTGTCTCTGTCATGTTTAAATTCCTTTGAAGTTTTGAGGAATGCGTCTGCACCTCGAGGAATGCGTCTGCACCTCATAGTTCAGGATGGATAATTGATAATTACAATCAGACCAAAAAAAGCCAAACTGCACTGAGCTGCAAACCTTTACAGCCGTGTTAGTGCTGTTATATCATTAGCGGGATATCTTTAGTGAATCGGACCTTAAGATGTGGCAGATAGCTGTTCAAGGTGCCGTCAAGGGACGCAAACCATTCTTCGGGAGTGCGCCAGTCAGACACATGATAAATACTTCATGATGATTTTCAGGACAATGAATGGACCCGGGGAGCCTTTGTTTACCTGATGTCATTGTGGTGGTTTGCCTGGACCGGAGGCGGGGGCACCAAGGAGCCCGTTATGACCCAGGGGGCCCCAGCAGCTGGGAGAGAGGTGGGACTCATGTACTCATTCTCCTCACAGTCGGACGACGTCTTCTCCCCACTCGACGCCGCTGGCACAGATCTGATCACATTCAAGACAACACAAAGCACAAGGACGTTTTCAGAACACATACCTTAAAAATGACCAACAAACTGAAACATGCACCTTTTCAACGTGAACCGTTTCAACATTTTGTCCGTGAAAAGATATTTCATATTGATTCTGTACTTTTTCAGGTAATAACTTTTGCAATACTGGATATATTTTTGATAAAAAATTAAGATGAAAAAGAGACGTTGGCCATATTTGTGGATAATACATGCATAGTTCCTTTATTTTTCTTTAAGTCCAAACATGGTGAATTTGCTTGCAAGCATCATGCTTAATATTTAAGAGGATCTGACTCATTTAACTTCCTCACATATTTTTCCAACGCTATGCCACTGGGCAAGACTCAAAATGGAAACCAGCATATTTAGAGGCTGACATTCGTCTGTCCAGGACCATGAGGTCACACCACGACTTAAGTGTGAACCCTTGTCAGCATTGCTTGAACCCAATAAGACAAGAACTGCATATCCATTGCATCTCACAACAGCAGAGCTCAGTACCTTGCAGCCAGGCAGTAGACAATGTTGGTAGCTGCCTGGGGTTTGCTTCCCTCTCCACTGGTTCCGTTGTTCTGAGGGGTAGAAGACAAGGCTGACAGGGCCTTGGTTGCTGGACGCGGGACCATGTAGTTGGAGGCCCAAGCGGCCTGGTCAGGGGTGGAGGGCAGCGGCCTCCTCTGGAGTCTGGAGTCCTGGCCGACCAGGGAGGGGCGCTCCGGAGGGGGAGGAGGAGGCAGCTCTCTCAGGGCTGGAGGCAGAGGTAGAGGCTTGTCTCTGTGAGTGACTGCTATCTGTGGTGGAGGTAGGGGGGTTGATGGTGGTGTTATCAACTGGCAGTAGATTAGATGGTAGGTATGTGAGCTTGAACAATCAATCTCTTTGTTAAAACTCTGTTCCTCTTACAGTGTGTGTAACACGTGCACGTGCACACACACACACACACACACACACACACACACACACACACACACACACACACACACACACACACACACACACCTTGGATGTGGCTCCCTGAGTCTGTGCGCTGTGAGAGCTGGAGGGTCTCTGCTGCAGGAGGTCCAGTCTGGGGGGCACTGGAGGCAACTGAGACACTGGAGAGGGAGGGCGCTCTACCTGCACACACAAATACATAAAGAGATTAGAGACTACAATTACAATAAAGACAGTTCTATAAACAGCTAAATTACATTTGATTCCTAAGACTAAATCGGGTGAGCGTCTGTTGAGTCTGTGTGCTCAAAACAGTAGTATTTAATCCTCTTACCTTGGTGCAGGCCAGCCTGCTCATGACAAGGTGGTCCTCCAGCCGATCATCCTCTTCCTCGTCATTGCAGGCAGCTTCTGCTCTGCTGGAACCCTGAAAACCAGCAAAGGAGGCCCCGCTGGCCTTCGGGTGGAACGGATCCACCACGATGGGCTCCGTACCTTTGATCTCACAGCGGCAAAACGGGCAGCCTTGACCCTCCGACTCCTGATACAAGCACACAGGAAGCACCGTTTAACATTTGAGGGAGCAGAGTGAGACCTTTGTCAGAGACCTAGTGGCACCTTAAATTACATTTTTCAAGTGTTTAAGGGTGTGAGACCCTGAAAAATAAAATACAGACATTGGAAGCTTCATTTGAAAACCTCAGCAGATGGTTGAGAGTAAAATAAAGCCCTAGTTGTCAGTGAACTTCTTAATGTTGTTAAATAGATTATAGTGGTGCTGCAATTATAACTAGGCTTTAAGATTTCTTACAATATTACACTGAAAATTAACATGGTAAACGCATGGTAACTTATTCCTTCATCACAGCAACAATCATGTCATATTAATACTCACATTTTACAGTTAAATATTTCCTATCACTTATTACTTAGTTATGTGAAGCAATTGTTAAAAAAAAAACTCCACACCTCTAGATGTTTCAAATGTAAATGGTTTTGCCCCTTTGAGCAGCTGGAAGGCTTTTAGTGTGAAACATGTGTGCAGGAAGTGGTGAGTTTCATTGATGGGAGCTTAACAGCGATAGAAACAAATAGCAATGAGGAAGCTAGATTAGCGTTTTTCTTGAAGATAGCTTGTACTGATGGAATTAGTGTTGTGGAAATGCACATTATGCTGAATTAAGACAACAAACAAGGAAGTTGAAAATCAAACAACTTCAACAACAAATGTAAATAAGGAATCGGATCAGGAAACATGCAAGCTTCTTCGTGAAATATGAGGAAATATAAGTCAGGAAATTTGTTTGGGGGATTTTGAAGTGGGTATACGGTACTTATCCACAGTTGGTGTATTACCTAGAGAAATTGTTACTGCACGGAAGTTACACAATGTACAGCTGTGTTTTAGCCAGCTTAAAAAAAAGGGTTTGATGTGATATTGGGTCACTGAAAATAAAAATAAAAGTTTAAATATTGTTTTAACTCGAATGTGCATCACATCCTATGATGATGCTGTCAAGCAACTTTCCCTGCAAGTGGCTAATCGTGATTTGCAGAGCACAGACCTCTGTAAACTATCAACGGATAAAAGAAAATAAAAAAATAAGTCTCGGAGAAAAATAGAGTTTAATTCTGCATGGACGTATTAATTTGCTTTCACTGCCAACGATGCTGGCTGACCTGTATGCGGCGAGAAATTAGCAAACAAAAAACATTTAATGTTGAAAGATACTTCCAGAACAAGCACACATCATTTGCTGAAAAGTATCAAGCTGCAGATGAGGGAAGACGAGCGATTTCTCAACTGCTGCAGCAAACTGAGAAAAGTAAATATATTTTCACGAGGTGGATCATATCTCCAAACTCCACTACTGCTGCTAGTTGTGTGTCAGCTCATGAGACAGTGAGGCATCAGTTAGCAAAAACGGATCCGTCCTCCTCCGTTTGCGGTGCTCTAAAAGTCGGCGTAGTGAGGACGCTCAGAGTAAACGTAGCAAAAGATACGAGTTTAAAAATGGAAACCTCACGTGAAGAGGACAGGGATCGAACCTGCTACCTTGTGGTTACAGGACAAACACTCTACCACATATATAGATAGGACGCAAGATCTGCATAGTAGACACATTTTTTGGGGTGGAAGAAAATGGCTCTTTGGATAGGAAAGGTTGCTGGCCCCTGATATAAGTGTACCATATAGTTAGAAGATCGAGTTGGTACTGGTTCCCTTGTAGTAAACTGGCAAAAATATTTGAAATATAGCGTACACTTACAATGATTTGTATTTTTCCAGGTGTCTAAAATACCTTTTGCTGCCGTCTGTCGAGAGCAGTACATTGCTTTGCTCTTGTGCATTAACTCTTATCTGCTTCTCAAAACTGGGGGTGTGTCATTTACTGGAGGTAATACAGGGATTTATGGATAAGTGACTTGTAAAACCTCACTTCAAAACACCAGAACTATCCCTTTGAGCCTGCTCCTCCCTGCAGTTTAGGGTAATAAGTGCCACAGAATTTACAGTAATCAAAAAGGGCAGATATTTCCCTGCCAAGCAATATTTGGAGCAAGACCGAATCAAACACAGAGCTTGGTTTTAAATAAATGTTCAGAGCCGTTAGAAAGACAGACTTTCCTCCTCAGACTGGACTTACAGAGCTGCTAGAAAACAAATACAATGTTCCAATGCAATGGATGCCTCACCTGCCATGCAGTCAGACAGGAGGTACACATCAGGTGCCTGCAGGGCTCAATCTTCACATCCTTGTCGTTCTCTGCACAGATCTTGCAGAGCTGGAAAGTGGAGCCCATCTCACAGTACAGCTCGTACTGCTCCTGCAGGGATGGAGGAGTAAGACACACTGTTTGTTTATTTTGAAGATCGTAGTTGTTCACACTTAATAGTCCAACCATTCTCAACCTAGAGCGTTTCATTAATTCATTGTTACTGGGCGAAATATTGCAGCATAACACGGAGACACTGATTTTGCCTAGAGCGTTTTTTGCAGTGCGACTACTGCACTTGTGCACTTTGTACAAGAAAAAAAAAGCTTCCTGAGGCGCAACAGTAAGGTTGACTGGTGTACAGATGAGAAACAAACGAGAGTAACGAACCTGAGTAACTTTGATGTGGTCCTGTGGAGAAGGTTCACACAGACCTGTTAGGTCTGGGTTCTGTGTACGACCATCTGGGAACAGGTAGCTGGAGAACCACACACACGCACACACACACACAATAATAATTGGTAATAATTCTCTGTGCATTCGTCACTATGTAAGGAGCCCGTTCCCCTTTTTTTCTTATCATTTTAAAACATTGATGAGCTCTAAAATCAAGAATCCCTGTCTCAGCTGAATGCTGATGTATATTGAAACTGCAGTTCCTCTCACATACACTAGATGTTTGATTCCAAACACTCAGTAATATATTTGTAAATAAATGATTGTTGGCAACATATTGAAGATATGGCTCAAAAGCAAAGAGAAGGACTGTGCTGCATGAGGTGTTTGAAATATTTCTATGAACATTTTTGATATTTAAGCTAAGTTAACTGCAGCTGCTGCTCCACCGAGGAGCAAGCTAGCTGCAGTACAAACGCTTTCTTCCAGCCGCCTTTCAGGGCCACAGTGGAGGAAAGTTTAGATACTGTATTTTTCATGGAGCATTCCTTGCATACTGTAATAAATGACTAAAAGTTATTTTGCTCATTGTTAAGGCTCCATGTGCTGACTTTTCTTTATTAAACATTGTTTTTAAAATATTACTTCTGCCTTTTAAGCTTCAGACCTTTCAGCATCTTCTGTTGTGATCTTTGGCCTTGTGGATAGTACAGTGAAGTGAAATCGTAGTGCTGCACTGGGAGTGATGTCTAGTTGGTAACTTTACAACCTTATTGTGTAAAGTGCAGCAGACTCAACCCAAACTCTGACCTTCTGTCACGGTTGTGCAACATTTTTCAAAGAGCTTTAATAATCTCTAGTCTTGATGACACATTTTCTTATTTGGGTTGCATTCACCAATGCGAAGAAGTATTTGTTTTAAACAGTTATTAAATAATAGAAGACTTTAACGTGCCTTCAATACGCAGACTAAAAGAGATATACTGGGGTCATTAGGGGCAATCTCTGATCTTTTCTCTAATCCCTGGAGGCATATAAACTACAACAATGTACCCTAAAAGTTATAAATTGGTGCATTGATACTGTGTTGTAGCGGGACTCACAATCCCTCTCTGTATCCATCAATGAGGGCTTGAAAGAGTGGTTTGTTATGGGGGATGGTCTGCAGGATGTTCCCATCAGCTGTCACGTAGCCAATAGCCCACTGGCCCAGCCGAGTGCAGCTCAGCCTGAAGATGTAGCTGAGAGAGAGAGAGAAGACGAGAATCTCAGACAAACAATGCATACTGGCAGTGTTCAATGCCGTGACCCGTACTTGACTCTTGATCTCATCCAAATCTTTTTTTAATTGAGGAAGCACGATTCATGTTATTCTAAACTAAAGGTTTGTCTGCGTCTCACCTGCCGGGTTTGTGGATGAACCTGTGCAGTCGAGCCTTGACCTCGTCGTAGGTTAGGAAGGCCATGTAACCCGGGTGTGTGACTGCCAGACTGTTCCAGTTCCTTAAAAGAGACGACCATGGCTACACAACACACACACACACACACACACACACACACACACACACACACACACACACACACACACACAAACACAAACAATTCATGAGTTCATACAGATTTTAGACTCTTAAGTAAATATTTGTATTTCATTTTCTAAATGATTCCCCCCCTTTTTTATTCACCAATTTGTGCATAAACATGGACACCATTTGGACATTCTAACAATTACAGAGGCAACAGATTGGTTTCAAAAATATAACAAGGACAGAAATAAGGTCAGGTGATGACGTGAGGGAAAAAAAGAAATTAAAACAAGCCAGCTAACGTAAAAATAAAGGAAGAGAAGGCGAGAACATAAAAGAGGGATGGAAGAAAAATGCAAAGGGGGTGATTGGTTTAAGTTTTGAGCATTTCAGGCGAGCTTTGTAGGACTTTAATATTAATCCTATTAAGTATAATTTTGAGCATGTAAGTGTATATTTGACTTGATTCAAACAGAATATGGCTCAATCTGGTTGAGTGTATTCACATAAAAGGGGTCCTTGCAGCATATGACCAAAGTCTACCGACAGCAGAGCGTCAGCTTTTGAACATAATTCAAAGTGGTTAAAAGGCTTACTTTCATATCCTATAATTAGCCATAGCATAGAAGTACCCATAGCAAAGTTAGCTAGACAAGGCATAGTCTGCGTGACTCTAAGCGCATGACCACGACCCGCTGCACAGCGACACGCGGCTCAAGAAGCTTGGTTGTTGAAAACAATGTAAGTTCATAACTCAAACAAATATACAATATTATGTCTCTGGATTTTAGACATTTTATTGCAGAAAAGTTACACATTAAAGCTTTTTATCCTGTGGAGTTTTTTGACCATTAGTTGAGCTACCAAGCAATTATGAGTTCCATTATGTAAATGATCACATTATTAATAATTGTGTGAGGCAATAAAAATCCATACTTGGTTTCACATGATTCCACATGCCAAGAAATGTAGCAATGTGCCAGCCAACGCAGTGAACAAGAAGATTACCTCAAAAAAAAAAAGATTACCTCAAAAAAAAAGCTGCTTAAAATTTTTTTCGTTCGACCTCAACAATACACACAGTGGATTTGGTGAATAACACTAAATGCAGATATATTTTGAGTTTAGTTTTTTTCTTCAATACAGTTACACAGGCATCCTTTTTATTTATTAATCCCTAAAAATCCACTAATGCAATTGCCACTATCGGAAAATCCACTAGATCAGGGATTCCCAAAGTGTGGTGCGCGCACCCCTGCCTCTAGGGGGTGCGCAAGAGGAAAAATGTAATGGTGGTCTAATGGTGTAATAATTAATATTAAACATAATTTTAAAAAAATAAGTAGGATTTTTTAATTATAAAAATTCCCTTTGTAAGATTTACATTTAATTGCAATTAAAAACGTACAATTTAATAAATAGATGCACTTCCAGTCCGGCCGCCAGACTGTCTTTTACGTACACACTAGCTAGCTTGTGCACCTAACGTCATTTCATTCAATCAGCAACATCCATGAAAATATGTTAAACTGGCTGAAATCGGGGAAGTTGTCAGGTGGGACATCTGAAGCTATCAGTAATAAAAGAGGAGAGGGACAGAGAGAGAGGGAGGAACCGGAGGGAGAGAAACGGAGAGGTGCGTTGGGGAGAGACCGGGAGAAGAAATCAACCGGGAGTCGGAGAAAGAGGAGACGGAGCGGGAGCACAGAGAACCATCGCGGAGTCAAGGTGAAAAAAGAGGAAACGAGAGTGAGCATCAGACTGGGAAAAAAAAGAGGAAATATGATGACAATTATCTGGGTCTGGGCTTCACTTGGATTGGCGATGCAGATTGCCCGAAGCCACAGTGCGTGTTGTGCAGTGAGGTTCTGGCTAACAGCTGTCTGAAGCCTCTTATTTGCGCCGCCACCTGAACACCAAGCATGCCAGTGCAAGTCAGAAGCCCCTTACATTTTTTAGATCAAAATTGGAAGAGTTACAAAACAGCCAAAAACAATTGCAGTCTCATTCATGTGTTGGGTCTACATCAGGGATTCCCAAAGTGTGGTGCGCGCACCCCTGGAGCCTCCTTTTTTTATTTATATCTGTTTCTGAGCCTATGCATGTGCCACTCTTTGTTCTTTCCGTGGCTTACTGTGTTTAAGTAAATACATGTGAAATGCAATCTGCCTCTGAGCCTGTGCGTGTGTCCTCGCCATCCTTATTGCTTTTAAAAGTGACGCCTTGTGTAACTGAAATTTATACAGTGGACTAAATCTTGTAACAAACGCCACGCGCGAGCAAACAGTTCTCGCATTGGTCCGATTTTATGCGGCTATAAATAGGCTCTGTTGCGTTTTTTTTTTAAGGTGTGGGGGGTTGGGGGTGCGTGAACCCGGTCGGGATGTAGAAGGGGGTGCGTGGCCTAAAAAGTTTGGGAACTGCTGCACTAGATCAATAATCTAAGGCCACTACTGAGCTCTTAGATCAGACTCGCAGGAGACATGTATTCCTTATTGTTATTGTATTCTTGATCGATAAGATAATCAATGAGGGACCACATTTCTACAGTAGAGCAGCCTCTCAGTGTTAATGTTTTTAACCAAAATGTGACTCATAATTCAGACAATGCAGTTCGTTGAATAACTACATGGATACCATGAAATCCCCAGAACGCTCTGTTGTCATGAGTCTTACCTGGAAGAGCCGGGTGAAGATGTCAAACTCGAAGACTGAGATGTAGTCGTTGCATGTGAGGTCGATGGTGGACTTCAGAGCCATGGCCTCCAAGCCCGAGCTGATTGGGTGAAACTCGTGGAGAGCCTGACGGAAAGTCCTCCATGGCACTATGGTCCTACAATAGATGGGAGGGAGGGGCCAGAGCGTTCAAGGGTTTTTAGGAACCTAACCAGTTATCATAGTTTTGTTAAATACAACCTAAAGTAAAAACTCACTTGTCCCCAAACGACCTTCTCCAAAATTCGGCAGCATCAGCTTTGGTGATCCTGAAGTTGTCTCCCTGAAATAAGCCATTAGGGAAGATGGCTTTTAGCTCTGCAAGCATGTGGCTGAAGATCAGAGACAACTTGGTAAGGTTGCGCCTGAGAAAGAGGGAAAGAGAGAACCAAAAAAAGCCAATACAAGTTAGTCAGAGAGATTATCGGACTAAATTCTAATATTTGCCCAAATTCATAACACAAGACAGAAGGGTTACAGCCATTTACCAAACATATATGAATGTGCTTATCCGTTACTAAACGAGGCAAATCACACACATATCTATAGTGTTTGTAAAACAAACTTCACAATTCTTTACAGTTTTTAATATCTGTTTAAGGAATGAGCCACTATTTTTCAGCTAAAGGAAGCCCACTCTTTTTCTAAAATTAATTCACAAGGATGGAGAAGTGTGAGCGATTACACTACTGAGGATGTAAGTTAAAACGGCAAAAAGTACATTTGTCAACCTTCACAATAACTGTTGATGCAGAGCATTTATGAGGAAATGCTTAATCAAACAAATCTGAGGAAGGATGAACCTTCGCTTAGTAATGACTTTCTGAGAAAACAGGAAGTGGCTCTGATTGCGATTGCGGGTTAAATCGGGCCTTCATACTAAATTTGGGGGATTTTACTTCAGTTCACATAGCTGATCTGCCAAATGACATAAGTTGGATTTCGACACAGTGATGGGAAGTCTAAAAATATGAGTGTGGAGAAACATACATAAAAACTTACATGATCATGTCAACCGAAAAGATTAATAGCTGTTCGAAAAATGACGCCACTGCAAAATAAATTAATTACTTTCATATGTTTCTAAATTCTGTTTATGGTCTTGTGGGAACAACACTGTAACGGAGACAGGACTCACTTTGTTTAGTTTTGTTTTTGGCAAAGATAACTTTTGCTTCTTTCTTGAAATAAATACTGCAGACAAAAGCATTAGCATTTACATGAAATGGCCAATACCAACTGCAATTTTGTACTAGAGCCATGTAATACATAATGAATTAACTTTTTAGATTAGATAAAGGTGGCATCAGTATGCAGCAGTACTGCTAGTTAGGCTCTTTTTCACCATCATGATCTTTAGGACTCATTTCATGGATACGGAGCAATTTAAAACAATGATAAGCCTGAACTTTACCACAACTGTCAATTACGCCCCTCCCCCCCTCTCATCAGGATATAAGCCAACCTGGGCTGGGAGTTCTCCTCAAACATCCTTTCCTTGGCCTCCTTAAAAAGGCTCATGGTCTGCTTCGTCTTGTTGGTCAAGTTCTCCATGACCACGCGAAAATACTCGTTCTCCCCGAGAATCTCCATTTTGCCCTCGTATCGGGACAGAACAGTGCGTAGGTGCTGGTAGGTGTCCGGCAGCAGGTCCAGGATGTAGGGCGGGCTGTTCTTCAACGCCACCTTGGGGTTCTGGCACAAACGCACCACCTGGATAGCACAGACAGTGATGGTGACGGAGGACAGGCTCACAATATTTCTAGTCTGTCCTGATGGAATCATGTCTGCTGTCCACAGAGGCTATATCACGAGATCCTGTCCTTATATGTCCAAATATCTGAAGTTATCTAAGTAAAAGTTTTGCAAACATCAGGGGCTTTCACGCTTTAACATGTTTAGTTCTGTTGAATGAATACTGACTTAATTCTCAATCTAGCAGATCTTGTTCAAAGATTTTTTTACTTTTTGCTTGGGCAGTAAAGAGGAAAGAAGACACAGCAATGTATTGTATGTGTTAATAAATAAACCGCGAGAGAGAGAACAGGAAAGCTGTGTGTGTGTGTGTGTGTGTGTGTGTGTGTGTGTGTGTGTGTGTGTGTGTGTGTGTGTGTGTGTGTGTGTGTGTGTGTGTGTTTGTGTTTTAATGTTTGCTTTGCAACATGACAATTTGTGAACAAATATATTGTTTACTTCAGAGCCTGAGGGATCAAAGTTGGGAAATGTGGTTGAAAAAGCAAGATGATAAGAATAATTCAGAAATCGATATGCAATTATTCAGAAACTGAATGTAAAAATCATAAAGTTATCCAACTTATGTTCACTACATTTTATAGACTTTAGACCAGACCAATTTTTACACTACCACAATACAATTGCACTGCAAGGCAATAAACACGACTGCAATACTGTATTATCCCCAAGTCCTAAGTGGAAGCATATGACTGGAAGTTTTAGAAAAACCTTCAACAGCAAAACGGATCAGCCAGTGCCATGTGACACAAAAACAAATCGTACTGTAAACGAGGCGGCACAGTACAGTGCACAACAGGCATGCAAAAGTATGTATTGTACTCTTATCTGATATCTGTCTCTCTTCTTGCCCCCCACCCTAAATTAAACTCTTGTGAACTCTTTTCTCTTCATCCCTTTCCACTTTCTTCTCTCCTGACTAGCTTCGTTAGGATTGTGGAAAAGATGAGCAGGAGTGACAGTCGGCGATACAAAACCTTTTTATCAATACAACACACACCTCCTTTCATTCTAACAGCAAACATGCAGTGTCCTCCCACAGAGACCCAGGAAGTGTGTCCACAAAGTCATCAACAGATTATCATCACTGCAACCTCATTCACTATGACTTAACCCACTTAAATAATGCACCAGGGACACCTATTAGCCTCCAATTTTGAGGGTTTAATATTCTCATATAGACCATCATATAGACAGAACAACAAATAAATGCTCAAAATACTTTCCTGTGTGGATCTCTAATGATCCCTCTCATGGTGTGGTTATTGAATATACAATAGGTTTTTGGAGATGTGTCTGTTTATTACTAGTTAACATACACGTCAAAAAGAAGACCATAAAGAGGGACGCTTGATGGAGGGCTCATTAACGTTGCGGATAACAGACAACAAGTCAAGTGACTCGTTTCCACTTCCCTCTTTAGTGTTTTATTTTTTTGTATGTAGCCACAACAGTGTCAATACCTTATCCATGAGTTTCCAGCATTTCTCCACCATTTTCTTATCGACCACTGCAGGTTGGTGAGGCTGGAGAGGCTGCTGGTGGGGCTGAAAGGCGTCCTTCATCAAGCCGATGAGACCGGCGCCCCTCCTCGGATTTCCGGCCATTAATTCGTTCGGCGACCGGGGGTTAGCCCCGGGGGGGCTGAGGATAGCCACCCGGCGATTATTCTCGACACGTTGACACGCTGTTTTTTTTTTTTAGCGACCTATCTACACTTCACACTTGTGATCGTTCGTCATGCAGAGGAACAAAAACGATGTGTATACACTGTCCGCGACGCAGCTAGCTAACATGCTACATTTGAGAAGAAAAAAAGAAGAAGCCTATTCTCAGTTTAATTCAGCCGCCGAGTAAAAGCGTACTCGTTGTGTTGTCGTGTCTGCTTGTCGGGCTCGCTAAAGTGTCTCTTCTCGGCGACAAGCAACTTGAATCCCCCCCCCGCCCCCCTGAGAAACCAACCCGGCTTATAATAAACTCGGGGTGTTAATAAGCCACATAAGCGATCAACAAACAGGTTGTGCAGCAGTTCCAGCCAACGGCAGGGCAGCAGAGAGTAAACACGGATGTCCGGCTGCGGCCTTCAAAATAAAAGAGGCCCATGACCATGCAAGAACTGCGATGGAAAATGCAGCAATACTACTATGTCAGACTACTGCAATGCAATAAAGTACTGCATCAAGTCAGCTGTACATTTTTCGAGGTAATTGCACTTTACCTTTTTATGTTTCTTAGTACTTCTTCTCCACAATAATGCAGGGGAGAAACTGTTTTGCATTTTTACAGCTTCAGTTACTTGATACTTTACAGATTCAGATAATTAATAAAAAATATAATTCAACACATGCATTATAATATGCCATTATATATTACATTGCGGGCAGTAGAGCAGAACTTGCAATATAATGTGATGTAGACAGTATACAACACTAATATGCAATCCAATTAAATAAAAAATACTCAAATACTCAAAAAACACTGGTGTGATACTTTTGAGAAGATGCGAGCGGCAATATGTGAGCGGCAGCAGAGATGAAGACCGTCACATCTAAATCTTCACATTCTTTACGGCGCTTCTGTACTGCAGAGCACCTCACGTTACAGCTGAACAACACATCTGAGGCACAGCTGGTGTATGTTGGGAAGAAATCGGTCACAACCCAGTTCCAGTCACCACTGCAGGAAATGTAAGTACACACTCTACATACAAAAAGCAAGGTGAGGCAGAGTGTGTAAGGAAGAAAGTGTCTTTTTATTAAAGAGAGTTAAAAAGGATGAGGTCTGCAGAAAATATGGTTTCTAAAGACAGCTGGTATTGAGCCCATTTAAAAAACAACCTGTTTAAAAGAACAATTGCTATAGAGGATTGTTTTACCTCAGATTGTTTGATTCGCTTTTTTTGGCTTTGATTGGTTTTGTTTTAATTCAATTTTCAATAACTGCATTTGTGATGCAGTTATTGCTGCATTTTATACTCTGGGTAAAAAAAAACATCATGTAGTAATTACATCTATACAATTATATTTGATAGAAATGTATTTCTGACTTGAAATGTATCAAGTCACCCAAGGAGTTTGGACCCTCACCACTGTTCTGTATCATCAGATGAGCCTATACTGGAGTTCCTTCAAAGCTCAAAGAAATGTTCAACAGCTGAGCTCCCAGCTCTGCCTGCTGCCCGCCAGGTAGGAACTCTGCAGACAGCTCTCTGTAGGTGCTGCAAACTCTGCGCTCCTGAACATCGTCCCTATGAATGGCATGTTTCCATCTGTGCCGTGCCTCGCCGTATAACACGACTAAAGACCTGCGAGGAAGACAAACGGCTACGTGGACCTCCTCCGCTAGTCCCAACTCTGGCAGACCCTGTTCAAGGGACATGGTGAGTGTCGTGTTTGATAACATGTTGATGGTGACGAGCCGTTCCCCCCACAGCCAGGAGTCGTCGTGGTGGGGATCGATGGCGGAGCCTCGCTGAGGATGGTAATCCAGATTGCACTGCTCCACTGGCTGAAAGCCAGCTAGATTTGGCTCTTGTTGCATTCGGAGCACTAGTTTTTGGCTCAGAGCAGGAAGTCCACTGAAGCCACCGAAACGCACTTTCCTTTTCTTGAAGTTGACTTTTGGACCAAAGTCCTGCAACAATATGAGAAAAGATGTTTGTTTACTTCATCAGAATATAACAGCAATAATAATTATCATGTATTAAAATGTGGGAAATGTATAAAGATTTGTGGATCGTTTCATCTCCGCTAACTGTTTAAATTCTATAGTTTTATTTGGCTATGAGGGTATGTATAAAAACTAGTCCACAACCTGTTTGTTTTGATGCACCTTTCAGGGCGGGACAAATTACACATGTGAAACTACCGGTATATGAGTTATGCCCTCAAGCCCTTGTTCTCTTGTAATTGGGAAGCATGACCCTGGAAAACCTTTTGCAAAGTCAACAAACAGACATTATTTGGCCACGGTTATGTTGTGTATGTGTGCAGATGCCATTCAGAAATTACATGTGTTCAACATCACCTGTTTCCTTCGACCAGACTGAGACTCATTCCACAAATCCTGGTCCATCGTGCTCGTCAGCTTTTTCTCCTCCTCTTCTGATATGAAGTTCTCCCGCAGGAAGACACCAGGAAAGGGGAAGGACGTGGCCTCTGCCCCTTTGCAAATTGCAAGCCTCGTCTCAGGATCGTAGAGGAAATTATGTACAATCTTGAGAGAAAAAAACAAAATAATAATAACATGCAATATGACCATATGAAATGTGCATGACAGTCAAGCAGAGATAAGTGAGGTGGTGAAGAAGTACTCAGATCCTTTACTTAAGGAAGTAAGTAAATGTCCTGCATTCAAAATCTTGCTTAAGTAGGTACTAGCATCAAAATGTACTTAAAGTACCAAAAGTAGTGTTCATTATGCAAAAAGGCCCATTTCAGAGTTATATATATTATTGCATCATAATTATTTATGCTTTAATGTTGCATTTGGTAAAAGGTGGAGCTAATTTAGTTACTTTATATAATAAAAGCAATAACTTAAGTGCTTTACAATAAAAGATAAGGCTAAGAAATTGATATAACATTAAATATTATATAGTGTATATATGAATACATAAAGACTAATAATAGATCATAATAAATACATTGATTTATATTTTGTATTAATAATAACCCGTTAATAAAGTTATGATATAAACGTCATAATGCATCTTGTTGTAAACTTGGAACGCTGGTATTAACAATACGTTATTATATCGCAGTAACGACAAAATACATGTGCAAAGCATCCTGTCATACCGAGAACAGATAAAGTATGTACTGTGAGGGCATCCGTAGCTGGTGTTTTTGAGTGGCGCGAGCAAACAGCTGCGTCCGTTTCCTGCTGATAAAATGTGTACAATACCGTTTTCAGTCAAATATGTTTACCTTTGGTTCATTTGCCTCCACCTGTCCCTTTCCCGTTAAAGTGTCACACTGGAGACACCGCCGGATGCCTTTACACGCACAAGAAGTAACGCCGCTATCTGTAGCCATCGTCCCATCCTGCGTCACGTGCTGCTTCTGCTTCTTCTTCTTCTTCTTCTTCTTCTTCTTCTGTCGCTGTGAAGGTGACGAACCTGTTAAAATCAGTAAACATCGCCACCTAACGAAACGCGTTGTCTATGTTTCTCACCTTAGCAATAGATATACACATACACACTATATACATTGCCTATGCACACACACACACACACACACACACACACACACACACACACACACACACACACACACACACACACACACACACACACACACACATATGTGTGGCT
This sequence comes from Taurulus bubalis, assembly GCF_910589615.1. Classification (NCBI taxonomy): domain Eukaryota; kingdom Metazoa; phylum Chordata; class Actinopteri; order Perciformes; family Cottidae; genus Taurulus; species Taurulus bubalis. The sequence continues at coordinate 28,385,079 of NC_136590.1, read as the reverse complement.
GTTATGTTTTCTGTTAAACACTTTGCCAACTCACAGAGGGCAAGCAAAACAGAATTATGGGGACTTTTTTGTATATTTAGTGCACTCCTTTATGCACAGGAGAATATGATGATAACCTTTTATTTTTTCCCCCACGATAACCTTCTTTGCCCCTGGATTCTTTCTGCCTTTGTGAATGCGTTTCAGTGTAAAGTGATACCACCAGTAGGACAACAAAAAAAGGATGAATGGAGGACTGATGGAGACCTTTATTGGAATACAAAAGGAAATATTGGCACAGGGTGTGGCATATATGTGGGCTGGTGCTTGGAGGATTAGACCAATAGAGGTAAATAGTGGAAGTACTGACAGAGCCCCCACATATCATTAGTCCTGGAGGAGCATTTGATGGCATCTCCTCAAGGGTTATCTTTTGTGTGAATAAAGGACTTAAAGTTGGTCTTTATAACTTGTTTCCCTTGATAAGCCAGATTGTGTTGTGCAGTCTAAACTACAGTGTAGTATCTACTAATGCTCGATTATATTTTGTAGTGACAACAGCTTGTGGAACAGGTATAGAGTAAATGTATATATTTATATTACATTTTTAACATTTTTTTAGTTAGTTGCTTGAGTAAGTTATATTAGAAGACGGAATAAACAAAAAAGACAAATTGCGTGGACTCCAAATCTGGCTTCTAAATGCAGAGCTGCAAATTAAATTCAGTCTATTTTAGCTCGCACAAAAAAAGATGTATCTAAATGAAATTATTCACACACACTCAAACAAATATATATATACTGTATATATATAGAATTTTTTCTATTTATGTAAAAGTGAAGTATATTACATTCCACTACTGGTTTATATATATATATATATATATATATATATATATATATATATATATATATATATATATATATATATATATATAAGTTACTTATATATATTTAAACCTGTAGTATAATGTACTTCACTTTTACACTATGCTACTGTATACTTCTACCTTTTTGAAGGCAATATTGTACTTTTCACTTAACAACATTAATTTAAAAGCTGTAGTTAATTTACAGATTTAGTTAACAAGTAAAAAATGTAAATCAACTTATTCAATATTATATTTCATAATGAGTAATGCTACATTGGTCAAATTGGCCCTACATTTACCCGATACATCATCAAAAGTAATCTACACTTTAATACATCACTAATAAAATAATAATCCAGTAATATAATATCATATTTAGAAATGGGACATTCTGCAAAATGGGTACTTTTAACGGTGCTGATTTTTTGGTACTTTTACATACTCAATATTTTTAATGCAGCACTTTTACTTGTATCTTTGTACTTCACTAATGCAGTTACCTTTACTCAATTAAAAGGACTGAATACTTCTTTCACCCTGTGGGCTTCTACATTCAGCCTGGAAGGCTCAGCTCAGGGTATCAACCCTCTCACAGGACATTGTAAACCACGCCCACCGGATGTACGTAAGTTTCCCCGGGAAAGCTCAGTCCTACAGAAGTTCATGAGGTGTCGGTAAGTAATTTTAACCATGAACAATAACAAATTAATGAACCTAATGTTTCCTTATGAAAGATAAGCGATTGAGATTTGCACTAAAACTCGCAAATAAGTGGTTTATTGTCTGTAATATTGACGTAGTAGCCTCAAAATAAGATACAAATGGTGCTTTCAACGTGGCTGGCTAACCTCTGTGGCCGAATAACGTTAACATACTTTATAACATAAAATATATCACGGTGTAACGAAAAGAAGATATTTTAATCAAAAGATAAGATAACGTATTTCAAAAGATAATGTTCTTTGAGGTACAAAACCTGCATTTGAGACTGAAACCTGTTTGTGTTGTTGTTTTGTGTCAGCAAAATGAGGAAATCATTTTGAAACAAAGAGAAACACTAGCTAGTTGCAGCCAGGTAATACTTGTACCCTCGAGGGCTTGTGACGTATGTGCAAGTAGTGAAGTAGCTCAGCTAATTTGGGAAAGTAGAAATTATAAACCGTATTCACATATTCGTAGTTAGGTAGACCATAAACCCACAGACGGCATTATACATAGTTTTCAGGCCAATCTTAAGTGTGTGTGTGTGTGTGTGTGTGTATATATATATATATATATATATATATATATATATATATATATATATATATATATATATATTAGTCATAATCACCTCAAAACTACCTCCAACAATAGGCAGATGCCACAAGACACGCCTCCAACAAGACATGCCTCCCTCTAAACTGAGTGAGTGGATTGTCTCCTGTAAAAAACAGAAAGCAAATGAGCAGAGAGGTCAATGTGTATTGTAGTATGAATGCAAACGAGACCGAACCCACTGAAACAAAGAAAACCAACCTATACATCGACAATCCTAGGATCGCTGTGTCTTGTACTTCTGTATTGCCAGATGAGAAAATCAGTGTACAATTTATTCAAAGTATAAAAAATACTATGAAATGTGTAATAAAACAAAAAGAAGAGCTGTACAGGAATGTGCAGAAGTTTGGCTCAGCCAGCTCCTTTGCAGCTTTGCAGCAATCTGTGAGTGCTCAGGGTGTGGTTAGTGCTCCCCGCTGGGCCATCATAGGTGCAGCAGAGCACCTGGAAGCACCCATCAGTGATGATAGGTGTGGTCAGACCTGAATCTTACAAAAGAAGAGGGGCCACTGAGTGCAACTTTAATAACCCGTCTTATTCACTCTACAGTTGGTTCTCTGGTATCTTAACTTTCAAATTGTGGTCTTTTCTACAGCTAAGCAATGGAGAAAATTACAGAGAAACTTTTACTGGAGAAAGGCTCCCCAAAAACCAACAAACTGGAGCAAATCAAGACACTGAAGTAAGCATGTTTTTTTGTCCTAAAGATAGTGTTTGCTTTTTAGACGACCGCTACTTACATTTTTATTGTACAGTATTTGTTGTGTGGTGAAAAAAACACTCAATTACATTTCAAGAACTCTACATGACTCTGAAATTGCATTTCTGTCACATTTATAACATACGTGTTTTATTTGTGTATGTGATCAAGGAACCTCAGTGTGGACGCCAATTTAATTTACTTTTACAAAGTAAATCATGCTGAGCTGGAAAGAAATGTTGCAGATGTATTGTTGTTGCATGCCTTGGGGATACACTGACTTGAAGTTCTATTTATGTTCAGTTTATCCCAGCTGGTACTGAAGCCTCAGGACTTGCCGGTCCGGCTGCTGTCCCGGCTCCAGTCCCTGGAGCGGTTGGATCTCTCTGGTAACAGACTGGAGGAGTTGCCCAAGAACCTGGAGCTGCCCGCGCTTTGCTACCTTGACCTCAGCGATAACCAGCTGGAGGATGTTACTACTCTGGAGTCTCTCAGCAGTCTGGAAGAGCTTAAGATGGAGGACAACCTTTACATCACTGTGAGGATGGGGCTAATGGCTTTCTACTTGTGTTTAGGCCAAAGTTTTAGGGGGGTTCTTTTCAGTAGTAATGTAAAAATGTCACGATCAAAGGTCATGTTCACACTTGTCTTTCCATCTCTGTTATATTTCAAAGGACCATAATGTTGTGCAAGCTCATTCTCAAATAATTTCCACGGCTGGCTTTACATTGTGAAACTTTCACATAACTTTTGTTGGTCGGAGATTCGGTCTAACTAAATTGTCAAAGGCTTAGTTGGCTCATGCTCCTTGAATAGAGTGTGACATTATCCATTGTTCTCTTTTTGAGTCGCCAGTCGTTCACCCACAGCCTCTTTAGTTTACAACACAGGAGATGAGAAGTGACCAATAAACTATTTAGTTGTGTGACTGATTGTGTTTTAATGACTTTGAGTAACTGTCAAGTTGCATGGAGATCATGTTTCATTCAATTTGAAACTAGTTGCGTGAAAGTTTCCCCGTGTTCAGCCACCCTAAAACCCAGTGGGTCAGTGGTTAGCGGTTGTCACCTCGCAGCAAGATGTTTCAATATTTGATTTCACTGTGGTTTCAATCCTCAACCGCACTGATGGCACCAGATCAATTAATTATTATTTTATGTAATGCTGTTGATAAGACAAATATTATCTCTGCATTCACATCTATTTTAGTGTAATTTAATATCACATGAAAACGTTTTTATTAGCGGAGGCCTCACATTTTGGTCATGGAAAAAGATGTTCAAATTCAATTCTGAAGTCCTTTCAAATTAAAATTAAATGACACCTCACTGGGTCCTATATTTGACTGATGATGTTGCATTTCTTCCTCAGGTGAGTGATAATTACAAGCTGATGGTGTTGTTGCCCAAACTGAGGATTTACAACGGTAAAGATGTCAGCACTACTGCCAACCACTTGCGCTATGTCTACAGTGAGAACTTGAGGACCAGGGTATGGAACTGACTGCTTATTTTTTGCTTTATTTTATTATATTTTAAAGACCGTAATCCAGTTTTGTCCTCTATACTCGGTCAAGTAATAGGCTTAGATAATAGGCGTAGAATTATTTGTATTGCATACACTTTTGCTGTTTTCAATGTACAAACGCTATGGTCATTTTAGATAATTGCAGTTTGGGAGAAGAGCTTCTCTCTCCCGGATCCCATCACGGTGGCGAAATTGGCCGGCTTGAAGAACGACTTTGTCAACACTGCCCGTCAGCAGGTTAAATACGGACCCAGTTCAGTCAGTGACTTCACCAAATGGAGGGTACGTTCTAGATGTTGGAGAAGTTCGGGCACCTTTTTCTTTGTGTTGCCCTCTTTCATTTTCAGTAACTGTCCGTCTCTTTGTATCCTTTTGCTTCTTAGGTGGAGATCATTGCTAAGGAGTATATGTGCTCTCTGACAGAACCAAAGGAAGAACCAGAGACCAAGGTGTTTACAGACACAAAGGAGAACTGTGTAAGATCCCAAACGCCTGCTTTAATACACTGTCGCCACCAAACTGACTGTCATTGTGATTCTGAAACCATGAAGTGACTTTATAAAGTAGTGGTCTGGTGATATATTCAGGGATTGTAAAGGAAATACAGGATATTGTGTGAATGATTCATTCTGGAGTTGATTTAAAGTGTGCTTTTTTTCCAGGGTATCTCAACATCTACAAAGAGGAAACAACCTGTACCAGTTGACACCAGCATAAGCTTGACGCCTCGCAAGAAACTGCGCTCAGATCTCCCAGACTCCCCAGCTGGAGCGAGTCCTCGCAAATCCAGCCTCAGCCGCAAACTTCCGACGCTAACCCAGACCAGCACCATCAGGATGAGCCCCCGCAAGATAATTCAGCCTCCCGCCACCCCCACCAGAGGGCAGATGAGGGCAGAGACGCCCAGGAGAGGGTCTAAAGCGCAGCAAACCAAAGAGGACGACGGAGCTCAGATACAACGGAAGAACCGAACAGAGCGGCAGAGAGACGCTGACTTGCTGTCCTCAATAAATAGCTGCAGCAAGACGCAGGTAATGTACATACAGCTGTTAGACACTCAAGCCTGTGTTGTTCCTGACACCATCAAAGATATGTAGGTTTGTGAAAATGGCAGCGAGGGATCTGCTTTACACCTGGGCCACAATCTGCCCCTTTTTGTTGGTGTTCTAATGTTGCTATACTTTGTTTTCTTCCATATGTCAGTGTTTATAAGTCTATCTGTCCACTTTAACCATTTTTTTAAACGAAATATCAAAAAAGCAAAAGTGTGACTCCAAGATGCCAATATCAGTTGGTTGGTCCACCATCTTGGATCAGCCTGAAATGGCTCAACTACATTCAGCTTTATTTCTGCACAGCAATATGTAATGCCCAGCTATTGGTATTGTCAGAATGTCACGTCATTAAAGTTCCTTCTCCCCCCCCCCCCCCCCCCCCCCCCCCCCCCCCCCCCCCCCGACCCCGACCCCTAACCCTACACCCATCAATCTGCTATAATCTCCTCCTCTCTATCTTCCCCTTTGTGTTTCCATGTTTCCTTCCTCCAGCAGCTGGTGCGTCTGAAGCCTCTCCACGTCCTCCAATGCCACAGTAAACAGGACAGCTCAGAAGACTTCTCTACCCAGCTGTGGGCCTGTGCTTTCCAGCCACTGCCAGATTCCACTGGTACAGTTTAACAGATTAAGAAATCTGTTTTTTTAAACTAGGCTTAGGTGATCAAAAAGAAAGGCTTTAAATCAGTAGATAAAGCTTTCCTATAACCCTGTTCATCGGCGAAATATAGAGATAAACTCAGTCCCCCTTTTCATGCATCAACAGGCGCTGGAGGAGGAAGCCGCTTGGTTGCTACCTGTGGTGGAGACTCTCTCTGTGTAATTGACTGTGAAGCCGGGATGGTGATGAAGAAGTACAAAGTTCCTGGAGAGGTTTGCTCCATTAATCAGCTAATAACATTGTTCTAAACCAGGGGTGCCCACACTTTTTTGGCTCACGAGCTACTTTTAAAATGACCAAGTCAAAAAGATCTACCTACATTAATAATGCTTATATCTATATAAAGCATTATTAATGTATAAATATACAGAGTATACTTTATATTTACAATATTGGTGAACCTTGCATAACTGCATGAACCCTTATGACACAATACAATTTTGTACATTTTTGGTCATTACATTTTGCTCTGATGACTTCACTGCATGGAACCAGCAGGGTTGCATAGTCCGGACAGTAGCTGCTGGTAGTCAGCGTCAGGCAGACCAAATGGTCATCAGTCATGGTGGAACGGTGTTTGGACTTAATCTTTTTCATGTGGGAAAAGGCTGACTCTAGGGCTGCAACTAACGATTATTTTCATAAACGACTAATCTATCGACTATTTTTTCGATTAATCGACTAATCTAATTACTATTTCCCATAGCAAATTAAGAATAGTAACTCAAAATGTTGGAATTTGAACTTCAAATGTATTTGAGTAACAAGATCTGAACATCAGAACATCATCATAACAAATAAATTAAATAGTAATACAAATTAAAGTGCAAATATGCTTTAAAAATAAAGAGAAAAAGTACAAATAAAGCTTTAAAGGTAACTCAACATAGCAATCAAGCCTCTGAAAGTGCAAAATAACTAAAGAATAACTGGGCTGCAAGTGCCATTCAAAGTCCAAAAGTTTAAAACAAATTGTCCATCCTACCCGATAATTAAAGCGCAAGGGTTTAAAAGTAAATCAAAATGACTCATTACAGTCCCACGTCTTGCTGCTCCCTCCTTCAGGGGAACACACAATTTACACACGTTTTAAATTGTAATTCAGAAACGTGAGCATATTGACATACTCTTAGTTGGTTGTATTCTGCATGTTTAACAACATGGAGAAACTCCTCTATCTCCGGATAAGCCATCTCACATCAGTGTGCAGCAGGAAGTCAGAGTGACTGCAGTCCTTCTCCAGATGCGCACAGAACATCCGTCTTTGAAGAGCTCTCGCTTGATTAGACGATCTTTGTTGCCACATCCGTGATCTCTTTCATGTTTAGCGTTGCAGTGCATAATGCTTGTTGGTGTATTATGCAGTGGTAATTAAGGAAGTCGGGGAAAACATCTCCCTGTACTTGGCAATACATCCATTCAAGCGGCCAACCATTGCGGGCGCAGCGTCCGTAGTGATTGACATTAATTTGCACACTGGCAGCTGGGTTTTGTCGCTAAAGTTTTTTTAATTTTTTTTAATTATTATTTTTTAAATGGCATGCGATCTACCCACACTACCTCCGCGATCGACTGGTAGATCGCGATCGACGTATTGGGCACCCCTGTTCTAAACGGTAGATTTCTACATCTACTTTCACAGAAAACTAGAGACAACATAGTTGATTTTATGCGGACCGAAAGACTTTCAACAGCCATTAGAGCACTTCATATACTGGTTTTAGGATTTATTATTGCAGAATTGATTATTCATATCATAGTACCAGCATGATGTGTGTTTCTGATGTTTACATCTGTTATTTCCCACCACAGGAATTCTTCTCCCTCTCCTGGTCCACGGTGTTGATGTCCAGAGGGGGCGGGGCCTCAGCTCAACACTGCAGCATTGTGGCAGCTGGTGGGAAGAGGGGACTGGTCAAACTGATCCACCCCAGAAACAACGTGGCCTACGGGGAGTTCCGGGCCAGCCGCAAGGCGCTGTCGGTCCTCCGCTTCAACCACCAGCAGGGAAACTTCCTTTTCAGTGAGCCATGGCTACTTTTTATTTGATAGATTAAAAACTAGCGGTGTGAGCTCTGTGTTGTTGACAGTCAACCAGTTTAGAGTTCCAGCATCATCAGACCGATGGAAGAATAATTCTGCCATATTTTGTGCAACATCCTTATTAATCTTTTCAAATGACTGCAACGGTGTTTGTGGTATGTGGAAGAATTTCAAAGGAACATAGATGATTGTACAACATTAAAATGAGGCCTTCTGTGACATGTGAGACGTTTGAAAGATTATAAGAAAAGGCAAACTATTGAGGCAAATTGCAGTATTATATTTGTAAGAGAATAAAATAAGGTGGCAACATTTTTCATATGTTATATTTTGAAAGGGATTCTGCATCGAGGCTCATCATGTTCGTTTGTTTTTCTTTTTGTACTCTACTTCACCTTATCACTCACCAGTTCACTTTCTCTCTTGCAGCGGGCTCATACGATAAGAAGATAGTGATGTGGGACATCGGTGGAGTGGATAGCAAGTACAACTACAAAGTTGTGTGAGTTTTTTAGAGAATTAAATGTCTTGACTAGAAGCAAATCGACACACCTCATACATTTTATAGAGCGTTAACGGTAAAACTCTGCAAGTTAAATTAATATTCTAAACAAACCTCACCAGCAGGGTTGTGTTTATAAAGGTCCCGGCTGTGGTGTTGAATATTTGTTTGTCCCTCCAGTCAGCTGCTTGTGTTGGAGATCAGCACCACTCCTCTGCACATCTGCCTCCACCCCACTTCCCCGAGCTCACACCTGCTGACTGCCTGTGAGGACGGCCTACACTGCTACAACACACTACTCGGCAAAAACAACACCACAAAGAGGTAAAGGCATCCACAGTATGCACACAATTGTGTTCTTGTGTCCATATAAGTGTCAGTTTGCTCCAAGGAGCTTAAGAGTGCAGACATTTCTTACGAAAGGGGAACGTGAGATGATTCCAGGCCCGTTTTAAAAAGGTTAATGAAAATTAATATTCCACTAATATACCTGTTTACATGTAGCCGGGCATACTCTGAAAGTGCCACAGTGACAAACGTCCTTTACATTACTTTAATTTCCCTCCTTTTCCAACTGCAGTCATCTTGTTGCTGTTGGTCGGCCCTCGTTGTCGCCATTCTGCAAGTTTTGCAAAACTGTTTTTCAAGCTCTTCTTTTTTTCAGCTGTGCAAAGACCGGACTCTGTTTGTCAACAGAAAGAGAGTTGTCCAGTACATTATACTGGTGATAGACATATGTGATTTTTGTCCATGTGCAGTGATAAACCTCTTTATTTGATTGGTACTCTCTGTTGACTGGAGTTTTAATGAGAAAACAATGTGTTTTTTAAAATCATACATTGGACCAGCCATTAACATTTAGTGTGTGTTTTTGTTCTCAATAGGACCAAAGAGATGGAGATAACGTTCCCTATTTATAAGAAGGAAGACAAAGACCATGACTACCACACCATTGATGGCCTTAGTTTTCTTGCCGATGATATAGTGGGTAAGTACGGCTCTTTAGAGTATACCACACGATACCGCTGTGATATTAACATCTAGAAAGGTACGGCCCCTCAATGAGTAATATTGGGTCACACTGAATGTAATTAGGATTTTTAGCCATGCACTTGGAGGCAGATATTAGTACTAGCTAATGGTTTATTCATATTCATATTTAAATTGTGTCATTAGTTTGCTCACCACTAGATGGCACTATACTTTTGTTTTTGTTGGCCCCTGTCTAGTAAAACTGGTTTTACTTTCATGTACATTTTGTATGTATGTTTAGTCTATAAAACATCTGTGTTGTTGCTGGCTTGGTATGCTTTTTAACTTTAGGTCTGCTCAGTCCAAATTAGGTCATGTTTGCCATTTCATTTTGCTTAATTTCAACACCATATCAACATTAAGAATGTCTCAAATTTTAAGATCTGCAAAAACCCTGACCCCAGATATCGCTTGTTTCTGTCCATGATTTTGCTCAAATGTTCTCCTTGTTTGCACCTCTTTTGTCATCACGGTCATCTAGCCTCCAAGAACTACATGCATTGTTCCATTTATTTGTGGAGCTGGAGCAGGACCAAGGCCCAGCGGCCTGACAAGAAGGACAGGACAGTTTGTGCTGTGCTTCTGGCTGAGCTGCAGTGGGCCAACACTGAGATTCCCTACCTGGCGCTCAACACCTGCCCAGGTAGGTCCCAAGTCATCTGATCAGTAAAGCTGCATTTAGCATTTTGTTTTAATTTTCTAATAATCGGAAAAAATGGGTATGAACGTGCTTTTTTTTCAGGACTGATGTGCAGCACAAATCAAACAAATAATTATGCATTGATCTTGCACTAGAAAAGAACATTGTTGTACAACAAGTTGTACATTTGATTGTTGATTTGTTTGCATACAAGTAGTTTTTACATCGCCTCTTTTCTTTGAGTTATGGCCCACATATAGATGTATTACTCAATACACAAACGCATATTATGAACACTGTTCACCCGGGTATTACCCTGCTGCTCCTGTAGCTGTCTTTCCAGTTTATTTATGTTTAGTGTATTCCATTAATGTCTGTTTGTGGCTGGACCAGTATACTGTTTTTTTTTACCAAGCTTTGTTTTTCAGTATCAGAGGAGAATAACCTGATCCTGAAGCCATGCTGATATTATACTGTGTGTGTGCGTGTCATTCCCTCTCCCTTTTTAGGCCAAGCCTACATAGTGTGTGGTGATGACAAAGGCAGGCTGTGGACTTACCACGTCTCCAACTTGCAGAAAAACAGTCACCACACTGGGAAACCCATACTTCCCACTGAGGTATCTATCTTCTCAAAATGTCCTGTTGACTATCCTACTCTGCTTTCTTAAAATATTGTAGGGGAACCCTCTATTTATGTCGTAGGTTTAAAAAAGATTATACTCCTATTAAGGTCACCAACTGTAATTGTTGAGATCTGTTAACACTGTGACATTACTGGATATAAGTAGTCAGATGGTGGAAAATTCAATACTTTGACATGTCAACACAGTTGACTGGAATTTGCATCAGTGCAGCGCTTATAAATAAATAAACAAACACATAAGTAGATCAAATATAGCAAATAATTGTTAATTCAATGAATCCAGTGATGACGGTAGATGTTTAAAGCTTTACTTGAAGCCAACAACAACAACGGTTACATAACATCTGTTCCTCTAGAACAGTGGTTCTTAACCCTCTGGAGTCTGGGGTCATTTTCTTGATTTTACATAATTTCTTAAATTCACTTTTTAAAGTCACTTGCATATGATAGATACCCATGTGTTTTACATCTAAAATTGCAGAACAAACTCAGCTCTCTATATAATGAGGCACCATTGTCATAAGGCAAAAGTGTAAAGAGAAATATTCCTCTAAAGCTGAAAAATGTAATCTAGATTTTGGAAAATCTTCATATCTCTTGTGAAAACATAGCTTTACTCAGGAGGTCGAACTGTTTTGGTGTTTGAAATTAGTTTATCAAAGGTCTTAGGTTCACAAAAGCAGTGAAATATATGAATACAAAAATGGTAGAAACATGTAAATAAATGTCTAAAATCAAATGTATGATTATATGGTGAGGTGATGAGCTGTGGCTGGCGTTGTGGCCTGCAGTGATGATTTGGCAGAGACGGACTG